>NW_011494952.1:4051343-4086310 GCF_000754665.1 Bison bison bison | reverse complement strand
CCCACTCTGGTACTCTTGCCTGGAAAATCCCATGGATGGAGGAGCCTGGTGGGCTGCAGTCCATGGGGTCTCTAAGAGTCGGACACGACTAAGCGACTTCACTTTCACTTTTTCACTTTCATGCATTGGAGAAGGAAATGGCAACCCACTCCAGTGTTCTTGCCTGGAGAATCCCAGGGGCAGGAGAGCCTGGTGGGCTGATGTCTCTGGGGTCACACAGAGTTGGACACGACTGAAGGGACTTAGCAGCAGCAGCAGCAGGGGACGCCAAATGGTGAATAACCAGAAAACACTAGTTTGAAACATTAATTGAAATGAACATGAATTGGAAGCCTACCATGTGCTTCACTTATCTGTGACGTTAGGACACGGTAGAATGGGTAGAACTTCTACCCATTTCCTGACCTCCAAAGATCCCATGGACTAGAAAGAGGAGCCCAACATGAACAAATAAGATCAGTGTAGTGTCAGAGTAACTGTACCTTAGGAACTAAGGTGATGTCAGTGATCCAAGATAACAAGTTTCTGGAAACAATCATCCATTATCCAGAGCAGAGGTTCACAGAGACAAAGAGTAAGTATTTCAGACTGACGGGCCGTAAGGTCTCTTCTGCTACTCAAATCCCCCACTATAGCATGAGAACAGCATATCAATGAATAGGCATGACTGTATTGCAATAAAACTTTATTTACAAAAACTGGCTTCAGGCTAGATTTGGCAGTCCATTGGAGAAGGCAATGGCACCCCACTCCATTACTCTTGCCTGGAAAATCCCATGGATGGAGGAGCCTGGTAGGCTGCAGTCCATGGGGTCGCTGAGGGTCGGACACAACTGAGCGACTTCACTTTCACTTTTCACTTTCATGCATTGGAGAAGGAAATGGCAACCCACTCCAGTGTTCTTGCCTGGAGAATCCCAGGGACAGGGGAGCCTGGTGGGCTGCCATCTATGGGGTCACACAGAGTTGGACACGACGGAAGTGACTTAGCAGTAGCAGCAACTCTGTCATAAACCATATCACAGAAACATCTAACAGGTGCTCAGAACAGGGATCCGTAGGACCAGTAACTCATGTATGAAACCACAGAATTATTACTGGAATTAATATATTAGTCACCAGCGATCTGTTTATTGTGTCTTTTATGAGAAAAGGGAAGTAGGTTTGGATATTAGAACTCAGGGAAAGGAAGACATTTGCAGTGGAAATGATTTTCAGTAGATGACAAGTATTATGGGAAATGTGAATAAACCAGATTCTTCTTCCTGAAGTCACATTGGCATGCTCACTACTAACCCTGTACAAAAGGAAGTAAAGCAGAGCATACCCACATCAGTGCCTTGCAATGATGTTCCCCCTCAGTGTGCTGCTGAGAGCACATTAGAAGGTGCCGGAGTTTTTATATGACTGCATTGCTGTGAGATGGAATAGCAGCTTCAGTTTCCATTAGGTTTTAGAAGTATTTCATTCTTTCAGATGTTAAACTAATTTTTGTATTGTGCACACTAGGATGAAAAAAAGATAAGAAATATACACATTCTGAACAACCAGTGTTCTCCTGGTACTGTGACAAGATGCAGAACGACAGTCTGTGGACATGGTGCTGGGGAACGTGTAGCTCGTCAGCAGGAGAATAGATGGAACCCAGAGGAGAGGGCTCTCGCTGGGTTTTATAGTTGAAGCTTTAATGTTTTTTAACTTTGATTTGCTTTTTATCATTCACCGAAAACGAAGGGTGGCAAGTGAGGATCTCTATTAAAATAATGACACAGAGTTGCTTGCTATCTCTGGCCTTCATTGGGGTTTTGGTTATTAGAACAATGAAGTAACAGTCACAATAATGGCTTTTCTTCCTGTTTTGTTCTCTTCTCCCAGTTGGGTTTCTGATCCTTTTTTTTCTTAAGATGGTGGGATCCTAGAGTCCAGGACTGAAAGGCACTGTGGGGGTTGTGCCAAGTACCCAGAATAGGCCAGTCGTCCCAGCTGCTTTTTTAGGTCCAAGGTGTCTGACATAGCGGTCTTTAGGTTTCCTTCCTGGTGGACTCTCTAAAGCTCTGCCGTCCAATATGATAGCCACGAGCTAGCTCCCGAAATGTGACTTCTCCTAATTGAGATGCTGCAAATGTAAAATATAGATTTTTAAAACTTAGTTTGAAAAAATGATGTAAAATATCTCATTAGTAATTCTTTGCATTGCTCATGTTGAAATACTGGTTTTGATGTATTGAGTTAGATAAACTAATTTTTAAAATGTATCCTAAAAAAAACTTGAATTTACACTATGACATAAGACAAAGTGTTCTCACTATATATATATATATATATAAATTTGTTATGTTGTATAGCCTAAATTGTTATACACCAATTATATCAATAAAACGGGGAGACAAAATATTCATTGAATTATTACTTTTAATAGTAAAAGACTAGTGCTAAAAGAGATAAAATAGATCAAAATTAATTTCACCTGCTTTATTACCTTTTAATGTTTAATTACATATTTGGCTCACAATGTTGCTGTTGAACAGTGCTGCTCTGAAAGAGCTTTCAAAAATCATATATATGTCTTTTCTCAATTTTGAGTAGGCATTTAACATTTTTTATCATAAATTTGAATGAATTTTTTGTTAACAGGCAAAGACAGTGTTAAACATGATATGGGATGGAATAAGATGGTGATTGACTATGATTAGAATAAATATTATATATCATTTGATAAAATCAAATATTGAAATCTATGTTTATTTAAAGTACAACAGTTCTGATATAAATCATGTAAGTTTTTATCCTTAGGTTTTTATCTAGATTATTTTTAAAAATCTGGTAGCCTTGTAGAACATTCCAGCTATATTTTAAAGGGATCAGCATCATTAACCTTTATTGCTCTGGCTTTTCTGAATTCAGAGCATCTTAATGCAGGCCAAAGTACTCTATTTCTACTGCCAAGCTTCTCCTTTAATGGAACTATATGAAAAGGGGGGAAAGATCAAAACCTATAGTTTACTGTCCTTTAATATATCAATAAAGTAGGCTTCTCCAAAACCAGTATTTTGATTGGTCTCTTCAGTGGTCATAAGATGGCATAGTAGATGGAAAAGGAGGTTGGCTGTGTTGAGTGCAGGCTCACTGTTGGGAAATGAATGGAGTAGGGGGTGAAACGTGTCTTGAACATGTGTCCCATACCTGTGTAGATTCTCCTAGGAAAGCTTCCCTGGACCCTCTGGGTCCAGGGGTTCACCAGTTTGAAGACCTCTGATTTAAGATGAGCCAGTGGTAGGAGATGCAGAAGGCAATGGCACCCCACTCCAGTACTCTTGCCTGGAAAATCCCATGGACAGAGGAGCCTGGTGGGCTGCAGTCCATGGGGTCACTAACAGTCAGACATGACTGAGCGACTTCACTTTCACTTTTCACTTTCATGCATTGGAGAAGGAAATGGCAACCCACTCCACTGTTCTTGCCTGGAGAATCCCAGGGACGGGGAGCCTGGTGGGCTGCCGTCTATGGGGTCTCACAGAGTCCGACACGACTGAAGCGACTTAGCAGCAGCAGCAGCAGCAGTGGTAGGACAAAGGCATTTTACTCTCCTCATTAAGCCACTCCAGAAGGCCTATGATGATTTACGAGGAAACAGTGCAATCCAGGTGTTTCTTGTCACCTGAGGATGTGAACTCCTAGAGGTCAGTGCAGCTGTGTGGAGATGGCTCAGCTCTTTGAGGGTGGTCCACACACCCCTTGGGGGTGAAGTTATTTCTTAAAAAGTCAAAGAATGAGATGACCGCTTAAACTCAGGCCCCATCATCTAAAGGGCAGTGGGTGCAGCACTGTTGGGAGGATAACTCTCTAGGTTCTTTCAGCCTTTTGGGAAGAGCTGCGGGTCCAGAGCTCAGAGTGAATTAATGACATATGGCAGCTCTTACTTGTTGACAAGACATTCAGATGTTAACTGCAATGCTCTCTATAGACAGTTGGCATTTTCCAGTGGCCCTTCAAAGATCTAGGAGGGATAACAAGAAATTAGGGCACTGACTGTGCCCTCCAGGAGTTGATAGTTTAGTTACTGGTTGGAGAGACACCTCTTTTCCTTTCAAGAAGCAGTGAAGAGTGCATCCAGGAAGAAAATATAACCCTTGCCAGGTAGTCCTCCTTTTTAAAAAAACTGTATAAAATGTATGCATATTTACCACTGTAACCATTTTTAAACGTAAAATTCGGTGACACCAAGTGCATTCCTCGTGTTGGACAACCATTACCACTATCTATTTCCAGCTTTTTCATCATCCTAAACAGAAACTCTGTACCCACTAAGCAGTAACTCCCCATCCCCTGCCTCTGGCCCTAGCCCCAGCCCCTGGAAACGTCTATTCTACCCTCTGTCAGAATTGGCCTATTCTAGATACTTCATATAAAATGGAATCATACATTATCTTGCCTTTGTCTGGCTTATTTTACTTAGCATAATGTTTTCAAAATTCATTCATTGTTGCGTGTATCAGAACTTCATTCCTTTTTATGGCTAAATAATACTCATTGCATGCATAACCACACTGTTTTGTTTATCTGTTGTTGAACACTTGAGTTTCTACTTTTCGGCTCTCGTAATTCATGCTGCTGTTAATGTTGATGTACAGGTATCTGTTTGAGTTCTTGTTTTTAGTTCTTTGGAATATATACCTAGGAGTGGAATTACTAGGTCATAAGATCATTCAATATGTAACTTTTTAAGGAACTTCCCAATGGTTTTTCACTGTAGCTATACCATTTTACATTTTCACCGGCAAAGTATCAGAGGTCCAGTTTTTCAACATCCTCACCAGCATTTGGAGTTTATTGTTTTTGTTTCTATTTTAAGTAATAATAGTATTACTGGTAGGCGTGAAGTAGTGTCTGTGGTTTCGTTTTACATTTTGCTAGTGACTAATGATATTGAGTAATTTTTCATGTGCCGTTTGTATAACTTCTTTGGAGAAATATCTATTCAAGTCTTTTTAAATGGAGTTGTTTCTCTTTTTGTTGTTTTAAGAGCTATTTGTTTTCTGTATGTTAATCCTTCATTTACTATATGATTTGCAAACATTTTCTCCTGTTCTATGGGTTGTCTTTTCACTTTCTTGATAGTGTCCTTTGGTACACAAAAGTTTTACATTTTGAAGAAGTCCAGTTTATTTTTTGTTCTTGTTGCCTACACTTTTGGTGTTATGCTTCAGAAACCATTGTGAAATCCAAGGTAATGAAGATTTCCTCCTGTGTTTTGTAGTCGTAACCCTTAAATGTGAGTCTTTGATAAATTTTGAGTTAGTTTTTGTATGTGGTGTGAGGTAAGGGTCAAATGCATTCTTTTCCTATCAGTACTTAGTTTTCACTCACACCATTTGTTGAAAAAACTGTCTTTTCCCATTGAATAGTCTTGGCACCCTGCCCAAAGGTTTGAGAGTTTATTTCTGGATTCTTTATTCTGTTGGATCACATTTGAGCCTTACGCCAGTACCACACTGCTTTGATTACTGTAGCTTTGTAGTCAGTTTTGAAATAGGACTGTGTAAGTCCTCCAGTTTTGTTCTTTCTTAAGATTAACTGCTTGAGATCTCTTGAAATTCCATATAAAGTTGCCAGATGTTCCTGGGCTTCCCTGGTGGCTCAGATGGTAAAGAATCTGCCTGCAATGCAGGAGACCTGGGGTTCAGAAGATCCCCTGGAGAAGGGAATGGCTACCCACTCTAGTATTCTTGCCTGGAGAATTCCATGGACAGAGGAGCCTGGCAGGCTACAGTCTATGGGGTCGCAAAGAGTCAGATACAACTGAGCGACTAACACACTTTGCCAGATGTCCACTTATTAAAAAAAAAAAGTTGCACAGTAAAAATGCAGACAAACAAAGAAAATAAGAATCCCAGATAATGTCACAATCTAGGTGTACCCACTGTTAATGATTTTTAGGCATTAGACAAGACAACATGGGATATCTCTTCACACCTTATAGGATGGCTGTCAAAAAGACAAATAATGACAAATAATAGCAAGTGCTAGAAAAGGTGTGGACATATCAGAAGCCTCATACACTGCTGAAGAGAATGTAAAATGGTATAGCCATACTGGAAAACAGTCTGGCAGTTCTTTAAAAGGGCAAATGTAGAATTGCCATATAACCCATCAATTTTATCCTAGGTATACATACACAAGAGAAATGAAAACATATACCCACACAAAAACTTTTACACAAATGTTGATAGCAGCATTATCCTTAATAGCCAAAGAGTGGAAATAATCCAAATGTCTCATTACTTGATGGAATGGATAAATAAAATGTGGTATATCCATACGATGGGATATTATTAACAATAAAAGGAAATGAAATGCTGATTGTTGTTTAGTCGCTCAGTTGTGTCCCACTCTTTTGCAACCCAAGGCCTGTAACCCACCAGATTCCTCTGTCCATGGGATTTCCCAGGCAAAAATATTGGAGTAGGTTGCCATTTCCTTCTCCAGGGGATCTTCCCAACCCAGGAATTGAACTCACATCTGCACTGCAGGCAGATTCTTTACCTGGGAAGCCTTGAAATAGTGATATGCTCTACAATATGTATGAACCTTGAAAGCATTATGCTAAGTGATAGGAGCTGTTATAAAGAACTACATATTGCGTGAATCCATTTATATTAAATGTCCAGAATAGGCAAATTTATAGAGGTAGAAAGTAGGTTAGTAGTTGCCTAGAATTGATGAGGGGCAAAGAGATGTGGAATGAGGGGATACAGGGGCTCTTTTGGGAAAATGAAAATGTTATAAATTTATTTATAGTGATAGATGCAAAATTAAATATACTGAGAGCTTGTACATTTTAAATGAATGAATTATTTGTTATGTGAATTCTATCTCAATAATGCTATTAAGCAAAAGACAAGAGGTTGAGCATATTATTTCATACCTTTCTTATTTTCACTGACTCTAACAGAAGCATCTTTGCAAGATCTTAAATGTTATTTGATTTTATTATGTTTAATGACCACAGAGTTTTAATGAAACTAGCCATACTGTGTGGAGAAGGTGATGGCATCCCACTCCAGTACTCTTGCCTGGAAAATCCCATGGACGGAGAAGCCTGGTAGGCCACAGTCCATGGAGTCGTGAAGAGTTGGACACGACTGAGTGACTTCCCTTTCACTTTTCACTTTCATGCATTGGAGAAGGAAATGGCAACCCACTCCAGTGTTCTTGCCTGGAGAATCCCAGGGATGGGGGAGCCTGGTGGGCTTCCGTCTATGGAGTCAAACAGAGTCAGACACGACTGAGGTGACTTAGCAGCAGCAGCCATACTGTGATGTTATTTTTCCAGATATATGTTCTGTTATAAAGTATATATAAACACACACACACACATGTGTATGTATGTATATATGTATAGAATGGGGCTTCAAGATGCTAGGCATTAGGTAATCAACATTAATCAATTTACCCTTTTTGGTGTTTAGTGTTTCATGAGTTCAGTTCGGTTCAGTTGCTCAGTCGTGTCTGACTCTTTGCAGCCGCATGGACGGCAGCACACCAGGCTTCGTTGTCCATCACCAGCTTCCAGAGCTTATTCAAATGCATGTTCATCGAGTCAGTGTCGCCATCCAACCATCTCATCCTCTGTTGTCCCCTTCTCCTGCCTCTGTCTTTCCCAGCATCAGGGTCTTTTCCAATGAGTCAGTTCTTCACATCAGGTGGCCAAAGTATTAGAGTTTCAGCTTCAGCATCAGTCCTTCCAATGAATATTCAGGACTGATTTCCTTTAGGATTAGTGCTGCATACACAGGCTTTTCCCCCCAGATATAAACCATGTGGGAAATGATGAGATTTAGCCTGATCAGTGTTGACTACTTGTGAAATAATCATGTCCGTGAAAGTCATGACAAATAGTGATTAGTCATTTTGTTAAGGCACAAATTCACATCTTACATGCTAAGAGCCTAATGTGTGGAAGTTAAATCATTTAGCTATTGATCTGTCCAGCATCTCACTTTAGTTAGGTTTATTCATAAGTTTGGGGGGTTCAGGAGGATCTCTCCAATGTCAAAGGCTTACAAGGCAGCTGTAGTAATGGTATTATGGTTCTTGCAATGACAGCAGACATAAACTAAACACTGAAAAATAAAAAGTTGTGTAGCTATTTTTTTTAAGACCAATTGTGCTAATGATGGTCTAGTTTCCCTGTCTTATAGCAACTTGGTCATGGTAACCAGAGGGGCTAACTGAATCTTAAAAGTAGCTTCCTGTAAACCAAGAGAGGGTTGATTTAAACTAAGTTCCAATCCAATACAATAGCCTTACTTGGGTCACTAGTAAATAAATAAATGCATAAATTAATCTCTGAGAAAACTTTTGGCACAATTTTAGAGTAGGAGAAATTCTGTCCAAGCTCTGGGTCCTATGTGGTCTCCTGGGCTCTTTATATTCTCTTGTTCAGACACTGAAACTCACTAAGAATGAATAGTTGACTTGTAGATAAACAGTTAACCCTGTGAACGGGAGGCAGGTCAAGGCAGGTCAGGTCCCTTAGAATTACACCCCAGATGTGGTCACCACTTTTACCTACGGGTCTGTCTAGGCATGTGATCTCACCAGTAGATACACCTGCTGCATAATCCCTGTCTTGTGTGACCTTTAAATGTCTGAGATGAACCATGTGGGTATCACATGCATAATTCTCAAGAAGAAATCTAATGTGGCTTTTAAATGTGGCTTAGAATTCAGTGACTGCTTGGTGGATGCTTGGTGGTGGAGGCTGGCTTTGCCTCCCAGTGGGTTCATTTGTTCCTCGAAATGATGGCGTGCTTGGTTTTAGTTTAGCTTTCTGTTGTTTTCTTTTTTGGGTGATGAAGTAGTCGTAGGGCAAAAGCTGATATTAACATATTAACACATATTTTTATATTTGTGTGGCCGTCCATTTGAAGTGGTTTGCTTTTGGAAACAGCTGGTTAAAACCCTGGGTTTTTACATTTGAAATAGTCTTTGTTCTGTTTGCAACCCTGAACTGGCATATTTTCCCACATTTTATAAGTTCTAAAGTGATGTTTTTGTTGCCTGTCCTGGGAAGATCTGTCTTTCCATTTATCAAAACAAATGGCAAGCTGGGGACCATTTAAAATAGTTTTTTTTTTTTTTAGTTAATAAAGCCAATCTTCTTGTTCTGTTATGTTAAAAGGACATTATCTTTTTATTGTCAGTTCTGTTTGGCTAGGTCTGTTTTCTGTCTTAGCGATCTGAGGGCTGCCCCACTTGCTTGCTGTGTAGAGAATTACAAAACCATTAAGGGTGGGGCAGCACCAGCTGACTTACAGTACAAACCATTTCTCAAAATAACCACAACAGTGCAATACTGATGTGCAATTTACGTCACAGTCTGTTTTTATGAAATAGTTTGTGGCATTTTCTTTTCTATTCCGGATGGAATCTTGTTCTCTCTCCCTTTTAATCAGGCATTTAATTTATTTTTATCATTAATATTTTCCACTCCTTGTCTTGGCATGCCTCCAATTTAACAGCTTTGATGAGGGAAAAAAAAAAAAAAAACCTGATCTTTCCCCACCCCAACTCTTCAACATCAGTTTAACTGTAACTGCATTTTCCCCTTTGATGTGCAGTAAGTTTGGGTACTAAGTTGACTGCCTTATGAGAGATGTAGGGACACATTACACATTTATACAGGTTGTAATCAGAAATTGATAAAGTTGACATACAGCTTTGAATTTTAAACACTTTCAACCAATTCAGGCTATTTAGTCATAGGCACTGCTGCATTTTCCCTTTACAAATGTCTTTCTGTATAATGTCCTGTAATTAGAACAGGAAATCATTGAGTAACTGTAAGATGAATAAGAGCACTTAGACTGAAAGGAAAATTACCTTCCGAGAAATTATATGCCTTTTTTTTTTTTTGGTGCATGTTACAATGTTGGTAATGATAGTAACAGCTGTAGCTACTCTTATCTGTAGAATTTTCATGCTTAGATTTTCTGGAATAAAAAAAATTTTCATTTTCAGTAATAATCAAAAATGAATGGATGGAAAATAGGAAATGCCTAATTATGACAAATATTCAGTGTCACAACAGAGCAGCAATTAAGTGGAAACTTCAATATAATTGTCAATAGCAGTAAGAATTGGAACAGTGCCAGGTGTATAAAGTTGATGCTTTGCCGTTGGTTGTTGCTAGGAGCACAGTGAAAAGTATAAAGCTTTGAGAAAGGAATGCCTAATGTAATAAAGTAACAGAAAGAAACATAAATCTTTGTAAGAGCCTCTCATATTGACATTTATTTTACTTAAATTGTCTGAAAACTAGACATCAAGTTTTATAACATGAGCAAATTCATATTTGCTTGGGGAACAAAAAAAAAAGAACACTGTATATTATCCTTGAAGGACTAGGGACATTGTGTCTCAAACATAACCTTCATACATATTTGGAATCTTTTAAGTGAAAATCTTTAAATGTTTGTTTCTATTGGCATCCAAATGCATTTGCCCTAATACGATTAAGAGAACTAAAGGGCAAAATACTTGGCAGATTTTTCACTTGAGGTAATTAGGTGCAGGAAGGAACATGCATACTTTTTCCACCAGGCTCTATAAAATCCTGGTGCGAGGGTTTTTTAAGCTTTTTTTTTTTTTTTTAAGCTTACTGTGATGTTAGAAGTAGATTATAGTGGTTTTCAGTAAGCATACCAGTGTGATGTTTCCGAAACAAGCCTTCTCTCCTCCCCCTAAAATGAAAAAGAAAGTTACATTTCTAAATTGTTGTGTAAGAGATAAAAGCAAATTTCTCCTCCGGAATTTATGTTTTCAGCCTTCTGTGCATTTGGCCACCATTATCTATTTTAAAAAATAGCATTATGGATATTTGAAAGTCAATGCTCCATTAATTCATTGTGTTTGCTATTTCATGCATCTCTCTTTTTACAAAGACGACTTGAGCAACACGCTATTCAGAATGAATGCGGGCTCTTACCCTCTCCCCCCACCCTCTTCCCACCCCCAGCCCAATGCTGAGGATTAAAGCAATGGTATACAGTTACTGTTTGAAAAGCTTGGGTGGAGTCTCACGTTATAATTATAGTTTCTCAGTGGAATTCTGTTTTGGACTTTGAAAATATATAAATAAGTGAAAAATTGACATTGAGGGAGGTTAACAAAACGTGTAATTATGATATAAGTGCAGGATTAGAGTAATTTTTGTTGAGCATTACAAGCAGTGTACTTTTAGGTATTAACTTTTAATAGGCAAAGTTCTTTTCATTGAAGTTGAAATGAGGTTGAGTCATTTGGGGACTCATTCCCTTTGAATATTTCATTTTAAAATAGGCATACTCATAAGCATACTCACTCACTTTTTTTTTTTTTTGGTGGAGGGGGTACTTGAGGAATGGGATGACATTTTAATAGAATATCATAATTATGGTTTGAAATTTCAGTCTTTGGTACCATTAATTTATTGCTGGTTATTTTCTGTTGACAGAAATCAAATAATGTATATATAACCCAACCAACTGCAGCCAACTAGTGTGTGTTAGAGAAGGATTCCTTAGGGTAATACTTTGATTTCTTTCCCTCTGTGGGTGTGGCTGAAAGATAATCTTTGTTCCAGGAACACTTTGTTTGTCTTTTGCTAAACAAATGTGCAATTTATCCACTCTTTATTCATTCTTAGATTTATCTGCTAGACCTATTATGAATTGGAAAGGGGGAATGCCCTACACAGCCTTATTGTCAGCCTGATTGTCAATTTCATGCGTAACTTTGTATAGGAGTGTTTGTTTATGTGGGTATGAAATGCATAGGACGTAGGAAGTAACTGAGGAATTTAAAGAAGAATTCTTGAAAGGATTGTTTGGCTTTATTTGTTTCTTAGTGTACTAGGGCAAAATAAAATATGACAGCTGTTGAACAATTTACTTTTTTGTAGCTGTGTCAGGAAGAAGTTAATTTAATGCGAAGGCTTAGGAGGCAGTTATAGGATCATAGAATTTTGGACTTGGAAAGCACTTCCGAACCCATAGTTTTATATTCACCTTTCATAGTAAAGTGACCACACTTTGCCTTGGAAAAAAAAGTTTCTTCAGTTCATGAAACCTCTGCCTAAACCACAAAGAAGAGACTCAGCGTATTTTCACTCAGTGAAACTTTGACCTAGATGAATTGTTGGTTCTTCCAGATCTCACCTTTACACTGGATCTTATCTTGACTCTCACCTAGAATGCTTTTGCACAGGAGTCCTCAGGGTCTCATGGGCTTCCTCTGCTTTTTGTAAATATTAAAGGCAGCTCCTCTGGGAACATCGCATTGTAAGCTTGGAAATTTGCCCCTGTCCAAACAATGCTGAAATTCTGCTCCAAATAGATGGTTCTGTTCATATACAACAAAATTATAATGAATTTTTTTTTTTTTTAATCAGTAACCACTACCACATAAGGCCAGGTCCCAGCTGTGCTAACCTCTCAGCCAGGGGTAGGGATTCTAGGCTTGCGCAACCTAAGAGTTGGCTTGATTTCCTATCACATAGATAGAAAGTAAAAAGTTGATAAACATGAAGGTGTGTCAATATTGTTAAATTGTTACAATGGGAATTGAGGTATTCCACAATAACACTAACTTAACCGGAGTAGAAGAATTCTAACTTAGAACAGGCTGAATTCCACAGTTGTGGATGAAACAGACGTCTCCTATGTCATTTGATCAAAGACCACCATCCTCACTCCTAATGTTGTAAATTAGTTAAATCCCTTCAACAACAACAATATGTCAAAGGAAAGACAATTTACTTCAGCCACACCCATATAGGAAAAGAAATCAAGATATTACCCTAAGGATAATGTTATTTTTATTGACATTTTGTCATAATGAAAAGCTCATCAAGCTTGAAGTTAAAAAGTTGAGTTATAATCTCATCTCTATCACTTTCTAGTTCCTTGAGCTCCTAGAGTAGTCACTTGAGAGTCTGAATCTGGACTTTCCCATCCTAAGGGAATATTAACAAGGTGGCATGGTACTAATAGCGTTGTTGTGAGAAACAGCAACAAAGATATGTTGTGTGAAAGGCCTTTGTAAATTTTAATGCTTTATTGTTAGCACCAGCCATCGCAGTAATATTTTTGCTCTGCTTTCTAAGCAGGAAAGCAGTTCCTCGTATTTTTGTTTAAGAGTGCTTTTTTACATTCACTGTCTTCTGTGATACCTGATGTTAGTAAAGTATAAAAATGTTAGTACAGTGGCAAAGAGAGGGGAATTTGGTCCCATATTGTTTCAGGAACAGTGGGGTTTTGGACAGAAATGTAACCTGAAAATAGGAAAATATATATATATGTGTGTGTATGTGTGTGTGGAGAGAAAGATCAAAACCCAACTGAGTAAATCATTGTTAAGTCTA
This sequence comes from Bison bison bison, assembly GCF_000754665.1. Taxonomy (NCBI): domain Eukaryota; kingdom Metazoa; phylum Chordata; class Mammalia; order Artiodactyla; family Bovidae; genus Bison; species Bison bison. The sequence goes on along the minus strand of NW_011494952.1, from coordinate 4,072,905 downwards.
CGCAAAAAAGCTGAACTCAGGTGGTGTTTTCACATTTTAGTGTACATGAACTATCTGGGAACTTGTCAGAGATATAATAAATTCCTGGGCCACTGCCTTAGAGATTCTGAATCAGAGGTTCTTAAGGTTCTCTGCCTTCCTGCATTCTCCTGTGTGATTCTGATATGGGCAGTCCCAGAACATTCTTAGAGATGCTGTCTCCAGAATGAATGGACATCGTTCATAGCATGTATTTCCATGACTTGGGATCAGAGGAAATTTGCTTTTTTTTTCTTCCAATAGAAAGAAAAGGACTCAAGGTTTGTTTAGTGTTTTATAGACTGTGTGAAGAAATAGAGACAAATGTTTCAAGGATGAGGGAATTAAAAAAAAAAAAAAAAAGTCATTTCTAAGCACAGAGTATAGCCAGGGACTGATTTCATCCAGAAGAGATAATTAAGAACCTAGAGATGGCATCCTCATGGAGAATGAAGGAAGGAAGTGAAGTGGTCCCAAGAGTCCAGGTGACATCTTCTGCTATAAAACCGACTCTGAAACATGCATTTTTCCCCCATTGTTCAACCTTAGAAGTATGACTTTCTCCATTTCAAGAACGTGTAAAGACACTAGTACAGCGCTGCCCCCCACCACCACACACACACACCACTCCCATCGCAGAAGTGAGACCAACAGGCACTGTTATGGTATTTACTGTGTACCAGAGATGGTGTTAGGGGCTGAGCATGCTGAAATAAATCCTGGGGGTTCCTGGTTATACTCCCTGACTGTCATCTTGGATGATCTTGGACAAATCTTGGTCATCTTGGACAAATAGAGTGCAATAATGTAATTGACACATTAGAGGCTGCTTCTTCAAATAGTACTCAGACACTCTGGAATTCTGATGATGTTTTTGTAAATATTTTCACTAACACTTTTTTTCACTTTATAGAAAGCACAAATTTGAGCCAGTGTCTTGGGCTACTGTAGAAATCTCAAGTGGGCATGCCTTGGGACATGTATCAGCATCTTCAAATTATTTTTCATTGGGGACTTGGCTTCAGTGTAAACGTATTTCTATTTAATTAAGTGTGCCAGCTGATGAAGTGGCTACCCACAAACCAGGCAGGAGTCTAAGCAACATAAACTGTTAAAAGATGTCATCTTGAAAGCAGCTAAACATCTCCATTCTGGAAGAAGCCTCCAGCCTGAGGAACTAAGTGAACATAATTAGAAATACATCTGGGTATTGGCCTCCTATCTGAAAGGGTCACATGCACACCTTCCATTGGTACTGGTTATGCTCCATCATTATGTTCTGTCCTTCCTCATTCGTCTCCCACTGGTTGCCAGATGGCCATGATAATGTTGGTATCCTGAACAACTGTTTTGTGCAATTCCCTGCAGCATGGTAAAGGCTCGAAATATTGAGTGTTTTCCCTTTGGATAAGCAAGTGACATATCTGGGAATTGCTTGCACACGCCCTGATGGTGTGGTTACAGAGAGTGATGGCAAACTGTGTCATGGAGCCCCAATTCAGCTTGACATTGTGCAGGTGGCAGGATACCAAAGGGGAGGAGGAGGTTGCCATTTCTCAAGCTTAAGATGAAAGAAGGATTAATCCATGCAGAATCTAGTTTTTGTAAATATGGTGGCATGCAAATAAGCATTAAGATTGTTATAAGAGGGAGCTTCATTAAAGTTGCTGAAATGTTCTCCTGAGTTAAGTTGGTTCTGATGGAGCTCTCACAAGGATGCTTGGGGAGTCCTCTCTGTGTGGTTCTCTGAATTGTGCCAAGTTACCAGATGGATTTGAGGAACATTAGAAGATAGGGGGTATGGGTCCGGGGGAGGGTGGAGAAGGTGGATGTATCAATCACACTGAGATAGATCACACTACAAAACAACCTCTAAATCATACTCCATTTGAAACAAGTGTTTATGTTGTACATCCATTTAGGACCAACCAGGTGCTTTATTCCATGTTATCCTCACTCAAGACCAAAACTGGCTGAGTAGCCACTATCTGGACCATTACAGATGTCCGGAACAAGGGGAGGGAGACAGTATGGTTAGTTGCACTCTGGCTCTTAAAGGTGCCACCCACTTCTGCCATATTTCACTGGCCATAACCAGTCACATGGCCACTTGTCTTCAATGGGTGGTCTTTCCACAGGACCATAAAGGGAGCAAGATATATTCATTGAACAGCACTAACAACCAGCAGAGCAGGTGATGATGTTCTGGAGACCCATGGATATCTCTCTTGGGCCAGATGGCCTTTAGACAGGCTTCAAGCACTGAAAGATTATATAATCCAAAATAAAAGCAACACGAAACTGTGGAAAGAAATACAAAGAAGCTCAATAAAATTCTGAATTTTCCTGTGGATAAAATAATGATATTAATTATAAATAAAATATATTTATGCACATCAGATTCTTTCAAAACAGTTTTCTGGTTCTGCTGCTTGCCAGGGACCTAAACATTCTTCAGTCTGTCTATGGGGTTATGGATCCAACTCTTTCTTTCTTTATTGGTACCTGAGGCTTTTTCATGGAGCTGCATGAGTAATGGGACTGAGACTAAAGATGAACCAATACAAGAATGTTGCTGAAGACTATATTTTTAATACAAAACCAGAGGTGAGCATTGAAATGAGGCCATGGCTGCCACAGTTCTTTGTTGGAGGGAAGAAAGTAACGGAAGTGTTTTCTCGATTGTCTAGGGGAGGACGAGGAAGAAACGAACGTGATCGTTCTCAGCTACCCCCAGTACTGCCGCTACCGCTCCATGCTGAAGCGCATCCAGGACAAGCCGTCTTCCATTCTCACGGACCAGTTTGCGTTAGCCCTGGGGGGCATCGCAGTGGTCAGCAAGAACCCTCAGATCCTGTACTGTCGGGACACCTTCGACCACCCGACTCTCATAGAAAATGAGAGCATATGCGATGAATTTGGTGAGTCTTTTCATGATAATTATTTTTTTATCCTACATGAAACTTGTGCGTGTGTGGCTGGTTGTTTTCAGTTCTTGTTAGGAGCAGTGGTGGGGAACGGGGCTGACTTTCACAAGCCTGGTGTGCCGCCCCCACCCCCGTCTTCCCCCAGTGATTGCCGCAATAAGACGTCACTGCCTCCTTGGCAGCCTCTGTTTCCCAGGGCACAGGATTATTATTTAGAATTTGTTGTTCAAGACAGAGTCTGAAATTGCTTGGTCGACCTTGAAATTAGACTTATAGGATAGGAAGCTTTTATGCTAGTTGTTTCTTAAAAGGCTTTGGCTCTTCAGATACTGATTGTATTAAATTTAACTGATCACTCCCTTTTCCATGGTATGCACGCGTGCTAAGTCATTTCAGTCATGTCCAACTGTTTGTGACCCTATGGACCAGAGTCCTCCAGGTTCCTCTGTCCATGGGATTCTCCAGGCAAGAATAATGGAGTGGGTTGCCATGCCTTCCTCCAGGAGATCTTTGTGACCCAGGGATCAAACCTGCATCTCTTATGTCTCCTGCATTGGCAGATGGGTTCTTTGTTACTAGTGCCACCATAAAGAACTATAAAAATACACTAGTGTAAAAAGAATACACCATTTTAACCACGTCATTACTATAAGGTAGATAGATATGTAATAGGTCCCTATGCCCCTGAATTTTGAATTCCTATGAGCTGTATATGTAAAAATCACATCAGTTTCAAAGACTTGGTATGAATAAAAGATTGTAAACTAAATTTTAAAAAATTAAAAGTTAACTTGGGTTAAATTTAGCTGCTGCTACTGCTGCTAAGTCGCTTCAGTTGTGTCCGACTGTGCGACACCATAGATGGCAGCCACCAGGCTCCCCCTTCCCTGGGATTCTCCAGGCAAGAACACTGGAGTGGGTTGCCATTTCCTTCTCCACGTGAAAGTGAAAAGTGAAAGTGAAGTCACTGAGTTGTGTCCTACTCTTAGCAACCCCATGGACTGCAGCCTACCAGGCTCCTCTGTCCATGGGATTTTCCAGGCAAGAGTACTAGAGTGGGTTGCCATTGCCTTCTCCAATTTAGCTGATGGAATTAAACTATTTAGGTCTTAGGTGCTGCTGCTGCTGCTAAGTCACTTTAGTCGTGTCTGACTCTGTGCAACCCCATAGACAGCAGCCTACCAGGCTCCCCCGTCCCTGAGATTCTCCAGGCAAGAGTACTAGAGTGGGTGGCCATTTCCTTCTCCAATTAAGCTGATAGAATTAAACTATTTAGGTCTTAGTTAAGAGGCTGAAAACATCAAGAAAACAATTGCCTTGGTTTTAATTCATTTCACTATTCCATACTACTGTATTTAGTTCCCTTCTTTAAGATCATATGCTGTCCTATCTGTTTAAATTTCTTGGATGTGTTCAAAATATCTGGAGAGTAAGAAATTACCAAATTTGTAGGTTTTGCTTGACTCTTCATCTATTTTCTTACATGTATAAGTAGTATCGGAGAAGGAAATGGCAACCCACTCCAGTGTTCTTGCCTGAAGAATCCCATGGACAGAGGAGCCTGGTGGGCTATAATCCATGGGGTTGCAAAGAGTCGGACGCAACAAAGAGCGACTAAACAATGACGATTATATCTTTATACACTCTACCCATCACAGATGGATATGTGTACATGTATCTGTGTCTGCATCTCTGTTTAGCTGACTGGTCATGAGTTCTCTGTAGACAGAAGGAAAGGAGGAGAAGATAGCACATCCTCAGTTGAGGAGACCTTGCATGATGCCGTGAAAGATTTGAGACAAGATAAAATCACATCTCTCAAATCTTCACTTTCTCAAATCTTCCTTGAAGATATTGGATCGTATCAGAGGTTCTCGATAGGCTGGGCAGGGATATCAGAATATTCTGGGGGTGCATCATCATAGTACACATGTCACCTGGAAGTTCCTATACTTACCGAGGCAAGAACACCCCCCACCTCACCCTGTCCCTTCCCTGGGAATCACCACCATAGAGCAAACAGGGTGATAACTGAGCCACACTGACTCCTTCATTGGGACCTGGGTGCAGAAGGGGTGGAGACCTGCGGCCTAGAGAGCACGAGAGCCCTTTGAGCAGGAGCATTCCTTGATTCTGTTGGGTAATGTTTTTCCAGGGATGCCTTGTTTTGCGAATTATGCGGATTCAGATTATTCTTCTCAGTCGTCACAGGCCTTGCCGTGGACTGGGGACTCCACGGTGACCTCTCTAGGCTGGTTATTTGTGACACCAGCAGCCCTGGAGCAGGGGCAGGTGGGATGTTGTAAGTAGGAGTGGTGGGCAGAGGAGGGTGAGGGTGACCAGATGGCTTATCTGGATCCAAGAAGGAGAGAAAGAAAGAGCAGAAGGGGACCTAAGTTTATTAGACATGACTTTTTTGGGGTTACAAACTGTCTTGTTCAGATGCCTTCTACAACTCTGGCCTATCAGTCTGTAAGAGAGTAATAGTGATTATGCAAGTTATTTTTTCCTTTTTCCAGGAAGATTTCCTTGTCATTCATAATATTGAAATAACCTTTTTTATTCAAGTAGTTGGATGTATCCAATACATTTAAAAAAAATACTCTTTTCAGTTCAGCATTTATAAATCTTCCCTTTTCAATACTTTTTTGAGTTTTTCCTTTTCTAGCCCCTACTCCCAAACCCTCCGTCCTGCTTGCTGCTCAAGGGGTCTCTAAATTCTTGACGCAAAATAGAACTGAAAGAATGCTTTCCCTAATTTAAGTGTATTCAGAATTAGAGTTTCACAATGTAATATAATGAAAAAATGTTTTAACCTTTTTGGCTAAATTAAGAGTTATTAGTCATTGAGTTTCAAAGCTGTTGCATCTAGAATTGGTAATAGAAGTTCCAATTTAACAGTGATCACAATGGTTGTTAAGAGTTACTAAATTAGTTTTAAATGTTCTCACAAACACAAGCATCTGACTTTTAAATGTTTTCCTGAACTTTCTTCTGGTAATGCTGCTTTTTCTTCCCCAGTCTCTTAAAGTGGAAGCTTTCTTTTGGAATAAAGGTACCTTTGTTAAAGAGCTTCTCGATGACTAGTCTAAAAATTAGAATATTAGTATTTTTGTAGTTTGTACTTCAAATATTTGGTACTTCTTATAGGATTTCATTTTAGTTTTAGTAAGAGAACAAAAAAAAAACCCCAAAACTTATTCTGACCTGATTTCAAAAACCTTCACCAACATCCCTCCTTCACTTTCCACTTCTGGTCATACATCTTTATTTCCAGAGAAATTCCTTTAAACCTCCAACCGGTGCTATTTGAAATCAGCATGGGTTAAAGGGTTTGTTAAAACGTGGGGTTGGGTTTCTCCAACCAACTAACAGTTGGTGGAAGAACATAAATTTAATTAGTGACTGGCATTAAACAAATGTTCCTAATATTAAACACTGCCAGATGACTGAGACACTTCTGTCAGATTACCGCGAGTGCCAGGGGGCCCACAGATGAATTTTCTACACAGTATATATTCTGTACCACACGTTTGGTGACTTCAGTAATTGGTCACATGTAATTTAGGTAACAGTATGCCTAGGCTGTAAAAATCAAATTTTATTAGCCATATCACCAGGTGGATGAATGGTGGAGCTGATGGCAAAGAGTTTATAGCATTTAGCAGCTACACCTTTGACACATGAAATTCATAAATTGCCATAAAATACCTCCAAGGCCCTTCTCAAAAGGACAGTGTCTGCTTTCCTAGGATTAAATAATGTTTATTTTATTAACTAATATATTTTTTGCTCTCTGCTATTAAATGGGGTTACAGAGTAGGGGTGAGAGAGGGGTTTCAAAAGATAAGTAAAAGGCAGTCCTCACTCATTTTGAGGATTTAAAACCTAATTGGGGAAGACAGGATTAACACAACTGAAAAGTTAACTAATGTTAGAGGAAAGTCAGGGATGAAGTATTGGATGAATGCTGCAGAAAGCGAGTGCAGGAGGCATTTCGCAGTGAGCGGGGGTGTGGAGGAGGCGACCCGGCTGGAGAAGACAGTCATCGTGGTGAGGGGTCGGGAAAAACCTCGTGGAAAAAGCAGGGCTGGATCTGGTTTCTAAAAATAGAGATTAGTTGGGGAGGAATAACGTGGGAGATTGGGATGGGCATATGCACTGATAACTTATAAGAACCTGCTGTGTAGCCCAGGAAACTCTCCTCAGTACTCTGTACTGACTTATGTAGGAAAAGGCTTTTTTAAAAAAGAGTGGATATATGTGTACGTAAAAGTGGTCCACTGTGCTGTGCGCCTGAAACTAACGCAAGGTTGTAAATCAACTCTACTCCAATGAAAACTTTTGAAAAATACGAATAGGGAGAAAGGGTATTAGAAAAGTTTTGGCAATGCCTAGATCATGTAAAATTCACATTCCAATACCATTAGGGATGACCGTCTTCACCCTAGGTCGGCTGTTGGTCTCTCTTAGATGTGTTTGCCCACAGTCATCACTCTCCCGAGTCTGTGCCCTCCAGGTGGTTTTTATAAGTGGCCCGGTGACCTCTCTGCCAGTGGGACATGAATGTGAGTCAGAGGACCTGGGCTGGGACAAACCCCGTCCGTGGCTTTGCAAGGGAACTGGGCTTGCTTTCTTGAGCAGAGTTGCCCCCGCATTGCTTCTGGGAGCCTCCCCGCGTATTCACATTCCCCAGGTCCATCTCTGAAAATGGACTTTGCTCATGTGACAGCCTTGCCCAACTGGCTAGACACCTCTCCTCCCCTTCCACCGTCTCTATTGTTTTAATGTCGTCCACTGAATAACAAATTTAATTGAACAATAAAAGTAAGGCTTTTAAATCTACAATGAGTCCCTGTAAATAAATTCTCTGTGGAATTTTATGAAGCTGTTTAATGAAAAGTTTGATTAGAAACTATTAAAGAAAAATAGAATAGATGAAATTTTCATCATTTAGTCCCACGTTACAGGTGTCATTTTGATTTTTATTTACATTGAGATATTCAGAATAGAGTAAATATATCCTGGTTTTAATTAACTATTCTCCTTACTTGGGAAAGGTTATTTTAGGCTTGAAGGGTTTTGATAGCATACCATCTGCTTTCTTCACTGTATTTTATTCAAGTCCCTTCTTTGCTCACAGTGCAGCACAGTGTCTAAACCTATGACATAAGCATAAATTGAATCATATTAATGGCAGGTGATAGAAAAGCTTCAGCCTAGACATCCTGCCTCATTCTTCCATCTTGTCAGTTACAATGCTCTTAAAGGCAATATGCTGTTTTCTTAGCAAAAGAGAATTGGCTATTTTTAAAGCTAAAGCAATGGACTCCACATGAAAGCATTAAGAAAACTGGTTGTATTGCACATGCGATGAGGAAATGAGCTTATAATAATGATGAGGGGAAAGTGACATTACGAATGGCATTTTTTTTCCCATCAAAATCTCTAAAATTCCTGGCCCCACTGTCCTGTTAGAATCTAATAGCATAGTGCATTCTCTGACAGTCCCCTACCTTGCTCTTACCTGTTTTTATAATTTGATGATCCTTTGGTAAAACACATACTTTCATTTATGGTGTGTTATTGTCTCCACTGTAGAAGAAACACACACATGCAAACATATTGTCTGTTTTACCTGTAAGAACAATAAATGTCCACCAGTTTGTAACGCACAGTGTTTACATTACTGTCACATAGATTGACTTCACATGTGCGAGGCGTTGACAGCCAAACCCAAACAGAGGTACCTACAGCAGATAGATGGATAACCTTAAGGTACTGGCTCCTGTCGGAGGTGTGAGGCAGACCCAACATGAATGAGATGAAATCAGCTCTTAAAGGTGGATGGGGCTAAATGGACTAAGGCATGGTGGGTTAAAAAAATAATAAAAATATGGTTTGTTTTTGGTTTGAGTTTTCAATTTCAGAGAGACAGAAGTAGTCATGCTTCTAAATTCTTTGGCAGATTTTGTGCCCGTGTGTGTGGGTGTCTTGACCAAGGAGTGGGATGGGGTTAAAGGAAGGATGCAGTAAGTCACCTGAGAAGAACAGAGATGAGATGGACTGTCATCTTGGTGTTTGGTCCATGTATAGAGCACCATGAGCTCTGACTTCAGGGAGACGTTGTCTACATCAATATTAAGACGTATACTCTGCTGAGGGCCTGGAGGGCAACACGATGTAGTGAAAAGAGTTTTAGGCTTATAGGTATGTAGCCCAGCTTAATCAAGGCCCAACCGTCTGGCTTGCTGTGCCTCTGGGCAGGTGACGTAAGGCCCCTTACTTGTCCCGTCTATAAAATCCTGCAGTAACAGCCCACTTGCTGGGCTCAGAAAAAGTTTGTATTCATTCATTTTTTGAAAAGACATTCTCTTGATAAATGAAGATTCCCTACCATTTCTATTAGATTCTTAGGCCTTAGATAACTTGTACACAGTCATCTAAACCCACCTTGCTCTTTGAATAATAAAGGAACCATTTTCCTAAGGCTCCAGGGCTCTTACTGGAACCTTAGTGGAAAAGAAGTTTTCTACTTTTTACAGTATGTTTTAAAGACACTTTTCTGACTCTGCCCTGAATTTTTCCGTTTTCCCTTTGGGTGAAATAATGACATTTTAGACAAAAGAAGAAAAAGCAGAGGGAGGGAGGGAAACAGAAGAAGGGATAAAACCTTGACTTTCTATGAAAGAAAACTCAGGACGCATAAAATTATTTTGAAGCTTAAAGGATGAGCTGGACTCTGCCTCTTTCCCTCTAAACATCACATGTTTTGCTGGAAATGAAAGGAAAGGCAGTTGTTTTGTTAAGGATCATGGGAATTTGTAAGTGAGTAAACATTTTTTTCTTGCCAAAGTAGGTTTCATGGTCTCAGTGGATTTTGACGATCAAATGGCTTTGTTCCTGGTTCCTGTACAGACTCAGGCTTCCCCCGCCTGCCTGCTTACAGTGCCCACCCACCTCCCAATGATAACAAGGCAGATGTTTCTCTTTAACTGAAGCCAAGTGGAAAAGGAGTTGTGCCTCTTATGTATTACTATTTCTGCAGAAGACTTTTACCTTCAGAGTTCTCACTTGAAGGATTGCTTTGTCTCAGAAATTTTCTAGAGGTTCTGTTTATCGTTAGAGGATGGTCTAACCAAGGCCACTCTTGCTACCTGCTCTTTATTGCATGTAGTTGCTGAAGTAGGGACAGAGAGAATGATACGTTCATTGTGCCAGATAGTAGACCAAACCCCAAGACAGCTGCTGGTCAAGTTGTGTGTAATATGCTCTAGAGTCCATGGAATGATTAGACTGTCCTTGGACAGTCAAGCTTTGGCTTCCAGGACAGTAAAGACACAGGAGGGCTGGAGAGCAGGCCTCCTCAGGCACAGGCATTGGAAGCTGGGTGCCAACCCTTTGAGGGGGGTGGTTAATAAAAAGAATCTTAATGTTGCTATTGTAAATTAATTTAAAGTTATGATGTATGGAATGGGTAGGATTAGTGGGTTTCTGTTCTATTTTTCAAACCTGAAAGGATATTTTAAAGTAACGCTGGACCCCTTTTGTAGCTGAGTGGATTCAATGGGGTTATTAAAAACTATTTGGACTCATGGGTTCAATAAACTCTTGTCAGCCCAGAAGAAAGGATTTGTGTCTATATTGGCTAATATTTCATGTAGGATTTCATAGAGAAAAGCAAGAAAGTTATATTCCATTACATTAGCAAGATCAACATATTGCTCCCTGTTGTTGTTTGGTCACCCAATCCTGTCCGACTCTTTGCGATCCCGTGGACAGCAGCATGCCAGGCTTCACTGTCCTTCACCATCTCCCGGAGCTTGCTCCAACTCATGTCCATTGAGTCAGTGATGCCATCCAACCATCTCGTCCTCTGTCATCCCCTTCTACTGCTGCCTTCAGTCTTTCCCGGCATCAGGGTCTTTTCTGATTGCTTTCTAGGATGAAACAAATATTTTTACTAATTAAATTAATTAAATTAAAACACACAAACACACACTCTATGGGAAAGAGCTGGGTCAATGAAAAACCACAAACAAAAATGTTCTGGTTTGGGGTAGGGTTGGTAGAATGAGGTTCTGAACAAGTCTATATTCATTTGAGTTCTAAAATCCTCATGATAAATGAATGTTCTCTGTAAACTCCTTTAGTCTGTCCCGTTGGGGAAACTGGATTGACTTAAGATCCTTGGACTGTAGGTCAGGCTGTCCAAGGCCACTTAGGTCTCAGCATGGTGCCTGGTGCTCAGTATGCACTTATCTGCTCATTCATTTCACCAATATCTACTCAATATTGGTGCAAATCCTGATGTGGTCCTTGTGCACAAAGTTGTGACCAAGACAGGAAACTTCCCCATTCTTCAGGAGCTTACAGCGTGGAGTGTGGGAAGGGTATTGGTGAAATGTGAGCGAGCCATGGACCATACATCCTAGGCGTAGACCCTACCTCACAGGATTGTTGTGACGATGAGATGAGTTAATGACTGAAAACACTTAAATGAAACACAGCAAGTACTGCTTAAGTACTCATGTTACCAGAATCTTCTTGTACCCTTTGCTCTATCCAATACAACCTTAACCACATACGGGGTCCACAGTGATTCCTCAAAAATCACGCACAAAATTGTTTCATACCTTTACAGACTGCTAGTGAAAATAAGGTATCATCTGCTACTCAAATTCATTTGATATAGGTTCATTCCAGAAATACTTGTTTGGTTGTCCTTCGGCCTGGAATGTGTTTCCACAGATATCATGGGTCTGGCTTCTTCTCATCATTCCAGCCTCATCTCAAATGTCTCCTCCCCAGAGAAGCCTTCTCTGACCATCCACTTTCCACAGATCTTCTCTAACCCATCACCCAATGTACCATTGTCTTCTCATCCATTCATCGCTTTCAGAAATGAACTCCTGTATTCATCTCTTTACATGTTTTGGTCCATCTCCCCACTCTCCACTCGTACTATATATAAGCTCTTTAAAAGCAAGGAACTCGTCTGTCTTTTTACAAAGATATGCCTGGAACTAGCACAATACTTGGCATATAGTAGGTGTGTAATCAATATTGATTAAGTGGGGATTTCCCTGGTGTTCCAATGGTTAAGACTCCACACTTTCACTAAAGGGGGGTGCTGGTTTGATCCCTGGTCAGGGACCTAAAATCCTGCATGCCATTCAGCATGACCAAAAACAAACAATTTTGTGTGTGATTTTTGAGGAATCACTGTGGACCCCAGTATGTATGTATGTTGAATGGATACATGCATACTGTGCATCAGTATCATTGTTCTCTGCCAGTTTACAGATAAGAACACTTAAGCACAGCAATATTACACAGCTAGCAAGTGGTAAGGGCTTCCTTGGTGGTTCAGTTAGAAGAATCTGCCCGCAAGTGGTAAACCAGGACTTGAACCTGGACAGTGTAACTCAATATCTGTGCTCGTTACCATTACACTAGCATGCTACTCACCCTGGTCCCTGCTCAGAAAGATCTTTCAGATTTCCTGAGATCATTAGGCAGACAGGAACAGATAACTGAGCACCAGGTCTCTCCTGTAAATAGGATCTGTAGGATTTAAAGGGATTGGTGTGTGTTGGAGTGGTTAAGAAAGGAATGATGATAAAGATTCGAAATCCCATTAGACTGGGATCAAGTCTGAAGGCAGCCAGTGTCTTCTCTTGTCTGTGTGACTTACAGCAGTCTCCCTGTTGTGGCCCTTGCTGTCTCATGGTCTCTTTTCAACATACCAGCCAGATTGATCACTTCTCTGCTCAAATCTCCCAGTGGCTTCCCACCTCATCAGAGAAGCAGATAATGAATACCGAGCCCTTTTAGAGCTGAAACTCTTTAGAAGTTGAAAGGGGCTGTAGCAAACTAATGCTGTGTTCTCCCACACTCTTTATAAGACATGGGGTTGTGATGCTGACAGGACTTTCATTATACACCTCTCTGTCATTTTCTGCTTAGAATGCATTGGCTTTCCCAACTTGGCATCCCTTTTTTTTTTTTTTTTTTTAATGAAAAAATTATAGGTCTAATTTCAAAAAAATGAAATGTATGCAAGCTTTCCTGCTTCTGTCACTTCTTTATTCCTGTAGCACATAAATCATTTCCCTTTTTAAAATTAAATTTTGCTTGCCATGACTTGGTAATGGGTTTCAAAGGAGGCAGAGTAGCCAAGCTGTTGGGTCAGGAGCCAGCTGTGCTGCCTGCTCAGGAAATCTTCTCACTGCTGGCTGCTATGGGCCTTGATTCCATCATCTGGGCTTTATGCTCCCTTTGGAAGTTACCTAGAAATTCTCGCCCTTACTCTGCTCCCTGGACCTCCTTTCTGGCTCTCCAGTCACCATCCTGGAGGACGAAAGAACCTGGGACTTGGGCAAAATAAGATTGTGTGTTCTAATGCTTCTTGGGTGCTTATCCATGCGTTCATTGAGCGCTGGCTGTGGAAAGCAGAACTCTAGATGTTGTTGGGATTTTGGCCTATCTTCTCAAGGCCCTGAGAAATGAAGTTGGTTGAGATAAAACCCAGAACAAGTGGTCACTGCCACTATTATGTGTGATCCTTTTAACAGTCCCACATTTGACCCATGAATGACCTTTGCTGCAGGGTCACAGTTCTAACATGCTGCCGATGCGCCAGTGAGTACCACCCCCCCACGCCACCCCCACCCAGGCCGCTGACCCCCATGGACTCACTTTTCCTCCATTAAGTGAGACAAACATGGCGCTAAGGAGTCTAGAGTTACTTTTGACATTCAAAGGAGATGCTATCTGCCAAGCTTGGCAAATGGGAAACCTGGCCCTCTCAGGATGCTGCCAGGCATCTGCAAAGGGCTGAGGAGGTAAAGTCTAGGTGCCACTGGAATTGAAAGATGAATGGAAGAGGGCCTGGAGGTCAGAGGAGGACTTTAGAGGAAGTGGATCTTCAACCGGACGGTGACAGATTCAGAAAGGAGAACGTTATTTCAGGTGAGGACGTGGAAAATACTCTGGACTTTGAAGCTCAGAGAATGAAGGGTTTTTTTTTTTTTTTTTTTCCCTTTGCCATTTTTAGCTTTCAGCGTAGACAAAATTCAGCCTCCATAAGCAAAACTCTTTTTTTCCCCCCCTCCTAGAAGATGTCACTGTCCCCTGAGGGCTCACGTAGTTCTGGGTCCTACTCTCACGGGCCCCATTGTGGTTAGGGCCCAGAGGAAGTCTCTTGGAGGGAAAATCAAGTTGTCTCTTATTAAATTGGAAATGTTCCCTTGGGTCAATAAGAAAGGAAGGGCTGCACCAACTTTGCAGCAAGGGGTAGAGGAGTGAGGAGCGAGGCGGCTGATTTCCTGGCTGTGTAATGGGCTGCTTCTGGGCTGAACAAGCATCTTGAGAATCATCATCTGGGGCACTCTGCTCCTGTCCCTTCTGTGTTACTCAGTACTTTTCCAAAGTTATTCTTTCCTTCTGCTTGGTACTGAAGTCAACAGCGTCAACTGCATTTCTTTTCACTAGATTCTAAGCTCCTAAAGAAGAAAGAATCATGCCTTTCTCATGTTTGTATCAATATATATTTGTTGAAGGGCTTCCCTGGTGGCTCAGCAGTAAAGAATCTGCCTGCAATGCAGGAGGTGCAGGTTCAATCCCTGGGTTGGAAAGACCCCCTGGAGGAGGGCATGGCAACACACTCCAGTGTTCTTGCCTGGAGAATCCCATGGACAGAGGAGCCTGGTGGGCTACAGTCCATGGGGTCCCAAAGAGACATTCCTAAAGAGACTGAGCACACATGCACGCCTGTTTGTTGAGAAGATATAAAAACTGCTAGATTCAGAGGGCTTCAAGTGTCCCTTATCTTACCACCTTCCTTACAGTCAAGTATTTCTTGACCTCGGTCCTTTAACAGTAGCTCATTGCCAGTTGATTTAATTCTTAAGGGAAACTGCTAGTTCAAAGGAACTGGGTTTCTCTCAACATTTACTCACCTTTCCAAACCGGAGGAACGGCCTTCGTAAACTGGTCCACATCTTTGGTTGGTTATTGCTCATTTTTTACGATGCTTAACAGTCCCTGAAGTCTGCATGGTCTATGGGTTGCTCTTTCTGAGAAAGCTGAGCAGCATCCTTAAGTTAGAGCCAATGGTAGCCTGTCTCCAGGGTCAGTGCATCCACCCTTCCTACCTCACCTGTAGATGACAGAATTCATTGTGGAAATCAGGGAACAGTGATGGGGCTATTAGCACCCAGGACATTGACAGGTTCTATTGAAATGTGGGTTCTGTGGGTCAGAAACATAGTACAGATTACAGTTCAGCCTGGAATCATATCAGAAAGTGTTGGGAAAGAAGAGGCTCAGCCAGCATGACGTTCATGATTAGGAAGATTGCTTGGTGGATGGCACTTAGGCCTGAAGTACACTTTATGGATCACCGACTGGCTCTGTCTGTCTCCTGTAAGAGTTCTCCACAGAAGATCCCGCGTGAGGCAAGTTCACAATACGCAGGTCGCACTGTCTTCCTCACGGTTCCACATGGGAGCATTGGGTCTTAAATAAGAGATAAAATATTTTAACAAAGATATCATACATACACTGTGCCAGAAACTGCCCTCCCAGGGCGCTGACTCCTGTTCCATCCCCAGCACATGCACTTTCAGACGGAGGAAGGAGACTAGTAATCGATGGTTCTTCTGAGGTTTGCTTTTATTTTAGTTAGGTTGGCAGGTCTTATGCTCCGGGAAGCACATTCTGTCTCATAGTTCTTGAAAGAAAGGAAAGTGAAGTGTGTCAGGACTTGAACAAACAGGGAGTATTGTGGACACCCCCCTCAAATGGACTTGCTAACACTGGATGCTAAGGTCAGCTGCCTGAGCTGAGGAGGTGGTCTCACCACTGCCAGCCCTGCTAGCTGCTCATCCTACCCTCAGCCATGTCGTTCACACCTCACAATGCCCTTCTCATGGAAGAGCTTTCCTCAGGCTTTTCAAAGACCTCCCAGTCTTTGATGCTTTACCTCTCTAAAACCAAGAGCAACGACTCTGAAACCAGGAGCACAGGGGTCGCTGGCCACATCGGGTGGTTGAACTGTTTAGCCAGTGGCTAAACAAGGAGTACAGCAGTGGTGGGACCTCAACAGGACGTGGGCCTCAGCTTCTCATGCCGTGCCCTTAATGCTCTCCCCCAAAATGTGACCCAGTGCTGAGCGTATGGCATCACAGTTGCAGGATTATATGCAGCAAGCCCTAATTAACCAGAATCTTCAGTTAACCAGATGCTCCCCATCCCTCATCCCCTTTTTATGATATTTCAAGAAGGAAAGAAAGAGTAAATAGTAAAAAACAGCTCATATGTTTTTCAAAATATTTTTCTCATTATGAAATTATTTCCATTATGGAAAGCACAAGTATAATAATAATAATAATTGCCACTCTTCTGTGAGCATGAACCATATGTCAGGCCTTATGCTAAGCCCTTTCCATACATTTTCTTAATCTTTACAGCACTCCTATAAGGAGGCTCGTATTAACCAGGGGAGGAAACAGACACTCAGAAAGTTTACAGCAAGGAAGCCACACGGCTAGTAAGTGGTCAGACTGGATTTCAGGTCAGGTCTGTCTGGCTTCAAAGCTGCTATGCTTATCCACGTTTTGATATTGCCTCCCTGAATAGCACCAATAATCTCATCAGTATTTATCTGTTTCCTTCCAGTCTTGCCAAAGCATTTTTAGAGAGAATATTTTATATATACAATTGTTATATCTTAAAATTTCAGTTGTTATAAAATGAACCTTTTCTCATATTATTATAAACATTTTTATAGACACCATTTTAATGTTTGCATAATAGTACATAAAATGAATGTATCAGAGTTTACATACTCTCTTTCTGTAAGAAGTTTATATCATTTCCTCCAGGGTTTTGTTTGTCGCTTTAATGTATAATGTATAATTAACATTGTAATGAACATCTTTATATATAAAAACATCAGCATTTTGGTGGTTTCTTTAGGATAAATTCCAGGAATCTCCTATTGCCAGAATTATTTTCCTTCTGAGCAGTAGTGGAGAGATCAGATAATCAGAGCCTGCTATGTGCTTAGTTTATAATCAGCTCTGTCTACAGAACCTTCCACAACTATTGCTGAAGATACTGAGAACCAGTGCTCAGAATGAAAACCCAGCGTTTCTGTATAGCTCTAAAGCACAACAGGAAAAAAAAATTTCTTCAGTGAATACTGTGTTTAGGCAAGAAACTGAGCTTAAGCAGAGATTTTTTACCTCATTATCAAGTCTCCAGAAGAACTTACAAAATTTTGATTTTTAGTCTCAGACCTCCTGAATTTGCATGGGGAATGCCCTGTTACCAATTATTTTAATTACACTTCCACAGGTAAGATCGAGGGTCAGTGTCGTGGGACTGTCTAAAGTTGGAGCCCGTGGTAATGGTAGTGGAGAATGGAAGTTGACAACCTAACTATTACTGCCAGCTCTTCCTTCCTTGTTAGCTTCTGTCCAGGCCTGATGGAGGAACCTGGGGCTGAAATTGGTGCCAACATGAATGGCAGAGTGTGGCAAGAAGTAGCAGTAGAAGGTAGGGTCTATTCCTTAGGCAGGTGTGCATGTACATACGCTCAGTTGCTCAGCAGTGTCTGACTCTGAGACTCCATGGACTACATCCTGCCAGACTCCTCTGTGCATGGGATTTCTCAGGCAAGAATACTGGAGTGAGTTGCCATTCCCTTCTCCAGGAGATCTTCCCAACACAGGGATGGAACGTGTGTCTCTTGCATCTTCTGCATTGACAGGTGAACTCTTTACCACTGAGACACCTAGGAAGCTCCCTCGTTAGGCAGATGGCTCATTTAAGACCTTGCCTTAAGTAAAAGTACAAAGTCAGGAGTTTGGAGGGATACATGCTGCTGCTGCTGCTGCTGCTAAGTCGCTTCAGTTGTGTCTGACTCTGTGCGACCCCACAGACAGCAGCCCACCAGGCAATCCCGTCCCTGGGATTCTCCAGGCAAGAACACTGGAGTGGGCTGCCATTTCCTTCTCCAATGCATGAAAGTGAAAAGTGAAAGTGAAGTCGCTCAGCTGTGTCCGACTCTTAGCAACCCCATGGACTAAAGCCCACCAGGCTTCTCTGTCCATGGGATTTTCCAGGCAAGAGTACCGGAGTGGGGTGCCATTGCCTTCTCCGGGAGGGATGCATGCTAGTGTATTAATTCCCAAGAAACTAAGGCAAAACACAACGTCCTGGAGAGGACGTTTGGCTGGAAGTCAAGAGACTTGGGTTCAGATCTAATCCTCATATTAAATAGGGAGCTTTGGCAACTCAGTTGATTCCTTGTTTCCATGTCTTATATGTGAAATGAAAGACTGGACAGGATTTTTGAGCTTTTGGGGATTTTGGCCCCTTTTGAGAATCTGATGAAAGCTATGAGTCTTCTTTTGATAAAAATGTGCATGAAAATATGATGATGGCTCTGAACAATATTATTAGCAAAAATTAACATATAAAGCAAATATAGAAAATTTTGCATATGTTTTTCAGGATACACAGACAACGTGAAACCTTGGGTTAAGAACCCTGAGGCTGCATGATCTTTAAGATCCCCTTTTGTCCTCACGTTCTTGCATTCTATCAGTGAAATAATGATTTGTAATAATACTCTGTAAACTTCATTTTTTTTGTTAACTAGGGCAACTCATTTCCTGAGAATTCCAGTTAAGATATAAATAATAGCCGTAACTCATAACCTTTTATTGCATTGAGAGAGTGTTGTCAAGCACAGTGTTAGGTCCCTAAATATAGTTTGTGTCCCTGAATGATAATTCATGTAATGAGTCGTGTGAAAGGCTTGGTAAAGCCAACTTTACCATTTATTAAACACTTAAGCCCAGCATTATCTCCTTAAATTCTTGCAACCATGTTTGGAGGTAGATGTTGTAATCCCTGTTTTGCAGATGAGAAAAGTGAGGCTCAGAGCTGTGGAAGGAAGTCATCCCCCAGAGCTCTTCTAGGGATGGAGATGGGATTTGAACCCAGCTCCTTGGACTGTACTGTGGGTGCTCTTGCAGTGCCTGCTGCTCTTGTTGGTAAACTGCTAACTCCTCTGATTTACTTAAATAATAATTACAGAATCCAACTCTTGTGCAAAATTTTGGACATAAAGGACAAAAACAGTGTTCCTACGGCGGTCAGCCAGCCACATTCTCCACATGCATCTGCATATCCCACCCTGCTTGCCCACCCTGGACAGTGTCCACTTGGTGACTCACGTGAGCGTAGATGTGGTCAGTGGCCTCAGCCTTGTCTGGCCTGTCCTGCTATCCTGCTCCAGGTGAGCTGTTAGACCAGGAAGACTGCATGAGTTTGTGCCTTCAACAGGAATAGCATCAGGCCTGATGCTCTATTCATGTGCCCTGCTGGGCCCATTCTCATCAGGTGCTGTTGACAATCTAGTTTACACAGGGTGTCCCAGACCCACGGCCACATCGGGCCTGTTGCTGCGCTATAGTATTTTATTGGAACACCGCCATACCATTCTCATGCACTTACGTCTTATCTATGGCTGTTTTGGTGCTGCAGCGGCGGAGTTGAGCATGCCCTACAGAGTTGAAAATATTTATGCTCTGACCCTTAAGAGAAGAATCCTCTGACCTTTGATACAGACCAAACAACTTGGGACTGTAGTTCATCAAATCTAAGACAATATGTTTGTAATACAGATTATTTTTACATGTACCGCTTGGAATTAAAACAGCATAATTGTGAGACACCATTTACTGGGAGACCACCAATTCTTGGAGAAACTGAAATCTGAAAAGAATTGTGCATCTTACAATCAAAATTTGGTACTTTTCAGAGAGATGTTTTAGTGATTTTTTTTTTTTAATGTAAATATGGATTGTCTTAAAGACTATTTTCGTTTGCCCGTAAATCAACCAGTCTGTTGAAACTGGTTGATACTATAGTCTTGTGAAACCTATAGTAACAGACCATGTCATGGGGCCCAGTGAATTAGAAAAGTGCTGGCTTTCTGGCATCTGTCTTCCCAAAGACTGTTGCTATTAGTGAGTAAAAGAAATATTTTGGCATTGTTCTCCGATACTATTTTCAACTGTTAGTATAAATATTTAGGGTGTTTCAATACAGTGGCTTATGTGGCAGTAAAATTGTTAGTTCTTTCTCTTAGGGCTGGTATATTTGAAGAGCATGCCTGTTCTTAAACCATGTTATGAGGCTATGTACAAAAGGCTTTGTAATAGTTTGGAATGGAAAACTTCTCAGATGCTGCCTATGGTTAGATTCTTACCAGTCTGAAAAATATGCTAATTACATACAAGGCTCTGAGCAAGGAGAGGGAACTCAATATTCCAATTTTAAACTTCCTCAAAACAAAAACAGGACACCACTTAAGGGGGAGGTAGTGATGAATGTACAGATAGCTTCTGCCTCACTGTGTGTACACACATCCACTGTTATGCTTATACACACTTGCACACTCACATAAAATGTCCAGAGAGCATCTGTATTTGTGCATATAAGTCATGTTTGTTTTTTTCTCCAAAAATAGAAATTTAGGAATTCTGAGTCAGGCCACTTCTTATTTGGCTAATTCAGCTGCCGAGTAAGTTATTAATGACCCCCAGATGTTGTTTATAGTGATTGGATATTTTCAGTTGTGAAATAATATTTTCTTTTTTGTGTGTGTGCAAGTGATATTTCTTAATATGCTCCATAGCATCTGAATCAAAGTTTGATGGCAGAACAGTTTGCATGTCCAATGTAATTGCTTCTAAGTGAGCTCTTCATTCTTCACATTTTTAGCTCTAATTGCTTTTTTTCCCATATGTCTAAAAATAAATATTTGCAAGTTTTGCGTTCTGCTACTCATTGTAATACATAAAATATTTGTACACTGAGCAAAATTCACTGATAATGTTCGCAATGGGCTATTTAGAGAAAGTAAGGTTTGTGTGGTAAGAGGAGATAAAATACATTTTTATTAGTCTAAATGCCAAAGACAGCCATTTATCATATTTTGAAAGAGTATTTTTAAAGGAGTGGCCAGATATTTGACCCCTGGGACTATTTAAATAGACTGAGTTGGAAAAAGAGATCTAGAGTCAAAAATAGTCTGGTTTGCTATACAATGGATATTTCAAATGATCTTTGGAGGTGGCAATTAATTTTTGATTATCAGGGACAGGGGCCCCACTCTGTAGATTATCCAAGCCCCTGACTTCCTGGGAAGGTCCCCTCTGCCTTCTTCTGAGTTTATTCCAGCTCATTAGCACCTCCACCCGAAGGCTGGCAGAGAAAAGGAGAGGAAGAAAAAATGAAGTCACTTCTGCTGCTCTTAATGGTCTTTGGAAAGAGTGGATCATGAATGAAACAGAAACCAGTGGGGAAAATAAGCTGTTGGATTCTCTGTTTTCTTTTATCCTTGCCTTCCTTCATCAACACAGATAATCAATAGTTGGCTTAAAAACTTTTAAATGAACTCTACATCTGAGGGCTTTGCAGTTATAATAGCAATATCAGTATTTTCTTTACACTCCCAAAGATGGGTGAATTCCAAAGAGGTAAATATTACCCAGTCTCCATGTTGCCATGTTCCTGAGCTTTTTTATTTTTTT
>NW_011494952.1:4043471-4051243 GCF_000754665.1 Bison bison bison | reverse complement strand
TTAAACCTTCCCCTAGTCAGTTTTTATGCATAAAATTCCCCTCCCCCAATTTTAAAGGTAACAAGTATTTGTACCTTTAACAAGTATATGAACATCTGCTTGGCCACCATAACTTAAACTCATGTCTTATGATCCTGACCTGGTGATATTTTGTGTTACTGAATGTTGGCAGATTTAACCTCCATCATCGTGTTTACTTCTGCCTGTGTTGTTATACTTACAGTTCACCCAGAACAATCTGTGACAAAGGTTTGCTTTTATCAGAACAGCTGCCAGATTTATACCCCATCTCAAGGTTCTATAGGATGTGACAATTACGTCGTTCTTCACTGTTTGCATTACTTAGCCATCTTTTGGATGTGTGTTCTTTCGGGTATCCTGGCTACATGCATCTCAAATTTCAGCCCCTCTCTTGGACCACCAGGCAGCCCAGAGCTTTTGAGCTTTGTCTTGGAAGCTCCTTCCATCAATCAGAATACCAAATTTACATTGTTAGGTTCCCTGGAGGTGTTAGAGCTCTGGATTCAGCAATTATTGTGAATAAGAACCTTGCGCTAGGGTGAGTGCCAACATTCCAAGTGCGAGCACAATGGAAAAGAGAAGTGGTTTATGTTAGAATATGGTCACATTCTTCTGATTAAACCCACTCAAAAAAGACAACATTGTAATATTTTCCAATGACTGTTTATCATGAATTACGTCAGCCTTCGTTTAAATTGCTATTATTTCTCCTTAATGCTTCTTGGTGCCTGCATAATTTACAGCACTGGCAGCCTCGCGACCATGAAATAACCTTTCACAACCAATGCACAACAGTCAAGAGCATGGCGTTTTTGTTGTTAATTATTATAAGACTCCTTTAACTTTTACAAAGTGACATAAAATATTGTTGAGGTATTTATGGTTCGAGCTACTTTTACATGGATCTATTTTGCTTCTGGCTAGTTCTTAACTAAAGCAATCATTTGTGGTTATTAGGCCGCCGGAGATATTATGTCAGAACTAGTTTAAGAGTATTATTATGTATCACATGTCATACACTACATGTCAGCACTTGAGGCTGCCTTTCAATAAAAACAAATGTAATTTTAGTTTGTGCTCTTTTAGGGATCGACAATTTGTAAGCTAACCTGAGTTCATTCGAAGGTGTCCCAACCATTGGGGAGGGAGCCTGTCTCAGCCTTGACTGTTCGTCTCTTTCCTGTGGATTTAAGACCTTTCCAAAACAAACCTTGGCCAAGGTTTAATTCGAAGTGAAGATTTGCTTCTAGGGAGCCACAGAATTAGCAAAGACTGGTTAATTGCCCATGGCTGAGCTGGGTTTGGTTCCCCCATTTGGTGGATTTTCTTCTAGATTTCCTAGAAGAAATCTAGGTCTCCTGGACATGAGGAGAGTCCAGCCCAGTGAAGACCCTGCCACTGTTCAAAGAGGCTACCCCAACATCCTGGAGAGAAGTCTTGGGTAAAGAGTGGTAGAAATAAAAAGGAGGGGAACACGTTTGAGTTTCCACAAAGCTACACTTCCAAGCAAACTTTGAATTAGTATGTCACTCCCCTGGGTTCCAAATACTATGCATATTTTCCAGTCCCTGCTTATTTAAAGCAAGAAAGGAAGGGCGTGCCAGAAAGTTTTACAAAGAATGAAAACACATTAATGACTCATGTGAACAATTACTGATTTTCTTAACATATAATTTCTTAATTACTGTCAGCCAAAATAATTTGCATGATAATATTTTCCCTTCCCCTCCCCACTCTGTCTAAGAGCCATAAAATAGTGATCAAAGGGCCTATTTGATCATTAGTAGGGAAATATAACTCCTTAATTCTCAGTGGCCTGATGGGACTCTGACATTGGATATTCTTTAGAATAATCACCTTCAACACAATAGGCAAAATGAGCTTTCCAGTAAAATAAACAGCTTTGAAAAGAGCTTGGGGGCATTTTCTTTAGCTTGAATTCAAGGAGGAAATTGTGACTTTTATGAAACTTGCATAAATTTACATGTATCCTGTCAGAGTTTTAAAATTAGACAACATGCCTGAATGCCCTGGAAATGAGTCTGCCATCCAGATTTAGAGTGCTTTTAGCTTTTTTAATTAAAGACATTTCACAAGCCAACCCCAGAGAAAGAAGAGAATTAAGCATTACATAAGAATGTAGCAAAGTTTGAGATTTAATGAGTGAATATTACCAATTTATAAAGGAGATAAAAGGTATGAAAGGAGCAGTTATTGGAAGTTCTTTTGCTTTTTTTTTTTTTTTTTTTTAATCTAAGAAATGGAAGAAGTGAAAAGGCCAGGCTGCCATTTGCTGTAGCCCTTGTTCTGGAACTGGTTCAGAGCTCGCAGAACTGACTTGGGGCTGTGAGGCTTGTTAATGAGCTCTTGTGGCAGTGAACGGGGATCATGGGTTTGTCACATGAATATATGTGTATGTATAAAACTCAAAAGATAGAAGAGTTGTTGCTGCCATGTGGTTGTGAGAAACCCAAAACAATTAAAACCTTCCTAGAGACCACATTTGCACGAATCAGTGCAAATCCTACAAGTTTTCAATTCTTTAATAACTGCTGATAGTGAAATATAGTTATTGAAAATTATTTTTAGCTCCACATGTTATACCGCTTTAAGAACTTAGACTAAATACTGTCAGCCTGTGTTTGCTTTCCTAGCATGTTATTCATTTATTGAGAAATTCAGAATGTAAAACATCTGGGAATAAGTTGGTGTGTGCACAGTCATCTTTAAAATGTGTATATTTCAGGACTTCTTTTGTGTATTTATTTAGAAATATGGGAAAATTCTGTAAACATGTTCTGGAATATATGTAGCATTTGAATATGAAAGAGAGAGTTGGCATAACTGAAAACCCAAATTTCATTTTCTATAAATATTACTCTGTTGGAGGAGTGGGTTTCTGAAATTAGAGAATTCAGATTATGGTTAGCAATATTTACAGGGAAGTAGTATCTCTCCCTCTTTGCCCTGGAGTGAATGTGTGAACCAGAAATGTCCATTCTGGCCCCTTCTGGGGTGTGATATGATGTTTATGTCTAAATAAAGAAGTTAATTTATTTCAGCATTTTAAGTCCTGAGTTTGAGCTGTGCAGACCTCATGGTGTAGGTATAACAGAGTACACCCAGAGGGGCCAATAACTCCCTGGTTCTGCTCAACAGTTAGTCCGTATATTTTCTAGCCAGCCTCTAAGAAACTGGCAGCATCACTACAATCTCAGTAATTGGGAAATAACACAATACAGAGAGGAATCAGAGGAGGGGAAGTTATCAGTGATTTGTAATTTTCTCCTTTTAAGGAGAGATAGAAATAAGCCCCAATATTACATAGCTCTTTTCAGTGCTTATAAATTTCACATTTTGTAATCACTGTAGTAGCTTGGAAGCCTCAGGGCAATTCTTCCTGCCCCATGTTCTCTAATTCTCTTCTTTTTCTGAAATAGGATTCTCTGTGATATGAACGGAGTTCATATAATTAGGTTTATATGGTCTAGTCCAGTGGACTGGACCACGATCTCCATGCTGTGCTGTGCTTAGTCGCTCAGTCGCGTCCGACTCTTTGCGACCCCATGGATTGTAGCTTGCCAGGCTTTTCTATCCATGGAATTCCCCAGGCAAGAACACTGGAGTGGGTTGCCATGCCCTCCTCCAGGGGATCTTCCCAACCCAGGGAATGAACCCAGGTCTCCCACATTGTGGAGGGATTCTTTACCACTTGAGCCATCAGGGAAGCCCAGGTAAGATGAGCTCTATAATCCCCCAAACACCACTTTCTTGAGATTCTGAAACCCATTCTGTGGAGGAGGTTCTTTAGAAGCCCATGGGTTTCCAGCTAAGGGACATTCTCTTCATTTTAACTCTTTAGGGAATGGGGTCCTTTGAAAACCTCACCACTTTACTTGTGTGTCACAATCACCGTGATCCCTCATTTGTGGCTTTGTCTCTGGATCTGAGAGGATTCAAGGTCCTTCATCAGAGTGTCAGGGGAGTTTGTAATTTCCTCTGTTTTGTCTCATTGGAATAAAAATTTGAAGTAACAGACCACCATTGCAGCCCTCAGATGGACCAGCGTTACAGCTCCATGTTACAGCTCAGTTTTATTTAGAAAGTAAAGGAAAATACATCCTCGAGGCATGAGGGCATGCCAACCCAAAAGACCCAAGAGAAGAGAGGCCCCCAGCCCAATTTTGGCTCCTCTTTTTATATGTTTTTTCTTCTCCCCTGGGCCTGCCCTCTGAAAATTGGGCTAGTCACAAGTGCTATTGGTTTTACGTGAGGTCCTCACTCCAGTCCTCAGACCTTCCTTTGTTCTATTTTTACGGGCTTTTCCCTTCCTTTTAGCCATCGCCATTCTGGACTCCTTTTTCCTGTTCTTAACTACCTAACATTCCCCTCTCGAGATGAGAGGCCCATTTCTTTGGGAATAGAGGTGTCGAGGTCTTTCTGGCTACATCCTGCTGAACTAGGATGGCAAGGGGCATTGGGCCTCCCCCTCTTGCTAGTTTCACGCTTCAGAGTCCTTATAGCAGTGTCCATCTAAGGATGAGTGTTATTTTCCATGGTCAGCTGTAGCTTTAGATATCCTTGTTGAACTGGCACTATATGTTGTAGCTTGTTGACTTGACCAGAGACAAAATGGATTAGATGATTGATAATACATGGAGCAATCATACGCAGCATCAATATGGTCATAACAGAGATTAATAGGGGTATTCAGTTCAGTCCCTCAGTCGTGTCCGACTCTTTGCAACCCCATGAATCGCAGCACGCCAGGCCTCCCTGTCCATCACCAACTCCCGGACTTCACTCAAACTCACATGCATCGAGTTGGTGATGCCATCCAGCCATCTCATCTCTGTCGTCCCCTTCTCCTCCTGCCCCCAATCCTTCCCAGCATCAGGGTCTTTTCCAATGAGTCAACTCTTTGCATGAGGTGGCCAAAGTATTGGAGTTTCAGCTTCAGCATCAGTCCTTCCAATGAACACCCAGGACTTATCTCCTTTAGGATGGACTGGTTGGATCTCCTTGAAGTCCAAGGGACTCTCAAGAGTCTTCTCCAAAACCACAGTTCAAAAGCATCAATTCTTTGGCACTCAGCTTTCTTCACAGTCCAACTCTCACATCCATACATGACCGCTGGAAAAACCATAGCCTTGATTAGACGGACCTTTGTTGGCAAAGTAATATCTCTGCTTTTGAATATGCTATCTAGGTTGGTCATAACTTTCCTTCCAAGGAGTAATCATCTTTTAATTTCATGGCTGCAGTCACCATCTGCAGTGCTTTGGAGCCAAAAAAAATAAAGTCTGACACTGTTTCCACTGTTTCCCCATGTATTTGCCATGAAGTGATGGGACCAGATGCCATGATCTTAGTTTACTGAATGTTGAGCTTTAAGCCAACTTTTTCACTCTCCTCTTTCACTTTCATCAAGAGGCTTTTTAGTTCCTCTTCACTTTCTGCCATAAGGGTGTGTCATCTGCATTTATAAGGTTATTGATATTTCTCCCAGCAATCTTGATTCCAGCTTGTGCTTCTTCCAGCTCAGCCAACTCCAAATTCCCCCTCGCCAGGAGAAGGATCCCCCAAAGAGAGACTGTAGCCACCCCAAGAACTCTCCAGCTCTTTCTTTGAGATCATGTATGGTCTGAATGTTTTTCTTGAGGACTGTGAGACTTTCTTTAACTTAGCTGGAGGTATTTACCCAGAAACAACACATCTCATTCAAGATGGCTCAAGTCCGTCTTTGTTCAGGGATCAGGAGATCTATCTCCTCTTTTTTTTGGAGTACAACCCCTGCTAAGCTGTGTTGGCTCTTTAGAGCGGTCCTGAGAAATCTTATCCCCAGAAACTTAATTTGGGGGGTGTTCATATCACGTGTATTGAGTGTCCTCTTCTATTTTCTTGCATGGCTTGACTCATGAGTAGTGAATCCAAGAGTCGTGTCCTGGTACCTTGACTGCTGTGGGGGTAGAAAGTATTACAGGGTAGGGGCCCTTCCATGTGGGCTGGAGTCGAGCCTTTGGGGACCCATCTTTCCAGACTTTAATTAGGACTTGAGTCCCTGAAACATATAGTGGTGACTCTTTAGAATCTTTTGAGTCCTAGTTGACACCCCACAAATGTATATCCTGTTGGAACTGCCCATTGGCCATGGTATAAGACTGGAGGGTCTGAGCCTCTGGATTTAGGAAGAGGTCATTGACATAAACAAAAGGTCTTCCATATAGCATCTCATCAGGACTAAGACCAACCTGTTCCTTAGGAGTAATAAAGGTGCAGAGGAGAGCTGTTGGTAAAGCTTCCTTCCATCCCAGGGAGGTCTCCTGAATTATCTTTTTTATCACTGATTTTAAGAACTGGTTGGTTCTTTCTACTTTTCCTGAAGACTGAGGTCTCCAGGTACAACAGAGATAATAAGTAATGCTCAATGCTCTAGAGACCCCTTGGGTAACCTTAGAGGTAAATGATGTCTCATTGTTACTTTGTAATGACCTGGACAGACCAAATCTTGGAATGATTTCACAGAGCAGTTTTTTAACCACC
Source organism: Bison bison bison (assembly GCF_000754665.1). Classification (NCBI taxonomy): domain Eukaryota; kingdom Metazoa; phylum Chordata; class Mammalia; order Artiodactyla; family Bovidae; genus Bison; species Bison bison. Next base: position 4,044,679 of record NW_011494952.1, on the reverse strand, counting down.
TCCTCAGCCTTCCTAGTCTGGGTGTGGAAGCCTTCAATCCATTCTGTGAATGTATCTATCATGATTAATAGGTATTTATACCCTTGAGAAACTGGCATCTGGGTGAAGTCCATCTGCCAGTCCTCTCCTGGGTAGGTCCCACGTCATTGGACAGGCTGGGCCAGCTGGCGTTTTCGAGCTCCTTGGGGGTTGTTTAACTGGCGAGTGGGACAAGAGGAGACCACTTGCCTTATAGTCATTTGGAGGCCTGTTCCTCTGAAGGACCTTTCTAGTAATCTTTGGAGGGCCTTTTCCCTTAAATGAGTGGTGGCATGTAAGGAGTTAACCAACTTCCATTGGAGGTTCCCAGGCAGAAAAAGGAGTCCCTCCTTTTGGAACCACCCCATATGTTCTTCTTGAAAGCCCTCACTCTTAGCTTTAAGAGTCTCACCTTCAGTATATGAAGGAGTTTCTGGCAAATTAGTCTGTGGAACTAAGGTGGCAACCCCATGAGGTCATTGTTCAATGCTGCTCTCTTAGCTGCCTGATCGGCTGCTTGGTTCCCTTGTGCCACTTCTGTGCTCCTTTACAGAGGGAGACTGAAACCTCAGTGGGCAGATGGACTGCCTCCAAGAGCCTAAGGATTTGATCACCATATTTGATTGGGGACCCTCAGGTGGTCAAGTGGGCTCTTTCTTTCCAAATAGCAGCATGTGCATGTAGCACCAGGAAGGCAGACTTGGAGTCAGCGTAAATGGCTACTCCTTTTCCCCGCTCTAAAGCTTGAGTAAGGGCTATGAGCTCAGCTAATTGGGCTGAAGTACCTGGTGGCAAAGGTGTAGCCTCTATGGTCTCAAAACTGGAGACTACTACAAGAGGACTCAGATATGCAGTTGACACCACCCTTATGGCAGAAAGTGAAGAGGAACTAAAAAGCCTCTTGATGAAAGTAAAAGAGGAGAGTGAAAAAGTTGGCTTAAAGCTCAACATTCAGAAAACTAGGATCATGGCATCTGGTCCATCACTTCATGGCAAATACATGGGGAAACAGTGGAAACAGTGTCAGACTTTATTTTTTGGGGCTCCAAAATCACTGCAGATGGTGACTGCAGCCATGAAATTAAAAGACGCTTACTCCTTGGAAGGAAAGTTATGACCAACCTAGATAGCATATTCAAAAGCAGAGACATTACTTTGCCAACAAAGGTCCATCTAGTCAAGGCTATGGT
>NW_011494952.1:4021995-4043371 GCF_000754665.1 Bison bison bison | reverse complement strand
GATTGTGAAGAAAGCTGAGTGCCAAAGAATTGATGCTTTTGAACTGTGGTGTTGGAGAAGACTCTTGAGAGTCCCTTGGACTGCAAGGAGATCCAACCAGTCCATTCTAAAGGAGATAAGTCCTGGGTGTTCATTGGAAGGACTGATGCTGAAGCTGAAACTCCAATACTTTGGCCACCTCATGCAAAGAGTTGACTCATTGGAAAAGACCCTGATATTGGGAGGGATTTGGGGCAGGAAGAGAAGGGGATGACAGAGGATGAGATGGCTGGATGGCATCACCAACTCTATGGACATGAGTTTGAGTGAAGTCCGGGAGTTGGTGATGGACAGGGAGGCCTGGCGTGCTGTGATTCATGGGGTCGCAAAGAGCTGGACACAACTGAGCAACTGAACTGAACAAGAGGACTAGTAAAATCAATGCGGTTTCTTTGGATAAATATGCCCTGGATCTTATAATGAACTGAAATGATAGAAAGGAGCTGGGAATAAACCTTCTGGCAAGGAAATTAACTCAAATTTTAAGTTAAAAACAACCTGCCACCACCCCACCCCCACCTAAAGAAAAAACCTCAATGTGAACAATCCACAGAGATCTCCTACAACTGGAGTACAAGGTTAAATTTGTTCGTTGACAAAGGTAGCCAAAGCCATTGAACCATTAAATTACCATCCATTTTCTTAAGCATTTCAATGAGGTCTCTAGATCAGTGGTAAACAAGCCAAAGAGACATGCCTCTGTGTTTAACTCTCTCCCCTGCCTGGACTTTCAACACACTGGAGCAAGTACCGAGTAGGTATAGTAGAACCACACGTTGGTGCATGACTCAGAAAAGACTGTTGTGAGAATTTTCGTCCATTGATGTTGACCAGCTCATGCTCCTTATAATGGACAGCTCTTACATGATCATTGAAGTAGTGGGTTAGCAGACAGTCAAATATCTGAAAGTAACAATACTTATTAAATACTCAGGAGTTTAGATTGTCCATGGTTTCTTTGCTTCCTAAATGACAGATCTCTTCCCCACAGTAGCTCCTTTAGCCATCATTCAGAATATAACATTGACCAGCCCTAGAAGAAGTATTGCTGTCTTCAGAGTTTCATGTAAACATGCATGCCTTCGGAGAAGGCAATGGCACCCCACTCCACTACTCTTGCCTAGAAAATCCCATGGACGCAGGAGCCTGCCAAGGTGCAGACCATGGGGTCGCTAAGAGTCAGACACGACTGAGCGACTTCACTTTCACTCTTCACTTTCATGCATTGGAGAAGGAAATGGTAACCCACTCCGTTGTTCTTGCCTGAAGAATCCCAGGGACGGGGGAGCCTGGTGGGCTGCTGTCTATGGGGTCTCACAGAGTCGGACACGTCTGAAGCGACTTAACAGCAGTAGCAGCAGCAGAAGTATTGCTGTCTTCAGAGTTTCATGTAAACATGCGTAGAGTCCTCTTCATACCAACTTGACCAAATAACATATTTATACAAACATGGGCAGGTCATTGCCACATTTTGAGGCACATTTTTATACCAGAAGAATAAAAATACTGAAAGAGGATAGAGAAGACTTATGTATGTTCTCACCGTTTGGCACATTTGTGTTTACGGTAGCTTTTAACCTGATGACACTTTATATCTCACCCATATAGGAAGGCAGTCAGAGCACCTGGTATTTAGAATCTCCTGGGGCTGGTGGAGTTTTGAGTGAAATAGTCTACAGAATATAGACACTAATCTCATAGAGATGAGACCTTTGGTTGAAGATTATGAGAACTTTATGGGTAATTGTTCACACCAGTGCCCCACTTCCCTTCTGAATTGTCACAATGTTAGTCAATCAGCCGTGTCCAACTCTTTGTGACCCCGTGGACAGCAGTCCGCCAGGCTCCTCTGTCCATGGGATTCTCTAGGCAAGAATACTGGAGTGGATTGCCATTTTCTTCTCCAGTCTGAATTGTCACAGTAGCATTTAGCTGGTAAATGTGATTCTCTTTGTCCCTCCAGGAGTCCTTAAGTGGATGAAGGGAAATAATATGAGCCCATTATCACAAATGCAGAAATTGCATTATTAGAACTTGTGGAATGAAATGTGTTAATGCAAGAATCAGGAATAAACTGGCTCCGGTTCAGCCGTTGCTGCTACTCTTGTGTTCTAGCAATGGGATGTTTTTCTTGGCCCTTAAAAGAAAAGCCGGCACTTCTTGAGATGTGTTTGATGAGATGTGTTTTGGGCACTCACAAAAGGTTGTTTTTGTGTACTCACCTTTAGGTGAGATAATAGATATGTAAGAAATTTACCCCCAGGTTTAATTCTTGGCCTGTTTTCTTGTTCATTTTGTTGTTTGTTACTTTAGTCAACCTTACTGAGTTTTCTCATCTTGTATCCAACAATGATAGTTTCCCATAGCTGTACTAAGGATTGGACAAGATAATATATGGGAGATGTTTAGAACTGTGCTTCTGATATGGTAGTTTTTAAATAAGAGCAACAGTAGTCATGATCAAGATCACAGAGATAGAGTTGGTGGTATACCCATTTCACCTCTTTTGTGTCTTGGATAAAGATAAGAGACTTCTTAGCATCCTCAGCAACTTCCACACAAAGATATGATTTAAGTGTCTGCCCCCTCCATATAAGCAGCTTCATGTTCAAGCCTCAATTTCCTCAGCTTTAAAATGCGCGGGATAGGGAATTCCTTGATGGTCTAGTGATCAGGACGCCACACCTCCATTGCAGGAGGTGTGGGTTCAACCCCTGGTCGGGGAGCTGAGATCCTACAAGCTCTGCAGCAGGGCCAAAGTAAAACGAGGGAGACAACCACCCTCAACACAGAGTGTCTTCATCCATTCACTCTTATTTTGGTTGAGGTTACCGTTCATCAATTCAACAAATATATTTACAGAGAATTTAATATATATCACCGCATTAGGTCTGGAGCCAAACTTAATGAATTAAACAGACGTGAGTCCCTTGCCCTTCTGAAGACTAGAATCTAAGGATGTGAATGGTAAGCAAATATATACAAAATCATACACAGGCACCCACACAAGAGAATTACAGGCCATGATAAGAGCTGCAAACACCAAAAGATTGCCGTCTGGATTAAAAGAAATAATGCATGTGGAAACGCGTCATTGGCTATAAAACGTGGCCCTTCAGAGACTGTATTTTGACTAACGCCACACCTGTGGCAGCCAGTGGCTACCACACATGCTCAGCGCCTCAGGTTTCCTGGTGACACCACCACTCCTTTTTCTTTGAGGCTTATTTCAGAACAGAGAGTGGAAGGGAACCTTTCTGTTGAGTTTATAATAGCAATTACAAGCTGATAAGGGCAAACCATTCATCAAAGATCATACCTCCGGACTTTATCTCTTTGGGTCAAATGTTTCCTGATTGATATTGACTACCATATCTTAAGCAGCTTTGAACAGATAAGAAGCTAGAAAAGAAATTCCTTTGAAGGAGATTTGACAAAATTATGTTTTCTGATTTTTTTTTCCTTTAAAGAGAGAGATTAACTTCTCATTGTTCTTCTTAAAGAGCACAAAAGCTACAGAATTGCCAAAAAATGCAAAAAAAAAAAAAAAATTATGGGTACATACTGAATGAATTTCCACTGATCCAAACTATCATCTATGTTGATATTCTTTTTTTGTTCTGAAATTGTTTGGAAAGAACTTTAAAAATATTATGAATGACCCTGTACCAAAGATACCTAGGAACAGATATCCCAAGAAAAGATACCTTCTTGGTTATTACATACAAGTGCCATATAGGAAAAGTGCTGTAAGCAGAGTCTCACAGGTTAAGTATAATTCATTTATTTGTAGAAACAGTGTTTTGAAAGGTGGGGAAGGTAGGTTTCTGACCATGGGCCTAATAACCAGCTTCTAATTGAAATGACCATAAACATTGCAATTAATCAACTATGTACTCAATTATAAAGTATATAATTACATTCTTAACAGTAAAAAGCCTCCTAAAGGGTATATAAATCAGTTAAACAGGGCAATGTAGTAACCGATCACATAAAATTATATTTGATGAGATGTGTCGTCTATCACAGTGTTTTCCACACTGTTCTTATCTTACAGCTTTGTGATTCATTTGTGCCATGTTTTCTGCCGCAATAAATCTCACAGTAAAGGAACTTCTTTATCTTGGCCGTAGAATTCAGAGACATTATTTTGAGCGGAATGACTAGGGGATCTTGAAAGATTTTGGAGTGGGGAAGATCTGGGCACATTTCTAAGGCTTTTTGGAAAGGTAGTCTGTATTTGTCTGTCTGCCTTTACTCGTTATAAATTTCTCTGTAACAAGCTCAGGCGTTTGCACTTATGTTGTGGTCTTGATTCTGTCTCCACAGTTGGCATGTGTTGCCTTGAAATTAGCTAGATGACCTGTGTTTGCTTGCGTACTAGATGCTCAATATTACAACAGAGGTATAATTAGAAAAACATGCTAAATACAAATCACTCTTGATCAAGCCACTGCATGTTGAGAAGTATAGGCAGAACTAACTTAGGACCATATAGTGGTGCCTACATTTATATAAATCCTTCAAGTTTTATGTGTATAATCAAGCAGGTCATTCCAAAGTAGGCTGACTTAGGAACAGTGGGACTGAAGCAAAGGAAAAGCATACTCGCATATTTAACTTTGGCAAGTTGGAAGAATTTCTGATATTTTGATAAATGTATTCTAGAATGCCTTTCATTCTGTGGATGTTCAAGAGGTGTTTGTGTCTGGTGAAGATATACCAAAGACCCTGGTCTTGTAAATTCTAACTTGTGCCTCAGAATGGATAATGGAGAAATAGGAGTAACTTCAAGAAGGGTAGCTTTCTAATAAGGTGGTGATACCATTCATTTCTCTCCTTTTCCTCTCCTTCGGTTGGGACCAGATTCCAAATGGCTTTTCCATACGTGGAGGCAGAGTCGTGCTGGGTGGTTACACCCAATCTCTGTTGCAAGAAACAGAACCACACAGAACAAGTAGCCAAGGCAGGACTGCCCAGTGGTGTGACATCTCAGGGTGAGCTCACATGGCTCTTCCTCCTCTTTCCTGAGAAATGTGCTAGCAGATACTTGTGGGGAGAGCAGCTGGTTTGTTCATTTATCCATATGGCCAACCAACATGTGTTGATAACCAACTTTGTCATGGTATGTAGCCCTGTGTAAGGATATGGGACTAGAAAAGCAAGGAACGCAGCATAGTGCTGACCTTTGAGGTACACGCATGTTCATGGGGGCTCCCTTGGATTCAGTAGACACTTAAATTATAATGCTGTAAGTGCTGTGATAGAACTAAGTGAATCCTTCTCAGATTCAATAGAAGAGAGGAAAATATGTATTATTTTTTAATTTCATTTATTCCTCGGAATATTTTACTGCCACTAATATAATTAAGGGACTGGCAAGTTTTACAAGTGACTAATATATGAATCCCACTCTTCCCTTCTGCCTTGTGGGATTGTCAGTTGAGTCAGGGCTTAAAAATGGAACTTGATGAGATTTGTTCTAAAGATGTTGACTAATACCAGTTAAACCCCTAAACACGACACACAGATTGACTATGTCTTTTTCACTCTTTTTAAAGACCCAAAGATGCACCTAGTTAATAACCTGCTCCATGTCCTTAATAAAGAGCAGGCTAATTAAAAATTGTTTGCTAGCTGGAAATGAATAAATGAAGAATCACATATTAAAACAGGCATCATCAGCCTGCATAAGGAGCTGAACATGGCTAGTGGGGAATGAGAGGAGTAATTGTGAGCCCTTTATCACCGAGGATGGCACATACAAATGTAGGGTAAGGAGGCTCTTGGCAGGGCGGGAAGCGAGCTTCATCTCCCACTGTGTCCATAATACAAACTGAAAGAGCAGGGAAGGAGACAGAGTCTGTGTCTCCTTGCTTCCTCCATCTCTCCTGTCCTGCCTGTCCATCAAGCCCCTTCCTGTCACAAGTCCTGCACCAACCTCTTTGGATCCATCTCTGTGGCGTGTGAAGATCTACAGTGTAGAAGGTATTTGCCATGGTGATGCATTTGTCTCAGGGAGACAGGGAAGAGGATATTGGTCCCTCCCCTTGTGCTCTGTCCAGCCGGGCAATATGGGACTGTTTTCAGTTTCTTGACCTTGCTTTCCTATCCCTTGATTCTAAACTTCAGCATAGGTCCTTCCTGGAAAAGAAACCGTGTCATCATTTTCTCACCCTTCAAACTGGCCAGCCTCTTTTGTCTTGCAGATCTCAGCTTAAACATCACTTCCTAAGAACAGTCTTCTCTGATGTTTCCATGATTTCAGCACTCCTGTGGTATTCTCAGAGCTTGTCCTCTTGCTTATTGATAACATCTACCCAGCCACTTTACCCTATCCCACTATTCTCCATGTTAGAACCTCAGCCTTGGGAGAGTAGGGCCAAGGAATGTCTTGGGAACCTGTGTACCCAGTATATAGCCTACGTATCTTAGGAAACCAACATATGTTGAAAAGATATTTCAGTTCTGACTAGCAGTAAACGAACTCAATTCTGCTTCCTTGGAAAGCAAGAATCTTGTCTCATGATTCTTTGGTGACCCTTGTAAGGCTAATTGGTGCCCAAGAAATGTTTTGGAAAACAGTTCTTAATTCTGTTTTTATATTTACCTTAACTAGGCTTGAGAAGAGTTTTCGTTAATGATGTGAGGGACATGGAGAGGATGAACGAGCTCAGGCTTGTTTCTTAGTTGGAAGGACTTACATAAGCAGAGTATCCTAGTTTATAGTACTGAATGAGCAATCGCCTGCGAACTGTGTGCCAGTTGTCACTGCATTCTGCTTTACCGTCTCTCTCCTCTTTGGCCCACATCTCAGGAAACAAAAGTCTATTCCTCAGTAGGGTCTTTGAGTAGGCTGCTCTATAAAGCAGATAGCATGGTGCCAAAGACACATGAGCGCCTGGGTCTCAGTGTCCCCTCACGGTTACTCACCACCTTTTGTGCTCCTGGGAAATTACTTAACCTTTCTAAGGCTCAGTTTTCTCATTTTTAAGTTGATAGTAATGATGCTACACACCTCAAGGGGATATTATAGTCATCTCTTGGTACCCTCAGGGGGTTGTTTCCAGGGTTCCCTCTGATAATAAAATCGGAGGATCCTCAAGTTCCTTATATAAATTTATTGTTTCCATATAACCTTAGCACATCTCATACACTTTAGTCATCTCTAGATTACTTGTTTATTTTTAATTTTATTGAAGTATAGTTGACTTTGGGCTTCTCTGGTGGCTTAGATGGTAAAGAATCCTCCTGCAATGCAGGAGAACCTGAGTTTGATTCCTGGGTTGAGAAGATCCCCTGGAAAAGGGAATGGCTACCCACTTCAGTACACGTGCCTAGAAAATTCCATGGATAGAGGAGCCTGGTGGGCTACAGCCCATGGGATCACAGTCGAACACAACTGAGCAACTTTTACTCATAGTTGATTTACAATGTTGATGGTTTCTGCTGTACAGCAAAGTAATTCAGTTATACATATATATATAGCTTTTTTAATATTTATATATATATTTTTATTGAGGCATAGTTGACTTCACGTTTCAGGTGCACAGCAAGGTGATTCAGTTATACATATATACATATATTATTTTTCAGATTATTTTCCATTATAGGTTATTACAAGATATCGACTCTAGTTCCCTATGCTCTACAGTCAACCTTTCTTGCTTGTTGCACATCTATTTTTTTGATTAGAAATGTTATCTTTAGATTACTTTTAATGCCTAATACAATGTTAATGATATGCAAATATTTGTAAACACAAGGTAAATGTTATGTAAACAGTTGCTGGCAGGTGGAAAATTCAAGTTTCACTTTTTGGAACTTCTGAAGTTTTTTTTTTTTTTAATATGGATATTTTGATCCATGGTTGTTGAATCTGAGGATGCAGAAGCACTCAGATGCGGAGGGCCAGCTCTCCGTGAGGATTCGGTGAAGAGCTGCACGCAGTGTTCTCAGCACAGCGCCAGGCATACAACATTTGTGAGTGACCTGCAGTATCTGTCAGTGCTCGCCTCAGTCCAGGCAGACCTGATAGCGTCCATCTGCTCCCTGGGTGGTGGGACAGTGCACAGAGAGACTAGGATTCATCTGTCTAGACTATTCCAGAGCTAACGTGTTCTTGCCTCCATTTTTGTCCTCTCCCCCTCTACTGCTGCCCAGCGCTTGGGTGCAGCGAGCAGTACTGACCACTCTGAGTTCCAGATGTGCCACGCCCTCCCATATCTTGGTGGCTTTCCAAGTCAACTTGAAAGTTTAGAATCAGATTTATTTATTCAACACTTTTTTTTTTTTAATCTCTTATAACAGCCTCTGTTTTTTTAAGTTTGTTATAGTGCTGCGATTCATGGAGTCGCAAAGAGTCGGACACGACTGAGTGACTGAACTGAAATGATCCTCAATATTTTTCTAAACTGATTTCATAGGGAAGACAATCTTTCCTTGGAATCAACCAACAACCAACAGGAGCATACTTGACCAAAAAATAGTGGGAAGACAATTGTAGGACGTAAAACCCAAAAATAAGAATAATAATAAGGATGGCTATGATGCTTGTATGCTGTTTACTGTATGCCAAGCACTCATCTGAGCCCTGAATCATTTTCTCCATTTGGCAGAGGATGAAACTAGTTGCCTGTGTGAACCGTACAGTGGAAAGAGTATATAATTAGCTTAGTTTGCCCTTAGAACTTCATCCTGATAGAAAAGTTTTTTTCTCCATTTAATATCCAACAAAAGAAAGAGATCACCTTACCACAAGTTCTCCCCTTGTTTAGCTGAGACATTTGACTCAATTTATACATGTCTATATCTCTGTAGCTTGATCATGACATTGGAATGTCAAAAATAATAAAAGACAGGGGGAAACAGTATGAAGTGAAATCTATGTTTACTGGTAAGAAACATAAAGCATTTGGCATCAGCAGAAAGCTTAGTCTTTGATGTGGAAAATAGAAGAGTTCTTGCTGTTTCCATTTGGGTCAGAGAAAGAGATGATGGCTCTATGATAAGTTTAGTGGGTTCTAAAGCTAGATGTAATAATTGAAGAGTCACAAGTTGTCCTGCCCCGAGGACATGCAAGTATGAAATACCCATGTCAGGAAAAATGTAATCAGTGAGGAACCACACAACAGGAAAAGCAGAAAATATTTAATAAGACAGGTCCCAATTATCCTATGAGTGAGACTTTGTTATGAGATGAAGCTATATATATGTGTGAGTCGGAGATTGATGACGGATGATAGAAGAGACAGAGAAGTATGGATGAGTAATTTTTGGTGAATCTTCCTTTTTTAATTTATTTTTTATTGAAGCATAATTGAATTACAATATTGTCTTAACTGTTGCACAGCAAAGTGACTCAGTTGTACATATATCTGTATGTGTATATGTGTATATAAATATTCTTTTCTATTATGGTTTATCACAGGATATTGAATGTAGATCCCTGTGCTATACACTATGACCTTGTTGTTTATCCATTCTATATATATCAATTTTAATGGATCTTCTTACCTCCAGACATACAGAAGCCAACAGCCTGCAATGTCCCTATTCTGGACAGCAGCCTGAGGAGGAAATGTTTTATTTTAGGTATGGCAGTGTCCTCAGTTTTAAACAATTCTTTCCCCCCGTTTTCAAAAATGTTCACACGATTAATGCCTCTTGCATGTATTCAACAAAAGTTGCCTAGCAACCATCAAGAAGCATTTTTGGAGCGCAAAGGGTCTAAAAATGAATGAAGAGCAAAAACAGTTTGTTGCAGCTGAAATGACCAGGTTTCTGATACCAGGTTCAAAGCAGATCCCCCAGGAATCAGGCTAGACATCCCTTAAGAGTAACAAGATATGATTTGGCATACTTAGAGACCCACTGAAATATCCTGTTCATATTGATCACATGCAAAGAGGGAATGTGTAAGATACAGGAGGAACCTCTAAGTATAGCTTGATCCACTTCTCTGCCTTCAGGCCGGCTGCCTCCTGCCTAATCCCATGTGGTGGATGTGTGGATAATGGGGTTTTGGAAAACACTTAAGAAGAAGGATTATAACACCTCCTCTGGGTAACCCATTTTGGAATCTTGCAGCCTTTGGATTGAGACCACTAGGTAAAGAACGTGGGTTAATCCAGGAATTAACCTCTTCTCTTCAGGTTACTGATTTATACGAGTGATTGGCTCTCATAGTCATATGTTATCCTAAATGAAAACAACCTATCGTATCTTTTATATCAGAGGTCACAAATGCAAGTGTCCAGAGGTGTCAGCAGAGAACCTAGGGGGAGAAGGATGATGGGGCTTATGAGAAATCAGGAGGCAGTAGATACCTATGCTCTGCCTAAAGGAGCAGCTGGTTTTCAGCTCCAGTTTTTTGTTGTGTTGTAGGAATAAGAGCCCACAGTTGTCAGATCTCTCAACTCTTTAAGAAGAGCCAGGCATATCAGTTTCCATGTGAAAAATCTCATGATTTTCAATTGATGACAAATAAAAATTTTTTAAAAATCTACAAACTAAGTAAACTATGATACCAGGCAGATTTGGTCTATGAACCAGTCTTATTTAATGAAACTGTCATGTTATATAGATGAGGGAACGGAGGGAGGCGTGGTGAGTGAGGACATTTATTCAAATTTAATGAATATGTGAACTCCTTAAAGTGAGGAACTGTGCTGTTTTATCCCCAGCTGGACTAGCACAGTTTCAGGCATGTGATGGCAACTCCACAAGTATTTATTGAATCAACAAATATTAGATCTTAGAAGCTAAACCAGGACTTGGATTAGCCAGTAAGAAATCAGGACCTTAAATACTTGTTCTTAAATGATTTTGTTTTCTTCCTAAGTGACCTTCATTAACTTCTGTTTAGATAGAACTTGCTCTTTTGCCATACTGTGGCTTGTTTAAAGTGGTATTTGATGAATAGGAATGTTCTAGTGAAAATGTCAGAGGAAAAACCCTGGATTCTATCTGGAGTTCAACCTTCCCATAGATCTGTCTATACTGGGACTCTTACAAACAATAGGTTTTCTTGGCCTATCATATTCAATTCCATTCAAATATTTGTCTATTTATTGAGCTCCTACAATGTGCAGAGGCCTCTGTATGGTGACTTCAAGACATAGGGGATTCAGGGGACCTGGGAGGGATCAGGGTTCAATGATAATTTAGAGAATGAAGATGCTTGGCATAGTCTCTCTTTTTATTTATTTTTTAAAACATTTTTTTATTGGAGTATACTTGTTTACAATGTTGTTAGTTTCTGCTGTACAGCACAGTGAATCGGTTACATGTAAATATGTATTCCCCTCTTCCTTGAATTTCTTTCCCATTTAGGTCCACAGATAATTGAGTAGAGTTCCCTGAGCTATATAGTAGGTTCTCATTACTTATCTACTTTAGACATAGTATCAATAGTGTATGTATGTCAATCTCCCAATTTCTCTCTTTTAAAACAATTTTTTGGTCCTATTTAGGCAACACTTCACTGTGTGGCAATTTCCTTTCTTCACTTTTTGTCCTGAGATTTAATCTTGCCCCCAATATAGAATCAGTTATCACCAAGACATCCTCACTTTTAACAACCTCTGGTTATTGTCTCTGTGTTGGAAGACTCAGCCAGAGTGGACAACATTCAGCCTTCATGGAGGTATACCAGATGTCTAGTGATCCTCGGGCTTTCATTGCACTTACTCTTTCTTCTTGGGTTCTTTATGGTGCTTACCTCTATGCCAAGGGTTCAAGTGTTTCTACCATGTCAGTAATACACCCACTAGAGAACTACCGGCCTCTTGAAATGCTTGAAGTGATGTGTTACTTCACGTGTCTGTGCATGTAATAGTAATAATAATGAAGTCCACCATTTATTCACTTCAGTTCAATCACTCAGTTGTGTCCAACTCTTTGCAACCCCATGAATCGCAGCACGCCAGGCCTCCCTGTCCATCACCAACTCCCGGAGTTCACTCAAACTTATGTCCATTGAGTCAGTGATGCCATCCAGCCATCTCATACTCTGTCGTCCCCTTCTCCTCCTGCCCCCAATCCCTCCCAGCATCAGAGTCTTTTCCAATGAGTCAGCTCTTCACATGAGGTGGCCAGTGCACTGGAGTTTCAGCTTTAGCATCATTCCTTCCAAAGAAATCCCAGGGCTGATCTCCTTCAGAATGGACTGGTTGGATCTCCTTGCAGTCCAAGGGACTCTCAGGAGTCTTCTCCAACACCACGGTTCAAAAGCATCAATTCTTCGGCGCTCAGCCTTCTTCACAGTCCAACTCTCACATCCATACATGACCACTGGAAAAACCATAGCCTTGAGTAGACGGACCTTTGTTGGCAAAGTAATGTCTCTGCTTCTCAATATGCTATCTAGGTTGGTCATAACTTTCCTTCCATGGAGTAAGCGTCTTTTAATTTGTGTTTTCTAAATACCAGATAATGTGCTAGTCATGTTGTCTCATTTTATCTCATTCATAGTCTTTCTCAGTCATAATTGTTCAATCCTTTTTTTTTGATAAATGGGCAAATTCAATCCCAGAGAGAGATGGACTTGCCCAGGGTCATACAGTTGCTTGGTTGGTGAATATTATGAAGAAATCTCTGATCTCAAAGCCTCTGCTTTCTTAACTTCCTTATGAAACTTGGGGATCCAGCAACAGTTTTACCAACTTCACCAGCCTTCTGTGAAAGGTATACCTTTTTTTAGAAAGCCAACTCTAAGGGATGCTTTAAACCAAGTGAATGATTTTGAATGAGACTGCGTTTAATTTCAAAACAGTGTCCTTTGCTGGCAAAGATAATCATATGTAATGTCATCTTGCAACCTCTCTGCATGTGTGTGATTTCATAAAACTGGTGTAGCAGTTTATTATTATAAAATTAGTATCACATAGAACAAACCCGGGACCCAAGCCAGACAAAATAGACAATGAGTAGTTATATAAGGTTTTGGAAGCACATGTAGTAGAACACAAGCTCACTGTATTTTCTTCTCAATTGTCTGCTGTTTGTTAATGTTTCCTTTTCACCGTGATTGCATCTCGGTTTAATAGCACTTGCCATCTCAGGCTTTATGGTGCCAGGCCTGACATAGTTACATTCCCTTTGTGCTAAAAATATTGCATGTATATATTCAACCGCAGCCCGACATGTTTAGCTAATGGGCTACTCAAGGAGCTCTGCGCTTATATAATTAAGTGATGTATGTAATTTTGTGTTAACACATTTGCAATGTGTGTTTCCCTGGTGATTGCAATACTTTATTCCATGTAAAGTGTGACATTTTAATTCCCACTGAACAATTTCCTACCTTGATTTGCCTTGTTTTTGTGGCAGGGGATTATTTTGCAATCAAGATAAAAGCATTATTTATGAAATTTCTAGGCTATCCCATTACTGGGAACTTTTAACTGCAGATCAATCTCCTATTTTATTGATCTTTGTTAAAAATCTTTATTAGAATTTAAATTTGATCTCTACATTATAGATTTGCCGAGACTTTGGCCTGTAGGAACACTTTTTTTTTTTAAGGCAGCTTTGCAGGGATGGGGTTTTATTAAAAAATAGTTCTCGCCAGACAGTGTGCCATCTTCCCCAGAGAACTTTGTTTCTCTTCCATGTTGCTCTTTCACCCTCTTTAGGTCTCCAGTAGAGCCAGCATCATCCTGTGGGCTTGGAGGGTCTTGGCAAAACAAGTCAGATTTATAGATTTTCACAGACAAGGCAAGTCTCCGTTAAGCTTTTAAGTGGTTGACAATAGCTGGGCCTCAAAGTTACACAGTGGGAATTAAAATGTGAATGCATATTTTCCCCCCTTATTAATGGCCACTGTGACCAAAGGAAGGTGCTACAGACAGGAAGGTGAACAGCCCAGCCACTTTCCCCTCTTCAGAAATATTTCTTTTCTCTCATGGAATCAGCAGTCAGTACAATTTAATAAGCATTTACTAGACCCTCACTAAGTACCATACACTGCTTTCAAAATATGATTGTCAACTGTTCTGTAAATGTTTATTGAGCACCTACTATGATGCTGCTGCTGTGACTAAGACTGATGTCATCTCTTTAGTCTGGTGAGGCAGAGAGACCCACAGATGATTTCAGTACAGGTGCTGGGGTAGAAGCATACTTGATCTAGAAGTTACAGACAAAGAAATCCTCCCCCAGCGGGAGACGTGGAAAATAAGGAAGTGTCTTAGGGGATGCAATTCCCAATGCAAGTCTAGGGGAACAAGTCCAAGTTGGGGCAGGAAGGACAGAGGTGAAGAAGGAAGGGTGCTGTTGTCAGAGCTCGGGCACAGGTGTGAAGCCATGTGAAGAGCCTGGAACCTCTAAGGCATTTGTTACCACTGGAAGGTAACAAGGATGCTCCAAGGCAAGGTGGGCAGTGGTTCATGTCTCCCGCAGGTCTTGAATTCCCAAAGTCTTTCCTCACATGAGGAGGCCCCTGGGCTTGCTTTCAGCCCAGCCCAGCAAAAGCAAGCAGGTGGCAGGCGCTGAGGCCAAATGCAGAGTATTGCCCTGCTGGCTTCATGAACGTTTTCCTTTTAGTCCCTCCCATTTGGGTCTGAGCAAACAGCTGGGAGTGTGGTGCGCAGAAGTCCCGCCAGAGGACCTACGGTTGTATGCTCCAAGTGAGCTTTCTCAGTTGTGTGTTTTGGCATTCGAACACAGCGGGAATGTCCTTGTCAGCTCCCATTTGACTTTATTAATTGCAGTTCCTTGGAAAGTGTGTTTTAGTTACGTGGTCTTGGGATGACAGAGCTCACCCCGCAGAGAGACCCAGGAGGAGGTATTCGGGGCCCGTTGCAAAGCCATCTGCTGCCAAGGCATCACTGCTGGTCCCTTGCAGCCAGCAGACATGGGTGTCCGTCATGCTCTGCGGCCAACAGACATGGGTGTCCGTCATGCTCTGTGGCTAGCCGTGTGACCGTGGGGAGTCTGCAGTCTCTGGGCCTCCCTTCCTGACAAGTAGAATACGGATTTGGACTCAGTGGTGTCTGAGGTTCACCTTACGCTGGAATGTCATCATTCTTTAAATTACTCAAATGAAGAATCCTGCCACCATCACAGCTCCTAGCAGTGATCTTTGGTTCCAGATCCACTAGAAAACCCACAGGCCACTTTCTACACTTCACGTCTTCTCTGGCTCTATATTTTAGAAGGCTGTCTACACTAGTTAAGATGCAAAGGGAATTGCTAAGCTTCTGAATATTCCTGGAAGATATGGTGGTATGGATCAAATAATCCACTTCATTAGGTGACAGGAGGCTGTCACCTAGCAGCTCCATGTTTCCAGGCCCCGCCCCTCCCCGCCCCCCTCCCCCGGCCAACCCCCACTTCCCAGAGCCCTGAGGCTGAGGTTAATAACGTCAAAAGAATGTTTTAAAATTGCTCTTCTGTTGATTCCAAAGAGTCAGAGCCCTCACGTGGTTAGAGTCCTGGGCTAAGAGTCAAATTCTAAATTTAATTCTAGCCTCTGTGAACGTCTTCGTGCCTCACTCTCTCAACATTAAGTGATGTTTCAGTTTTCTCATCTGCAAAATAGGCCTAAGATCCCTTGCTCCACAGAAATATTTGCAGACAGCTTTGTGGTACACAAGGATTGGCATTATATTGGGGCAGAATATCATTTTTCATTCCATAATGGGGCTGAAACAAAAGCCCTTTTGAGTATGCACCTTGTGTAAACTTACCATGCTTAAATGCTGATGAATTTCAGAGGTCAGCAAACACCACCCCCTTTCTTCATTATATTTTTTAAAGCTAAACAAGGCTAACTAGGGAATTCATTTTGGAATAAAAAGACATGAAAGAAAGGGTATTTCAGCTTGCACAATAGTACAAAGGAGAACAAGAATCATCATGTTTGCTAAAGAACTCACAGCTGTTTAATTTTGTAGTAAAATTACTAAGAACTTTGCAAATTCAAAGACAAAACCAAACAACTGTTGTTGCAGCACTGAATTTCCACGTGTAAGCGGAAAAGCCAAGTTAAGATTAATCTGCCCCTAAAATCACATTAAAAATACAGAACGTTTTTGTTAATGCTGGTTGGAGGAGCGGCTTTTATCTGAAGAGAAGACACATAAAAGAGGGAAATGGTACGTTTACTGGTAATAAGATGAAAAATAGTTTATGTTCTCGTGTACTTTGCCCCCAGCTTTTTCTTAAGCTGCTCAGTCTGTTTTAATGCTAGGTTTGTTTGCTTTTTGGGGATGGGCCTGTTAGGCAGGAAATTGTTGAAAGGCCTACAGCAGAATTTTTATTTAAATGGTGTTTTTAAAAATTAAAATTAAATACCAAATCGAGTAACCGATGATTAAATTTGGAGTTCAGATTTTTGTAAAATTTTATTTTTAGACGGTAAGTTCTATACCTGTACTTGTTCTGTAAATTCCAAGTTTCCATATGTTGCCCATTGTCAGAAACAAATAAACTGTTCCTCATTTAAAAAGAAAAAAAGTGGTTTTCTTCCATATTAGGGAATTTATTCAGACTTCTTTCCTTGGTTCCTATAATTCCAAGCCAGTTGGAACATCAGTCTATTTTTGGTTATGAAGAAACTTTTTTAAAATGTAGGCCCGATTTTTTTTAAGGTTCTAAATCTCATAAAAATCAATTTACCACATATATAACAGTTATGGTTGTAAATAGAGTGAAGTCACTGTATTCTAGAAAGACTGATTTCTAATTTCCATATTAGCCCCTCCCCTCATCCTCTTTCCCTCTCCACATAGGAGGGCTGCTAAATGTAAATTCTGAAACACACAAAACAACATAAGGTTGTGATTTGTGACTGTTTCTGTCGAGGCTGAATGTTCTTACCTGAATTTGATTAAACACTCTAGTTAGTTTCTGGGTTTTTATGGTTTTCCCACCACATCACATAGATTGACCACAAGAGGGCAACCGAGAGTTTCCTTTCAGCTAACAAAGCCAGAAATGGTTTTAATATCAGCTAAGTGTTTTAACTTGCTAAGGATTTATTTCCCCGCCTTCCAGTTGCCACACATGCAGCCTCCGAGTTTCCACTAACAGCGAATAATAATCCAAATAAAGTTCTTCTGAAGGAAAATATAGACAGACTGGTCCAGACAAGAGCTTTTGCCCAAATAAGGAATCCTTGTGTGGAGACCCCACGTGTTAGATAACCATCGACTGACAGTTGGCCGTGAGTTAATAATGTTGGATGCTGAACTATATATACCATGTGCTATAAAAGAGTTTGGAGGGTAAAGACAAATACTGCTACGGTTAGATTTCAGAGACATACCAGAGGTGTGCAGACTGCTTCTCTAGATGTAAGTTGAACCTGCCAAATAATTCCATAAAAATTATTGTTACAAGTATTGGTGGAATGAATAATTGTCATTACACATTTTGTTGATGTTGTGGAGATTTTAGTCTGAATCTCTCTGCATGCCATTGCCTTAAATGCTATGTCAACTCTTGCCTTCTAAGAAAAGAAAATATTTCCTAACTTTATTTCCACTGCTACCATTGCTGTTTTTGTTTTTATAATGAGAACCCTAAAAAGCGGGTGGGGGAGTTCTATAAAAGAACCCAGGCAGGTGTGTAACCCTTTGATTGGCATGTTATATTTGGAGAACCCTGTTCCTCCCCTAGGTCGGTTTCTATGTTGCTGCTGCCACAGGATCAAAAGAGGAGGAGGGGGAGGGGGACACAGGCTTTAAATTCAGCAACTGTAACAAGTTATTTGGGAGGATGAGACCTAGGCCAGCCCTCTTCTCAGGGTGATGCCCCCTGGTCTTTTGGGTGCTAAGATTGGGAAAAGAGTGCATCTTCTCTCCTGCCCCCCAGAGTTCAAACCTTTTTGTTCTGTCAGCTTTTCTGGGCTCATTGGAGCTCCTGTCTTCAATGAGCAACTTCTCTTTGTGTCGTATGAAGCTGTGGGACTTCAAGTACCTTGGGAGAGTGATGAAGGCCACGCCCTTCCTTTGGGCCTGACTGTATCTGACCTCTCTACTTCCTGGCAGATGAAAACTCCAAAAAGAAAAACACATCCAGACCATGAACTTACTCAACAATTTGTGATGGAGAAGCTTTTACTTTCCAGTGAGTCAAAATCACTCATAATCTATTTTCTCTTATTCAGTTTGCAAATGACTTACCTTATGCCCAGCTCATGCTGGCAGCAGGAAAGAATAGTAAGTAAAATTAAAAAATTAGCTCTTTTTCTCAGTTTCTTCTCCTTCCTCCACTCTCTCACTCTTGAAATCTGATGTCAAAGCTTAAAATCTGCTTTGGCATCTTAGTTAAGGAAGTTAATGAAATAACATCTTCATCAGGGCCATTTAGTTACTTTGAGTCAATGATTACCAGATTTGAATTTTACAAAGGAGACATTTCAGGTTTGGCAAAATGTTCGGATACTAACATCTATGCATGACTACCCTCCAAAACAGTGAATAAAAGTCTAGATTGTACTGAAACTTTGAATCATGATTTTTTGCTTCTTATTTTAGCTTCAGATGTTAATCTTATTCTGCCTGCTTTTTAACACACATTTGTATGGACCTATCTGTAATCGTAACATTGAACTGTTGACTAAACTAACATTGCCCAAGAGAAAGATAATGCAAGTCATATGTGAATTAAAATTTCCCAGTAACCACATTTTAAAGGATAAAAAGAAACAGGTAGAGTTAATTTTAATAACATTTAATGTAATGCAGTATATCCAAAATATTTTAATATATAATCAGTATAACATGTTAGTAAGGGCTATTTTGTGTTGTTTTGTATATTCTTGGAAACTCAGTGTGTATTTTATACTTGCAGCACATCTCAATTCAGACTAGATGTCTTGGGTGCTCAAGAGCCCTATGTGGATAGTGGTTGCCGTATTGGACAAAGCAACTCTAAACAGCCCTAGAAACATTTTAGCTTTCACTGAAATACGTGGGATAACTTCTAACATTTTCCGTGTGTTCTCCATGTTCACTGTGAGATTCCTTGGGTATCTCTCTGCTTTTCCCTGCAGTGTGCCATCCTCTCACTCCCAGGAGCTGAGCTCCCTAGCTGGCCCCACTGGGTTATAACGAGCTGACCTTGTTTCATACACCACCAGGCACTGTGGAGCTCATTGCCACTTCTCCACACACACCCCAGGCCCTTTCTCCTCACGCCACTTGGCTGCTGCACACACTATTCTCTGCCACCTGCGGGTTCTGAAAAACGACAAACAGGAATAGTCATCTTTTTGCTTCTAAGTAGGAGACTCTCCTACTTGTTTTTCACTTTGTTTTTGGCTCGCCTTGTGGCATGCAGAATCTTAGTTCTGCCACCAGGAACTGAACCTGGGCCCTTGGCAGTTAAAGCACGGAGTCCTCAAGGGGATTCTCGGAAACTGTCGTACTTCCCGTGGCTTCCCAGCTGGCACAGTGGTAAAGGATCTGCCTGACAATGCAGGAGACATAGGAGATGTGGGTTCAGTCTCTGGGTTGGGAAGATCCCCTGGAGAAGGAAATCACAACCCACTCCAGTAATCTTGCCTGGGAAATTCCATGGACGGAAGAGGTTGGCATGCCGCATTCCATGGGGTCGCAAAGACTCAGACACGACTTAGTGACTGAGCGCACACACATCCTACTTCTTAAATTATTCTTTCTGAATGGTAGAAAAACAAGAAGAGAGTGAAAAATCCTCTTTCAGCACAAATTCTTTTCGGGATTTTTAGAAAGAAATTGGGAAACTATTATATGATGATCTTTTACTTTTCCTTATGTGTATGTGTTTGAAAAAGAGAAAAGCCTATACTATATTAGTCCGAGTCTATAATAAGTTAAATATCTCCATGTTAATACACACACACACACACACACACACACACACTCTCTCTCTCTCTCTCTCTCTCTCTCTCTCTCTCTCTCTCTTTTACTTCTTTCCAAGTTGGGAATGTTTTCTTTAGAGATGTAGCAAATCAATTATCCTTAACGTTGAGCACGGAATATCTCATTTCCAAACCTGGAGAAATGGCTGAACAAGAAAGTTCTGTTTATATATGAGTTTAAGAATTCTTTTGATATTTACTGCTCCTTGCAAGATTATTCAATACAAAAATGTAGCTTTCACTTCTGTGCTGTCACATACAATAGTAACACCATAGAACGTATCAATCATG
The DNA here is from genome assembly GCF_000754665.1 of Bison bison bison. Classification (NCBI taxonomy): domain Eukaryota; kingdom Metazoa; phylum Chordata; class Mammalia; order Artiodactyla; family Bovidae; genus Bison; species Bison bison. Next base: position 4,023,189 of record NW_011494952.1, on the reverse strand, counting down.
GAGTAGAATAAGCAGGTTTATTGATTGTAAAAAAAGAAAAGAAAAAGAGACAAAGATTAATTCTCTGTGCTTAAGAGGTCTTCATAAACTTCATAAATTATAGCCATCAAAATGTCTTTTAAAACCATTTCCAGAGTGACTCTTTAAAGAGCCTAAAACAAAGCACTAGTATCTTAAGTTAATATTCTATTGATATTACAGATAATCGTATTAAGAAAGATTTAAATCTGTGAATATTGAATAGTTATCAAAAAATGCAAACATGAGTTATTTCAGATTCTTAAGAAAGCAGATACAGTGAGCAGTGAGACAACACATTTGTTCTAAGTGTAATAGTTGTGATGCAGCTTTTTTTCCTCAACATCCAGCATGAGCTTTCCTTTTAACTGACGAGCCGGGGGTTTGGAATTGGCTGGTGGATATCTGACATCTGGGGAAATGAATAGCAGGAGAAATGAGTTGCAAGGTAGATGTGAAAGTCACATTTGAGCCACTGCGGTATTTGAGAGTCCAGTTGTTAGTTTTGCTGGGTTCGTGACTTCATGACAAGACTTTGCAGCTGGGGGAGGAAGCGGGACCCCCTGTGTGCAGTCTGAGCACCTAGACGGCACTGCCTCCTTTTGATCTTAAGGACCAAGCTAGGCCCTCAGGTACCCACTCTGCCCCGATGTCTCTCTACAAAATATTTGGAATTCCAGTCTTTCCACAGGCTCCTGATACCATGGTCTATAGACTCCATTACCCCCAAAAGATGAATAACCATTTGCAGGGCAGCTATGAGCTGCTGCCTCCATCCCCTTACAGGTCCTGAAGGGGCTTTTTCATCTGAGATGGTCCCCCTGGCGGAATCTGTGGGCCGCCAGACAGACCAGAGTTTGAGAGGTCTGCAACTGATTTCAGTCACCTTCCCTTCTTAAGAATTCTCTCCATAGTCAGTTCTCTGAAGACCCAAATCTCTCCTCACTCTCCACCTCAATTTAGCTCCTAGATATTTCCCATCAAAGTGATGGTGAAAAGCGACTATAATCCCTTTCTTCTTTGCCCAGTGCCTATCATAGATCTCCAGAATATTTCTACATTCCTTTAGAATTCCCTACATCATTTTGGAATAACATATAGATAACATTTGGCCATTTAAATCCTGTCTTCCCCCTCAAGGCACAGAGGGGAAATAAAGATAGAGATCTGCCCATC
>NW_011494952.1:3962479-4021895 GCF_000754665.1 Bison bison bison | reverse complement strand
CATCACTGGTGGTAAAACCTGACTGAAAAAGAGGTTTGCTCTTGCATTAATGGCAAGAATGCACGGAGTCACATGGTTTCAGACCAATTAGCAATACAGATGAGCTACCAAGTCAAGTTCCATTTATAGGCTGGGGGAAGGGGAGAAGTAAAATAATCTGTGTTGTTAAGTGTTTCTGAGAAATGAAGACCTCCAGGGCAGAGAGAAGGCGGATCAGGAAATAGCTATGCAAATCACATGCCTATGAAATTACTAAAACTTTGATCAGAGGCATTAACAATTGCTCCAGCATTCACAAGTATGAAACAAGGAGTGAGTAAGACAGGGCCGGTTGGGAAGGCATTACAAAAGTGTTTGCTTCCATGGTTTGTTGAGCAGTCAATGAAGTCCACAGCTGTTTTGGACTTAAGTTGCCTGAGCAGTCCAGGTATGACAAATGCAATAATACATTCCACTCTCATTAGTGACTCTTAGGGACCTCAGTGACAAAGAGCCAAAGTTCCTGGACCTCATATAAAGCCTGCTTCATTTTTTTTTTTTCCCCATCCTCTTTCTAATAACACTTCTGCTTACCCTTCCACAGGTGGGAGGAGAGGACCTGGATTCTGTGAGTGTAGTTCATTGGAAATGCTAAATTGTATTTAGTAGGCACTGTGGCTCAAGCAACATTAAGGTATGGCTTGGGCTGAAGCAAACTTGGAAACTCAAAGTGGCCGTGACATCCAGAGTAGAGAGTGTGACCATTCCCTGGGGCACACCCCCTCGGTCCCTGTTAAGGGCTGTCTGGTCTGGGTGGCATTTTAGAGTGAGGGCATTTGAGGCTGGCTTAAATGGCAATCCACTCCAGTATCCTTGCTTGGAAAATCTCATGGACAGAAGAGCCTGGTGGGCTTCAGTCCATGGGGTCACAAAGAGTCGGGCACGACTGGGTGACGAACACAACACTTGCTGGCCTCAGTTCACAGCTCTGCTGCTGCTAAGGTGCTACAGTCATGTCCAACTCTTTGCGACCCTATGGATTGTAATCCGCCAGTGCCCTCTCTCCATGGGATTCTCCAGGCCAGAATACTGGATGGGTTGCCATGCCCTCCTCCAGGGGATCTTCCCGACCCAGGGATTGAACCCAAGTCTCCTGCATTGGCAACGGGTTCTTTACCACTAGTACCACCTGGGAAACTCCTCACCACTCTGGACTCACCTTATTAATGCCTTTATTTGAGAGAAAAAAAAAAATTACTCTTAAAAAGGAAACTGTCAGAAAAATTATAGGACATGATGACACTCTTGCAGCTTTTTTCTTTTTAAATTTTGTTTAAATTGTGCCTATTGCTCTGAAATCATCATTTAAGCCAGAAAGTCCCCCAGGATGGAGTTGTGCTTGCTAACGGCCTGATGTGTTCACATCTCAGACAGCACAGTTGCTTCTCAAACATTTCTGTTGAGTGTGGAAAAGTATTTATAGACCAACAGAATAAAAGTAAACTTGCATGATCTTAAGTCCATATAAATAATTAATGCTTTGTGAATCCACGGAGTCAACCAATTATCAGACACTGAGTCCCAGCGGCTGCAGTGTTCTAGCCCCGCTCTGTGAGGTGTGGAGTTGGGAGTATATGGAATGTAACTGCGGATTTGAAACAGAATTTCAGGGAATCATTTATGAATTTAAAAGCAAAAATGTTGGCTTTAAGTTAAAGCCAATATGAGAGCTGAGAGCTTCTGTTTTTCTTTTCTTTTTTCCCTAGTATTTGAAAACTGAAATTCTGTGAGAGATTATCTGTGAAATGCCTTTCTTTTATTACACCCATAAATTTCAGGAGTGGCTTTGATCAAGCTTTCTGCCACTCTGGGTTTCTAAATCTTATACTCATATGTTAATAACTTTAAAAACACGCATCCTATTTTTGTTGCAGTGAAAGAGGAAGTTTCTAAATAGTCAAAAGGGAAACGTTGAAAATAGAACACAATAAATGATAACTAAATTAGGGTAGGTTCCCCCCCGAGCCCCGCCCCAGAAAGAGCAATGCTCCATGCTGAAACTTGCCAGAGTATTTTAAGATTATTGTCTATAAAGAAACTGTACCAAAGAATTGAGATGCTCAGAGGAAAGGCATTAAAGAAATGCAAAGTATTATCAGTAATGCACACTATACATAGAACAGTGTTTGCGAGTCCTATTTTAATACTTCAGTCTGTGGAGTTTAGTTTTCTGACTTGTGTTTAGTGTTTAAAAAACACACACAACTTGCAAATCAAATGAGTTTATGCTCTGCCGGCTTCCTCTAGACATTGACCCTGGGGGTCAAACTCTTAGGAAAATGATGCCTGGTTTTCCATTCCCCTAATTCCAGTCTCTACCAACAAGCAAGTCCTATCTCTGAGTGGGAGCTCACAGAGAATTTCTCGAGAAACTGTGTAGCTGCGTTGGCAACAAAATCCTCTCTGCAAAAGGAGAAGAAAGAGTTGTTAACTGATGAGTCAATCCAGCTTTTATAGCAGTTTATCTTCGTGGTATTTCCAAGAGCATAAATGTTATAAAAAAAGAGACGGTCATGACAGGAAGAACACAGTAGGAAAAAAAACAGAAACGTTTAAGCCAAAAGCAATTTACTTTGCCAGTAACTGGTTACATTTCCTTTGTTTTATTATTATTATTGCAGTATGAAAGTTTCCCACACCTGCACTGCCTGACACATAACTTGTCAGAACCCACAGTGAAGTAAATACATAATTGAGTACCTGCAGCTCTGAGCTTCTAGACTCTTTAAGGGAAAAAAAAAAGCATGTTTTGCTCTACTGTCAGAAAAAAAAAAGAAGACTATGATTCATTAATAGTTGGAGGAGTTTTTTTTAAAAAAGGGAATAAACAAAACACAAGGGTTAAGTATCAGAGTAGCCTGGACCGCTAGCAGTAGCCGATTTCTCCTGGGATTAACACCTATAGAAATAGCGGTGACTTCACAATGGTGAATACTTGTTAATTTCATGGCACTGAGTAAGAGGAACAGATGGGCAGTCGGAGAGAGAAGATACTTTTTTAAAAAAAACCGTAGACATCATTCACTGATCAGGCAGAAAAGTCCGTCGATGGCGCACTGCAAGGGGGTGATGTACTTGGTGCTCTAAGTCTTATTGGAACGCTGTGACTTTGGTGAAAGTCTCATCACCTACTACTCAGGATTGATGGGGACCCTCTGCTCACCAGCAGGGCTGGAGGATGCTGTTTGATACCTGAGATGGGCTATAGCACCCTCGTGCTCTCTGTGTGGTATTTGAGAGTGTTTTCATTTGGGGATAGCTCCCTGGAGTCTGCCAGCCCAAGTTAAGAATGTAAATACGTCGTTATAAGACACAGCAAGTGTGTATGTAAAAGGGAAGTTCCGGAAAGCAGGGGCTCTGGGTAAAGTCAGTTGCCTGGGTGGGAAGCTTTCTACTACCAGTAACCAGTGGTATGAACTAAGACAAAATAATTTCTATCTCAGTTACCTGGTCTGTAAAATGGGGATAATAATAATTGTACCTTACTGTGGGCTTGTTTTGAGTTTTAAATGAATTGTTGTATACAAAGCTCTGATTGGCAAGACAAAGTGCTCTGTAAGCATCAGTAATTATTATTATTAATAATATTTGTGGATAATATTGAAAACATTCATGCAAAGAGCACTGATTGAACTCTATGAATACGCCAGGCCAGGGTTGGCCTGTGGGTATATACTGTACACATGTCAAAGTAGCTGTGCATTTATTGCTTCATGCTCTATTTTTTAGAGTAGAACTGACTAGAACCAACTATGCTGTCAGTACATGTATTGCTAGCTTCCAAGAATCATTTTCTTGGTAGAGACTGGCCTCCTCTACAGCAGCTGGATCTGGTGTGATTCTGGAGTTATAGGATTTGGGTTCTCTCAGTAAGTCTGCGGCCCTTAGCTGTCAAGCAGAGGGGCAGGTGTAAGTTGGTCCAGGGCAGCTGAGAGGAGGTGGGCTGTTTCTTTAATAAAAGAGTCAAAGGCCAGAGCAAGCCCATCCCTGACCACCACCATACCATAAAGCATTTGTTTTCGTTCACCCCCCCTAGCAAATAATTTGCTTTTTTGTGACCCTGTAGGAAAAAAAGAGTAATTTGGGGACAAGAATATTTGCTGTCCCCAGAAGCCAGCCCTGCAGTCCCAAAGCTTCACCTTAGTTCTAGTGGATCTAAAAACTCTCTTAATTGTATCGTGGAGGCTCTTAACCTGTATGGAGTCCTGCATGCTTCCCCTAGTACTTTTAACATCTGGTGTTCGGTTTATTTGCTCATTGCATGTGGGACAAGATCATGGCCCCACTGAGATGCCAGACACAATTACCCTAAGCAGGAACCAAAGGCTCATCTCCCACTGTGGGAGATCTCATCTCCCACAGTAAATTCCTGTCACTGGTGTTTGCTCCCAGAGCTCACAGGTGAGCAGGAAAGGTGAATGCCATTTACAGGTGCCCAATGTGATGGGTATACACGCAGTCAAGTTGACGGGCCTAGCTCTTGACACCAAGGACATATATGTGGGCATCTTTATTTCCAGCAGTCACTTGATTGTTCAACAGTGTATTAGGCATTACTGCCCCTGGGTGGGTACTGGGGCCGAGAGAGATGAATCGGACATGGTCCTGCCATTGAGGACTCTCCGACTCAGTGTAAGAATAAGCCAGCTAAAGTATAAATAACACAATGATACCTTCCATAAGAGAAGGTCAGAAAAGGAGCTCAGAGGTGAGACTAACAGAGGTATTCAAATTTGATACTTAAGGGATTGGTGGGATTTACCTAACCATACCTGAAATACCAGTGTACTTGCCTTCTGAGGTACAAAAGACTTTTTCTCTTGATCAGATTCTACTTAGAGCTTAAGTTTGTGTGACCAGACTATTAGGTGCTAGTCTGTTCTAAATTTGTAATTCTCAGAATTTGCTGGGGAAGGGCATGTGCCTCTCTGGGTTCTAAGAGCAGCTCAAAGAATGGAGAAAATAGACCCGATTTGGGGATGACTTATTGTCAGTTCCCGGAACCTCTGCCTTTATTTAAAACAGCCTGTTCAATGTGAGTTCTCTCTGTCTAAAAGGCCTTTGGGATTTGAAAGCTTTTCTGGAAATAAATGCCTTTTAGGTTTAAATGCTTTTTGCCAAAATTGTTAGGCAGGAAAGATCATAGTAACAAGTCTTAGAACAGAGGCAGTGTTGTTTTGTCCCTTTTAATGAGATGCCCCAGACCTACCTCTAGTTCTGTCAGTTTCTGTCAGCTCTCTGCTGGGCTATTATTTTGATAAGGGACTTGAAAGTACATCCTTCCTTCACCGTCATTAAAGTCTTAGCACTTGGGTCAGTTGTGGAAACACTTCTGTGCTACACGGAGAGTCCTCAAATCAAAATAGTCCCCACCCTGGCTCCAGGCAGAGGACCTCATCAGTTCATGGAAGGTGGCATCAGGCTCTGACAGGGGAGCTGGAGGTCAGGAGCCACAGAACAGGCAGGATGAAGTCACCCACCCCACTCGGGGAGGTGGAGAGAGGCGAGCCCTGCCTGCCAGTCTGGCAACTCCAGCCAAGCCCTCGGAGCTCATCCCACACACCCCGTGCTAGTCACTGCTGTGTTTACATGAGTAATGGAGCTGCCGGGGGAGGGGAGTTGTAAGCAGAGCGCTGAGCCTCGCAGCTCGCATTCGGAGGGAAGCTGACATCCACACCAAGTCGGGTGGAGACTTCCAGGGACGTGGGGCCGGGGAGCAGTCACATGCTGTAGCTTTCATGAGCACAGACATCATCAAGCAGATGTTTGCCGACTGGAATGGGTAATCGCCGCTTTCTCTTTGCTTGATTTTCTGTTTGTGAGTTTGTATCCCTTTGGTAATGCCAGGATCGCTTTCTGAGATGGGCTTTCAGACAGACATTGTGAGGAGATGAGAGGAGAGCAGATTTGGGAAGCGGGGAGTCTGAGCCCCAAAACCACTTTTGAAACTTTGGCCTGATTTGAAAGGCAGCTCTGCTTTATGGTGCTTTGTCAACAGCAAGACTGTTATCCACAGTAGAAAATCAAATTAGTGGGATTAATTGTGTTTGTAAGATGAGTATGATGTACAGTGTCCTAAAACCACTGGCTAACTGCATGACATAAGTAAGATTAACAACAATTAAGAGGGTTGGAGTTGTTCAGATTTCTCGTGGCCATAATCATACCTTAAAGCAATAATAATTAAAAAAAAAAGTGTGGTACCTTGAAAGGGCCTAAAGAAATTGCTTGGGATGTAATTGGTTAGTTTGAAATTCTTCAAGGGCTAGCCGGTTAGTTGGTTTGTTTTAATTTTGCTTGACTGGGTAACTGGTGAAGTTAAATGTGAAAACTGATGCCGGAGAGTCATAGCAGCACTCAATAAACAGCAGCCTTTTTTTTTTTTTTTCCCTTTTCTCCTTCTTTTATGGATCTTAAAGGGATTCAACCTCAGCATCCAAGATGAAATATAACTTTGATTTGTGTCTTGTCTGTGGCTTTTAAAAAGTATAATCTCCACGGAATCAGGCTAACTCCAGTATGATCTTTGGAAGTTATTTTAAATAACCCTCAAGATCTTCATAAAGTATATATATATATATTGAAAAGAAAAAGAGCATACTGCCTTAAATGAACCTGCCAGATTCGCTGAGATCTGAAACATGCTGGTTGCAATACTGTTAGTAAATACATTTGGTAGTATTTTTCAGATTATTGTGAATGCCTCTGTCTACAGCTCTCCCTTACTTATTTGTATCATACTTTGAGAAAATGCTTACCTTTCCACTTTTGAAGAGAGAGGTTTTCAAGTGTTACATTACTATGATGCCATAACGGGCTGGCATATCACTTGGGTTTCCGAAAACAAGATACAAAGCAAAACATAAAGAATGAGCCTGGCTCAGGGCTGTCTTTCAAGGCCAGTGTGTGTTTCTTGTGTAACAACAGGGAAGTGTGCTTTCCTTATCATCGTCCTTTAAAGCTGAGGGCTTCATTGTATTTACATTAATTAGACGTGTTCCAGTGTAACAGGTTAGCTTTGGGAAACATGTCCAGAAGTGCAGAGGCTATGTAGACGCAGCCCTTCAGAGAGGGACGTCTGAAAGGAGGCTTGGCTACCGCCAGATGTGTACATTTCTCAGAACAATTAGAGGGCGCCGCTGGAGTGAGTGTCTCAGTTTTTAATAAGGAAACCCACGCAAATGAAAATGCCTCTCAATTGTTCTCCATTTGTTTTCAGCGCCAAATCTTAAAGGCAGACCACGCAAAAAGAAGCCATGCCCACAAAGAAGAGACTCTTTCAGTGGTGGTAAAGATCCCAACAACAATTCCGATGGCAAATCCGTTGCCAAGGTACAGTCATTTGGCTCCCCAGTATTCGCTGGGATTCGTTTTTGCTGCATCTTTTTATTTTTCCCTTTTTCTCTTTATCTCTGTGCGCCTGTGTCTTGGTGGCAGTTTTCAATTCAGAATCTGACTTTGGTATTCACAGCTCTCTGCTGTGCCTGTTCCTGCCACCCCCCTCCCCTGGCGGGGGTTGAGGGGGGAGCTGGGGGAGGGGCAGTGGAGGCATTTTGATTAGTCAACAGAAAGACTTCCCACCTCCCAGCTTGGAGGGTTGGGTAAAGGACAGATGATTAAGCGCCCACGTCATTGAGGCTGAGATTTCATAGTAGGTGACACAATGACATAGTTTACTCTGCTGGTATCAAAAATAGACTGGATGAACCATCCTCTTTCTGAATGTATTCATCTAAATATGCTTCAGAGATGAAAACTGGATGGAATTAGAAATGGCTAGAATGAATTTTTTTTTCAAGTTATTTTTTTTCCAAATCCCCTCTAATTGACCTTAGGATTAAAGACTCGTAGCCCAGTCCTTACATGTATACATATACTTGTATACACATTTATGTTTTTAAAGATCATTCGTAATGCGGAATGGAAGTCCAAATTCTAGACTCTCTTTCAGGACCTGGGGCCGTTTTGCCTTAGCATTCTTAGGAATCTTGAAAGTGCATGCCTGAAGAATTTAGCACCGTGAAGGGTGAAGTGTCACTTCATATTTTTAGGCTTATCTTTTTCACTTTTGTGGGCTTGGATCGTATTTCCATGATTCCGTTTACGGGGTGTTTGCGTTTAGGTGTTGTTTCTGTGCCAAAGACAGCAATAGCCCCTTTAAGACCTGAATTGAAGCCCAGAATTCAACTGACACCACATTTCCAGATCCAAGGACTAAACTTACAAAAATGGGAGCATTTTTAGTGAATCTAGAAGATCCTGATGTGGAAAACCATGACTTCAGTTCTGTGTTGGCAGTTGACTGTTTTTCTGCCATGCCCTCCACTTCTCTTCCAGTGTAAAGAAGCAAATCACAGACATTCACATTCTGTATCTTATCTTCAAGCATGACTGTTTCATCGGGAAGTTCTGAGGACTTTCAAAATTGCAAAGGGTTAAAAAGATCACCTAGTAGAAATGTATATTTTCTGGCTAAAAACCAATCTGTTTTTGCCTAAAGTTATTTTTGTTCTATTCCTTTGACCTCCTGTGAGTGAGTCCATGTGGATACCGAGGGTGACATTTTCTCGTAATTGGGACATCTTGGCCCTACAAGTACCTATCCAGGACTTTGGCTTCTGTGATCTTGAAGGATGTCAGCGGGAACAGTTTATTCCCTATGATGTGGCTTGCAAGATACTGCAGGATGGAGCCAAGACAGATCATAGCCCTCAGCAGAGCTTGTACTGACAGCGTCTCGTGTTGGAGCCCTGCCCCATACCTCTAAGGTGATGTCATGTGTTTATCCCAGCACGTTCTGCACCTGAGCCCAGCAGGATGAAGCTCCTTCTCGAGTCATTTGCAGCCACCACCACAGTAAGCCTCTGGGAATTTTACAGAACTCACACAATTGACCTGCAAGAACAGTACCTCTCCTTCCATGGAAGGCAGCTCAGGACTCACACTGGGACCCACAAAACTGAAGAAAACTGGAGACTGTATTTGCTGCTCACCTGCTTCTTAGGAGGAATGGTAGTCTAGCCTTGGTTTTCTAAGTGACCCTTTCCATCTGCCCTGCCCAGCACTGCCATTCAGCATCTTTACAAGGAGGAGGCTTGCCCTTCCATCACAGATATCAGGGGTGAGTGGATGAACATCACTCTGTAGTCAGCTCCCAGGGACCAGTCTGAATGCCTTGCTTTTCTTGGGAGTCTTGGATTACAGTCCTGCCTTGGCTGCTTCCACTGGGTCTGGAAAGACCACTTCACCTAGAAGAGAGAGGCTGGTAGCTATGAAGTATGGTGGGCTTCTGTTGTCACTGACGAATGGATGCAAAGTCCCTGCAGAATAAGCAAGCCACATCTGGGGCCAGGAAAACCACGCAAAAGGCATGTGTGTCTTGGAGTGGTCTCTTCTCAGTAAATACTACAGGAGAGGTTACAAGCCTGTGACCATCTGATCAGTTGCTGAACTGGAAGCAATGTTGCAGGTGACAGTTGGGCTTTTTAACCAAGACCTGTGTGGTTTTTTTCAGAAGTGCCTCAAACAGACCACTTCTAACTATGGATAAGTACCAGCTTTCTGCAGCTCCATGCAACAAAGTGCTGTCAGAGTAAGAACCCACTCAGTTTGTCGTCTGCATGACTGGAAAAGCAGGTCAAGTTAATTTGCCTGTCGCCATCCAGAGTTTGCCCTCTTTTAGTGAGAACATGAAAACTTTGCAAGACTGTGTTTTCCAAGGGACAGAGAATGCATGGCTTTACAATGACAGAGTCATGGAGAAGAGGCTACCAGTTCTCTGAAGATGACAAGAACATGTCCTACCCAAATCCAGGTCTGGGGCAAAAAACTTATTCACATGGTGACTTATATAAGAGAAGTCTTCTTAGCCTGGCTCTCAAATGAAAGGCCTCCGTTGATAGAAGGCAAATGACTTTTCACATCCTGTAAGCACTTTGCAATGACCAGAAGTACACAACAGGCGGCTTATATTCTAGAAGGACCATTGGAAAGGGAAACTGCAGTATGTTCTTTCACTGAAATCACCAACATATTTTCACTATTTTACAAATGTGATGCTTTCGTTATTTTCAGTATTTTTCATCCCATTTGGTCCTAAGAACTTACCCCGGGGATTATCCTTCTTGCTTTCTTGAGGAGGAAAATGAGGATTTCCCAGGAAGTTAGTGACCAAATAGAAATTAGACTCTGGTTCCTTTCCTGCTGGTTCAGCACATCCTGCTGCCTCGGTTGAAGGCTGGATTAGTTACAGCTCAATCCAGTGAAAGGATGTGGTTAATATCAAATAGGTGGTGGTTCACTGCAAACATTAAATGTGGATCCTTTAATTAGCACTTCCTCAATCACTCTGGAAACCCCAAAGCTCTTAGTGAACTCGACAAGTGTAAGGCGCTCAGGTCAGGAAAAACAGACTATAGTAATTACCTGTTACCATCAAAAGGCTGGGCTTTCTTGAGGTCTCCATGAAGACTAGTTCCCGTGTAATATTTCAGTAGCTTAAAATGCTGAGACAGTTTCCGGTAAGTGAAAAATTGTACAAAGGAACTTGACCTGGTCCTACCCAGAAACAGAGTTATCCTCTAGAGGGCTCACGTATGTTGAGAAATGCATGCAGTTAGTCTGTGAAGGGAAACTACTGCTCGTGTCTTACGAATCCCCCAGACTCAAGAAAGAGCTCATTGAGGCTCAGGATGCAATCCAGAAGGCGGCAGCCAGGCTGCACCTGGAGCCTTTCCTGTCGTCGGGGGTCTGATGACTTTGGGCTGGGTTCGTGTGGGCTCTCCATGCCGCCTTTTGTCTCTGGTTGTTTCTGCATGGGTGAGGCAGCTCCCTGGACACTGAGGGGCAAAGCTCATACTCCCTTAACTTCTGGCCTATTCTCACTGCAAACTTAAGATTCAGCCTGATTTTATATGCAGAGCTGTTTTTAAGGGGTTTAGAGTGAGGAGATCTGAGTTCTAGACTCCGAGTTCTACCTGACCCTAGCCACACGCCAAAATACATCACCTCGCTGAGCTTCAGTTTCTTCCTCTGTAAAATGGGACTCAGGGATGCTTGTATGAAGCCCACGGCGCTGTTCCCAGCTCACTGTGGCTACTCCATTCATGCTGGTTTCTTTCCCTTTGCTTGACACACAACAGAAAGAATGGAGCTCTTTACACTCTAGAAACCACCTAGCTTTATCTTCTACTTCTCACTTGGTAAATCACATTTCTAAGCTATAGGTTTTGTAATGCTTAGTAATAAGATACACTTTTTAATTGGAAGAATGTTTTGACTCATTGGAAAAGACCCTGATGCTGGGAAAGATTGAGGGCAGGAGGAGAAGAGGGCATGAGGATGAGATGGTTTAATGGCATCATTGACTCAATAGACATGAGTTTGAACAAACTCTAGGAGATAGTGAAGGACAGGGAAGACTGGCATGCTGCAGTCCATGGGGTTGCAAAGAGTCAGACATGACTGAGCAACTGAACAATAACATTTTGACTATCAGTTTAGTATTTTTATGAGTGTCAGTAAAAGATAGTGTTTAAAACCATAAGTCCTTGAGTGAGACTGCCATGCCATGCCGTGCTGAGTCACTTGTCATGTCTGACTCTTTGCAACCCCATGGACTGTAGCCCACCAGACTCCTCTGTCCATGGGATTCTCCAGTCAAGAATACTGGAGTGGGTTGAGACTACTAAGGTTCAAATCCCTAACTCACTACTTACTAACCTGGATGCTGGATGCGATCCTATGGTCTTGGACGTGTTACTCTTCCTCTCGTACCTCAGTCTCCCCATTTCTGATAGGAGGGTGATAACCTGCCCTGTTAGGGTCACGAGCATGAAAGGAGATAACACCAAAAAAGGGCTTAGAATAGAGCTGGATTACGTAGTAAGCACTCAGAAAAAGCCAGGAAGCAATACAGATTAGAACTGGAGTGATTTTTATGATTTCAAAGAGCTGTTAAATTATAGATTTCATCAGAACTTTAGACTCAACAATCTAAAATTTGGCAGTGAAAAATGATGACAACATAAAGTTTCCCAGGATGCTCGCCTTAATCTAATGTTACAAAGTACTAAAGTTTGAAAATAACTGTAAGTAGAAATCCTACATGGGAAAATGTTTTCATCCCATTTCCACTGCCCTTTAAAAATGAAAATCTTATCTAGAGGCTGGGTTGAATGAGTTGTGCAGGAAGTTTTATTTATTTTTTTCAGGACCCATCTAGATATTAAACTGGTGTGTTCCTGTGAGAGAATCAGCAATAAAGAAAACCCTTGTAGAGGAGATGTTTCCCTTTAATAAATAAGCATAGCCTTTTATGTTCTTAGTGCTTGCAAAGGAGAATCTGAATGGAAGGACAGAGAGGGGTCAGGAATCTGAAAGGGAAAACCTTGTCGACTGTGTGGGACATGTTAATTCACCATATTTCCCGGACACTCGTCCTCTCCTCGCCGATGTTAGGTCGGAGATGTAAAGAATATTGGAACCTACTCCTTCCCCGTGGGCGCACTTGAACTTGAAGCTTGACCCTTTGTACTTCCCCCTTTGACAGTTAAAACAGCTCAGCACCTTAGCGTATTATTTAACAAGCATCAAAGGCCTCTTGTAGAACATGGCAGTGAGGCGGGAACATGGGGTTAGCTGCTCCATGTGGTCCATTTACCACCATTTATTTTTTTAATTCTGAAGCTTTTCACTTACTCCTCCTGGGTTTTTACTTGACCTCTACTTTTTCCTTTGTGGCCACTTAACATCTACGAGATTTTCAGAGCTGACTGAAAAGCTAGGCACCCTCATTAAAGAGGGGGGTGTCTGGTTTCCTATGGGGGGTGTGTCTGGGCATCACGCTCGGGTGACGGATGGCGGAGACTCTGCTGGTGCTCCCGACATCAGCCAGCATTGGCCTGTTTTTCCAGGTTGCTGGGAAGAGTTGCAACAAGATCAGTTTACTATGAAGAAATGCACTTGCCTTTCATCTTGATCCAAAGTGCAGAACCTGGGACTCTTACTAAGAACGCAGGGTTCCTTCCATGATGACAGTAACCACTGGTACCCCTTAGGAAAATAAAGTGTATAGACAGGAGAGTGGTCCCAGCAGGTGTAAACACTTTCTGGTTTCACATCAACATGCTGGTAAGGAGTCTAAAAGAGGCTGGCATAGTTTGGCAAACCATGGCCCACTGACCACCTGTTTCTATAAATAAGATGTTATTGGAACACAGTCTCATCCGTTTGTTTACATACTGTGTGTGATGGCTCTCGTCTCTAGCATTGAGTAGTTGTGACCAAGGTTATAGTACCCCAAAGCCTACCACAGTTTCCGGCCCCTCTCAGAAATTCCCCATCCGTGGTCTGTGATGCTCTAGGAGCTATTTCAGGGCCAGGATGGTTTCCTGGTTTCCCGCTTCCCACTCAGTGGACGATGTCTCTAGCTATATCCCTGTAGGAATCCCAGAGCTGCACTGGATTTGACATGGCCTTTTTTTTTTTTCTTTTCCCCCTTTCCAGGTGAAATGTGAGGCTAGGTCAGCCTTGAACAAACCGAAGAATAACCATAATAATTGTAAAAAAGTCTCCAATGAAGAAAAACCAAAGGTTGCCATTGGTGAAGAGTGTAGGGCCGACGAGCAGGCCTTCCTGGTGGCACTTTATAAATACATGAAAGAAAGAAAGACGCCAATAGAACGAATACCCTATTTAGGTTTTAAACAGAGTAAGTATACTTGTTTTCATTTCTGAAATATCAAAGCTACTCAGACTCTTTGAATTGGGGGTTGGAAATTTTTGACTCAGGCTTATGTTGAAATCCTCTACTGGGGATGATACTCTGTTTATACTAAATCTACAAATCATCCAGGCCAGGAATTTCTTCCCCCTGCCTCTTTCTGCTACATTGTTCCCTTCTGGGGCAGTTGCAGTGAGATATTTATAGGCTTGAATCCACTGATTATGACTGGAAATAGACATGTTGAAAGTTTCTCATTTTCTGTTTTGTCAATCTTGAGTGTCTGTAACGCCTTTCTTCTGAGATAATAACATGACGTAGTTTTATCAGGCACAGATGTTGCCTGTGAAAAGACAGCTTTTAAAAGGAGGACATTTAAAGATGGACAAAACAACCACAAAGAGAAAACATATTTCCTAAGCCCCAAATTTGTTAAGAGATAACAAAGACCTGATGACTTCAGAGGAAACAAGAAATCCACAAATTTGAACTGAGGGCCCAATTTTGAATTACTTTGACATGTACGTGTAAGCATCATCATATATTTTAGAGAGGAACAGGGAACTCATGGCTGAGCAGAATTCCATATAAAAAGAGAAGAAACCCAGACCCTGTCCTGATTTCACAACTGAGTATATATTTTACCTCTGTCTGGATTTTGTGGTACACAAAGCGATGAGCCCCTGGTTTGAAATAGTATTTTCTCCAAATGTCTCTTCCTAGATTAAAACCATGTGTCATTCTGATGAAGAATGTCAAACCTGTATGTTTTACATAACAATTTACATACCTAATAGCAATTGGCACTGATTGCAAGAGAACACTCGCAGCCATTATAAACTTATATAACTACGAATGATTACAATGTTTGTCTGAAAACTGGCTGCTTGAAATAGAAGTAAAATTAATGTACTATGAACAGCTTTGTTGCATTATGCATTGGTTCAGATTAAATCAAGGCTGAGGCAGGCCTCTTGATAGCTTTGAAATAGTGCAAGGTTCAGTGAGGCTTTTTGAAAGTGTTGTGTCAAAGAGCCGTTTTTTTGTTGTTGTTGTTGTTTTAATTTTATTCTTCATTTCCTTTACCAAAGAATTACGTGAAGTTCAATTTTCCCCTCTTATGAAAGAATCAAATCCACAGCAGTCCCATTGCATGGTATTAGTACAAATGAACAGGGTTACCAGTAATTTGGCATAGATGATTAACAGCATAAACACACGCACGCCCTGTGAAGAGAGATTTGTTTTTAAAAATACGTATTTGCACCGTCACACAGGCAAGTAAGTCAGGGGACGAGGTGGGCACATTTCAGTTCCTTTGGGAATGAACCGCACCCTCAAGGGTGGCTTACGTATTTACCTGCTCAGCGCAAGGCACCATGCGATGGTGAAATATGCTATGAGCTTTTAATACACTGCTGCCATCAGAAGTTCTGTGAAGGTAATCATATATTAACGTGGCTGGTATTTATTGATTATGGAGAGCTCTTCTCTGAAGGAGGCATTACATATTACTGTTGAATCAATGGCCGCTTTCTAAGGGTCCTACAAGACAAGCCGTGTTTTGAAATCCCATGCTCTTCTCAAGGAGGCTGTAACGTAGCTTCCCTTGGTCTGCTGATGGCAACGGGACTAAACACTGTGTTGTCCTTTATCCTAAAAGTAGAACCGTTTCCGTATCTGTGACTGTTTCTTAAGAAATATTTTAAGTGGTACTAATATACCCTGTTGAATACCCGTTGGCAGATTGTTTCCCAAGAACTTAGCTCTCTGGGTTACGTTAATATTTCTTTTTATTTCTCTTTCTCATTGAAAAAACAAAACAAAATGTTTTAATTGACATTTCTTGGAAATATGTTAATGCAATGCTTATCTAAATACTTATTGTCCCTCTAACAGTTAACCTTTGGACTATGTTTCAAGCTGCTCAAAAACTGGGAGGATATGAAACAGTAAGTGTTTAAGCAACTTAAATGAAATAATTTTGCAATCTAACTCCCCCTACCCCCACCCTGCTTTGACCAAAATGGAGAAAATGCAAACATGACCGTCGCTGACTGCCTTTTCAAATGGCCGTACACTTTTGGGGGTTTATTGGGCCGCTTTTGGAAGCAGTCCCAATTAGTTCCAGGTTTGGCAAAATTGTAAACTTGTCGTAAAAACTACAAGTGGAAAACATATGTAACTCTCCCCTGTCAGGGAAATTAGTTGGGTCTGTAATTTTTTCCCATGTTGAGAAAGGGCTATTATTGTACAACAAGCCAAGATTGCATAAAAGAAATTTCCCTTGGCAACATACCTGACATCTGTTCATGTCTAATATGGGAAATGTATTAAAGGCTTTCAGAAGTAATCAGTATTGGCCATTAAGGAATAGAATGCAGCAGAATCTCCTCTCATTCTAGAGCAGAGAAGCTTTATTAGACAAGGGTCAGTGCTGCATAAACAGGAAGTTATCAAACTTACTCAGAACAGGCTCCGACACTCTTTATCAGCTAATTCTAACTGACAGGAACGGGTTATTTTTAGCTTACAGGAAAATTTGATGGCCACGGATTTTTACAGCATGAATTTTGAACCGATAAAATGTTAGAGCAACAGACTCAGATTAGAATCTTGAAAAGAAGAAGAAAGAGCCGCACTAATATAGCATACAGAGATGACATCTGTAATAAAATCAAGTGACATAGGAAGATGTCGTCATTGGAAAGATTTTCTCCTCCACATAGTGATCAGATTGAGTTGTGCAGTTTCTTCTACAATTGAAGACATTATTTTTTTTTTTCCTTACAGAGTAACCTGCGGTATATCTCTGTATCAAAGTAAGATGCCAGAGACAGAAAGTCAAGACAGTGAAACTCATTTTAACCCAAAATAATAACTAGTGTTTCTTGCCAGATATAGCATTTTATTCCACAAACTAATATGAGGGTTTGATGTCAGGGGCTTGGGATGGGAAAAAGATGGCAAGCAATACGTGAGTCAGATAATCTGGTATTAATTGATCTGGTATTAATCTATAATTAATAACCTGGTATTCTAAGAATTCTTTGTGAGTCTATATGCATGTAAAATGTTTACTATATAGGCAATACATGTTTATAAGGAAGTCAGATACTTATATGAACTATATTTAAACATGTATTTCATAGATATAATTTGCTTAAAATTTCTGTTTTACTGAGTGCACCACTGAAAAATAAATAATGTAGTTTTTCACTTGGTTGGATCTGTTGATAAGGCAGGGAGATTTACTCCTTCCCACTGTGGCTCATAGTTTTGTAAAATCTTGAGCTAATTATAGCTTTCGTGCATGTGAAAAAGATGATAACTTATTCAGTGTTAGTCTCATAAATTTAGCAGTCCACCCCATAGCCCAGACTTTTAAGTCTAACCTTTAATGTTCAGAATAGGAATACACATTCTTATGAACTCTGACTGCAGATAGTTACATGATATTGCATAACATTATGAAATGTCTTTTGAAACCCAGGAATTTTTTTGTTACTCACTGATAGGGAGAGAGCCAGAAAATTTCACTGAATCAGTTTTTCCTGCTTTTGTATCTTACGTATTTGCACCAGAGTTTTTTTTTTTTAACGAGCAACAGCAGACTGGTGTAGAAAATATAAAAGAAACTTTCTGATGACTTTCAAGGCGTTTGCAGTACTCTTTGAGCAAACAGTGATTATTCTTTTGTTGAATGAATGACTGAATGATCACACAATCAGCGGATCACCTGACCACATATTTATTGAGCATCTTATAAGTATAATATGCAGTGTTAGACACTCTGGGGAACATAAAAATATTTAGGCTAGGGGTTCCAGTTGCTTACCACCCAGGAAAGGCATCAGTTGTAAGACAGAGTGGGAGAAGATCAGTTGCGCTGTTTGGGTAAAGTACTTCCTCATTTAGAGATGAGAAAGAAAGACTGACAGGTCTGATGCCACTTGAGCAGAATATTGGAGAACGGATGGAATTTAGATGTGAAAGATTATGGTCTTCTAAGGATGAGACAGTCAAACGGGGAAACAAACTATGTAGGTAGAATGAAGTTAGGTATAGCAAGTTTGAGTAACTTAGAGTCACTAGGTGGCTGGGATAAATGACCATGAAGGGGAATTCAGAGGGAAGGATGGAGCCTAGGGAAGGAGGTCCTTGGATGCTGGCAGTGAGGGCTTGGGATCATGAAGATTGACAGCAAGTTAAGTGTTGTGTTTTGCCGCCTGTATTGCCTGCCCTGTATTGTGCTAGACAGAGTGGAGAGAAAGACTGGGCTGGAAAACATGGAAGACCAGACTGGCACCTGCTTTCCATCTGGTTATGTGCTTCACATCTCTTGAGCCAAGCCACAAAGGGGACTGGTGACCTGTGGGGCTGTCCTTTTCCTCCTCTCCTCTCCACTTCACCCTTCAGCTCCTTCATCCTTTGTTGGGTCCCTGCATTCTTCACAATATGCCACATTTTTCCATCTCATCTTAAGCAGTGAATCTGTGTGACTGTCTCACTATAAAATCTATATTTGAGGCCATAAACTGAATAAAACCAACTGGTGGGATTTTTTTCCCTTCCTTTTTTCTTTCCTCCTTTTCCTCCTTCCTTTCTAAAACCTGCCTCCTACTACCTGCTGGCCCTGCAGGCCCTTGAGTTTGCCACTCTGATTTTACCTTTAAGCTTTTGAACCTCTGAAGTATAGAAAACATTTCTCTTTAGTATATTTTGACTAATAAAATTGTGAGATGTTCAGTGAGGATTCAGTTTTGAAGTCAGTCCAGGAGATATATTAATAATATCCAAAGTCTGAGGACTTAAGTTGTCATCACAGCCTTACTAGAGGATACTTATCTGTGAGATCATCTGCTATCAGAAGCAAGTGTAGAGTTGTCATTTAGAGCTCAAAAGAGATCTTGGAATCTTCTAGATCAGTGGTTTGCAGAGGCTACTCAAGAACTGCAGCTCAGATTTTCAATGGGGAATTTTAAAGTGTAACTAGTTTTCTAGGTCTCTCATATATTACCTCTAGAGTGGGGCCTGGGCCTGAGAATTTGAGAATCCTTTTCCTTAAAAAAAAAAAAAAAAAACTGCCCAGATTCTGTTAATTCAAAGCTAATGGTAACAATGATTATTATTAAACTTCAGGACTCCTAGCTTCAAAATGCGGCCCCCATCTAAGTATCAAAGATGAGAAGGTTGTCTTCAGGCTATTACTAAATAAACACGATAAACATGCCAGAATATTAACATTCCTTGGCTCAAAAGCAGCACAAAGTTTCCAACGATTATTTTTCCATTTGGTAAAGTGGCGATCTAAATTGGGACTCGATGAGCTATTTTCATTTTGAATAAGGAAAAGTGTAACCCCCTCACATTTTTATTTTTCATGAATTGGCCTTTGTGCAGAAAAAGATCCTTGCCCTGCTCCATATATGGAAACTGAGGCACAAGGAGATGAAATGAGTTGAATGGGGTCATCCTGGCATTCTTCAAATTTTGAACTGCTGAGAATTTCGTGCACAATTATCTCAACCTCTGTAACATCATCACTAGGAGGAAGAGATTTATAAATTCTTTGTGCTTTGCATCCTCAGCAGTCTCTTATGTATATTTTTATGTTTTGGGGTGATGCTTTGGGGAAAGAAGATCTAATAATCTACCTTCATTGGTAGCATCTTTCAGTCATTTCTTTGACCTTAATACGAACCTTACCTGATATACCAACTAACTAGTTGAGATTTTCTGATTCTTGAGAAAAATGTGTGACCTTAGAAGATGGGTCAAGAAGTCTGGAAGATGTAAATACTCAGTAATAGTAAAAACTTGCAAGTTTAAAATCTGTAGATGTATTTCTTCTGCTGTTAACTTGTGATTGGATAAAGAGATCTCTCTGGAATTCCTTCTGGTTATAAGAAGAGGCCATTTTAATTGGCTTGTTTTTGTTTGTGGTTATAAACTATTCCAAACCTTCTGGTTTGAATTGTGGATTATGGATTATTTCATTTTAGTCCTTCACAGCCCTCAAATTGAATTTTTTTTTTTAAAAGAGCAGAAGTTCTATTTTAAGCCTTTGTAGCATTCAACTAATAGCTATGTTCTGTTCTCTTGGCCTCTTCTGCTTTTGCTAGAAATATGTATCATGTCTCTGCATCCCTAGGTTTAGAGATCATAAACATATTGAATGGATTTGATTTCCTAAAACACATCATCTTGGCATTTTGATTGGTTGGCAATGAGACGTCTTCTTTAACAATCATATATCTGATTTCTCCTTCCAAACATTTGAGAGTCTGGGTCACCTACAGTGGAGGAGACAGAACTGAATAAAGTTTTGCTGATGAGCTAAGAAGGTCTTCACTTCAGTGCCTGGTGAAGTAGTTAAGGCTTGTAGAGTAGCTTGGGGTATTACCAGGATGCAGCATGTTGATGGTGGTTTGCTAAAGTGATTTCCATTTGGCTAAACATTTGCTGGCGAGCCAGAGGCAATATTTGGAGAGAGGTAGAGTTGGGAAATGGGTTGAGTAAATCTTATCCTAGAGGCAGAGGACCACGCAAGAGCAAGTGTGTTGCCTTCTAAGAATGCCAGCTCGCAGTCCCGCCTCTCCCCAGGGGTGAGACAGGACCACTATTTCACAACTGGAAGAAGCCACTTGTCTTCTTGCTGGAAGGATTAGGCCTTGACATCAGATTCTGGCTTTGACATCATTTCAAGACATCCTCTGAATCTAACGCTAGTTCTCTGGACAGACAAAGCCTCTTGCTTAATTCAAAATTCTCAAGGCCAAAGATGATGTCATGTAGCTTTGAAAGGCTCCAGTTCCTGGAGTACTACCAGGAAAAAAAAGTCATCTTCCTTGAATTCAGTCCGCCCTCAAGGTGTCCTGAGAAAAAAGGCTGTTTCTCACAACAGCGCGGGCAACACTGCTCACAGGCAAACTCCTTTTGACTTCCTAACCACATCCTGCACACTCTTACAAAGTCATGCCATAGTGGGCGCGCTGTTGTCCTAAAAGTTTTCCAATGACTTTCCTCACCGGGCCACAAAATACCAAAATTATTTCATCTTAGTGACTCCAAAGGTAGGAAAATCAAGGCTCCAAGACTGTTTGGGGTTAAAATATTTTCCAGTTCTTTTTTTTTTTTTTTTTAAGTAACAGAACATTTTCATCAGATAAAATTAGAGGAGGGACAGATTCCTTTCCTACTC
Source organism: Bison bison bison (assembly GCF_000754665.1). Classification (NCBI taxonomy): domain Eukaryota; kingdom Metazoa; phylum Chordata; class Mammalia; order Artiodactyla; family Bovidae; genus Bison; species Bison bison. Next base: position 4,000,929 of record NW_011494952.1, on the reverse strand, counting down.
ACTGGGTCCATTTTCTTCTCAAGGACTGGCATTGTTGAGAGTTAATTTCAGGCCACTTTTAAAACACCACCTGAATTCTAAAGAGAGTCTAAAAACCACTTTCCAGTCTGCCCTCTGTATCTGTGGGTTCCACATCTGAAAATTCAACCAATCTTTGATCAGGGAAAAAAAAAAAAAAATTAATCCCAGAAAAGTTCCAAAAAGCAAAACTTGAATTTGTGAAGCACTGGCAACTATTTATACAGCATTTACATGGTATTTCGTGTTATAGCTCATCTAGAGATGATTTAGAGTACACAGAAGGATGTACATAGATTATATGCAAATTTTATATGAGACTTGAGCATTCATGAATTTTGTTATCCGCGGGGAGGGGCAGCGAGGTCCTTGGAAACAGAGGGGTAACTATAAGGAATGAGAACTTTGTGAATATGACAGGTGTAGAGTGCTTTTCACAGTTTCGTGGGTCTTATCCACACTAAGGAGGACCTCTGTACCCAGTACAGGCCCTAGAACAGTAGCAGCAGAAGACAGGCTGTCAAGAATCCCTACTGTCTAAGTCAGGCCCTTGAGGGGGGGCAGGGGAAGCACAATGGGAGAGACGTCACCGCGTGGATGGAGTTTTTCTTTAGGAAGTAGAGAGCCAGAGTTCTTTGTATCCTTTAAAACCTAAAATAGTGGGTCAGGTTGAAACATGAACATGACCGGGAAGCCTGAGGCTTCATGAACAGTTGATCAAACTGACTCCGCAGCTAGATCAAACTTTCCAGCTGAGTGGGGCTGGGGGCCAGATACCAGGAGGCAGACGCTGCTCCTACCCCTAGATGGGTTTAAAGCTTAAACACATGCAGGGAGGACAACAGAATAAGAACCCTGAGCAAATGCATGCCCAGGCATGACGAAAGAGAGAGTTAGAACAGAAGGCAGACGCACACAGGTGGGAGCACGGTGCCCAGGGCTGTCCTGGAAGGAGGGCTCTGTCCTCCCCTCTCTCCTCGTGGGGCTCTGCGACCCCCTGTAGGTTTGGACAAGGCGAGGATTGAGGCGTTTCATGCTGTAGAGCCTATGGTCAGCGTTTGAATTAAAAGCGCATCTGGGCACAAAAAAAAGGAGAGATGTATACCCAGGAGACCTGTGTACTTAAAAGCATTTAGCAGTTGGAAAGAGCACATTTTATGACTTTCCTGTGGAAAGAAAATATCTCAAAATGGCCTGATTCATCTAGGCTGGCCAGTGGAAGCTCAGTAAACAGAGAGCCCGGTTCCTTGAAGGCCCGGCCCTTGTCTTTTCTCCACTGGTTAAAAAACAAAACAAAACAAAACAAAAACTGTATTTAAACAGCAGAATCTGCTACTAGGGGCCTAACACAGACCTCTAGCCAGCTGCACAGGGCTTATTAACGCCGAATGGTGACTGATGCTGGCTTCCTGCTGCCACAGTTTCAATCCTAGTGTGAGGAAGACTTTGTTTTTGTTCTTTTTGATAATTCATTATTTATTCTCAAAGAAGTTTTGTCATTTCTGTGATAGGCATACCTCAGTATGGATGATAGGCTGTGGGTGGGGAGCATGGCCGGTGTGCACACATATCCCTGTCAGCAGTGGTCTCTTACTCACTATATTTTTCACAATCAGTATTCCTTTGTTTATATATTTGGTCATGTGTTGATTTTTGGAATCTGCCACTAGGATGCAGGCATCTCAGGTGTTGGGTTTGCACTGTGGCCGCCCAGCTGCTGGCACAGTACCCAACAAATGGGAGAGGTTCAATAAATGTTTGGTGAGTGAATGCACGGGTGAATAGACAGATGCTGATCAGATTGGGACTTATTCATGATTTAATGGTCAATCTCTGTTCACCAAGTGGGCAGGGTGGCGGCAACCACAGTTCTAACAGATACTTTAAGAGAGTAACATCTCAGAGAGCTATTAACCCAACCCCCTGCCTTAGATTCTTGCTGACCTCCTAGCTGCGCTATTTTCCCACTAGTGAGAGTTTCAGAATTTGTAGCAAAAGCAATGGGTCCCACAGTTATCTCCCTCCTTTGAAGCAAAAGGCCCCTGGAGTTCTGTATTATCACCCTGCCACATCATTCACCAGGTCATTCTGATATGGAGGCTGCTTTGACGTAGTGGAAAAAAGTCTGCTCTTGGGACCATAAGACATTGGGATGAGTCCTGGCATTCCCACTCTGCTGCTGTGTGTCCTTAGGCAAATCATGCAACCTCTCTGAGACTTGTTTCCTTTGCCTGTGAATGAGATTCCTATAGGCTGCCTCACAGGCTGATGGGAGGAGTAAATGATATCATGGATATGAAAACTCTTTACCAAATAGAAAATACAGTGATGATTTCTTCTAAAGTGACTACAGGAACTCACACAGTCTTGTTCCAAGGGCCTCCGTCTTCTAAGAGCTTTGAGGAATAATGTAGATACGTGGAAGAAGGGTATCCTGTTTCTTCTGTACACAGGTCTAGAACAGACCAACCTTTAACTGTATTATGTAAAAGGTTGGAGGGAGACTGTAATTAAATATAAAATAATTACCAAAATATGTATTTTGAGTATTTTTAAAGGGCCTTGAAAACATTTATTATTATAATCTAAACCAAGCTACAAATACAGGAGGATTTTTAGTTATACCTGCTAGTAGATGTAAGAGGTGGTTCGGTCTAATGAGAACTATTGAAACAAATTGATTAAAGAATGCTTCATGGGAAAGTGAACAATGCACGACTCACATCGTCGCGAGGTCCTCCTTGGGCCTGTTAAGGGCTTATGGAATTGAAGGGGTTCTTTTTACTTGAAACAGGTACCACTTAACCAATAATATTTAACCACCCTTTTCCTCCTTCATTCACAATTATGGAGCCCCTGGTTACACACTGAGTTTTTTTTTCACGCCTCTAGCCCTAAGTGAACTCCGCTGTCAGCTCTGCGGTGTTTTTCGAAAGATGCCTCCTGTTCTGCTTGTTTAAATGCCACGCCCAGCTCCCTACACATTCCAATACCAAGAGTTTTCTCAGAGCCCTGTTTGGAAATGTTCACAAGGATCTCAGAACTTGCTCTATCTCTGCAGTTTCAAGGAAACACTGGATTGCTCATATGTAGTAGATGACGTGGTTTCCCCAAAGTAATCATTTGCCAGATTGTACATCTGTTATTTTGTTAAAATCTTAATTTATATATAAAAATAAAATTAAAGAAAAACAAGACCATAGTATGCCTTTCAGTATATTACAAGCTGTTTGTTTTTATTCACCCAACTGAGTGAAATACGGACCTTACATTTTAACTTTGGAATATGTTAATTTTCATAGGGTTTCATCAATATCCCATTTTCCTGACCTGAGTGAAGAAAAATAAACAGCTTGTGACATAAGACAGTTTAACATTTTGGTTTTGTTCTGGTGGTTAGCACAGCTGGCGTAAAAATACAGCCTGAGAGGACTAGAAATTTCATAACCAACTTGATCATTTTAATTAATTTGTATAGTAATTTAGGTAACACATCACAGTAGTTCAAAAATCAGAAGATACAGAAGTATGTTTTATGGAAATTCTGTTTACCTGTGTACTCAGCCACCCATTACCATATCCCTCAAGTAACCAGTGTTAATTCTGATTCATTTAAATGGATATACTAAGACATATTTTAGCTGAAATCTGTATTTTGATGCTTTAATCACATTACATAAAGGAACAGAGTATGCATTTGGGATCTTGGGGGCAAATAACTACATGAATACCCAGGGAGATATCTTGGATAAAAATGCTGTAAGGGTGACAAGATACAGAGCCCAAAGCGGAATTCCATTTTCACTGTAAAGCGAAGTGCTAAAAGTGAGATCTTCCCGGAAGCCCAGGAGTCTCCCCACAGACCCATTTGGACTTCTCTGTTTCTGGGTTGCCAGGACAGACTGTTGTTCTCTTCTGACTGTTGCATATGTATTGAATCCTGGCACTGCGAATCTCCTACGGTGCAAGACTGAATTTCTCATTGCCACTTTTTCAGATAACAGCCCGCCGCCAGTGGAAGCATATTTACGATGAGTTGGGCGGTAACCCTGGGAGCACCAGCGCCGCCACGTGCACCCGCAGGCATTACGAGAGGTAAGACGCCCATGCGTGGGAAGTCGGCGCTTCACGAACAGTGTGTGAATTCAGAGTGAACGCGTCAAGCGTAAGACCTTTGAGGAAACGGGAAACATCCCTGGCGTTTTACTTTGCACACCGCCGTGTGGTTTTTAGGGGACCTGGCTTTCTCTGGTTACAGGCGCTAATAGAATTAGATGTTCTCCTAGTTTGGTTTTATCCTATAACCCTGTCTGACAACACTGATACCCCCCGCCCAACCACAAGCATGGATTATTCAGTATATTCTGTGTGCTCCGTAGGTTCATTCACTATGAGCACTTTCAGCTTCTGGCAAACAGGTCTGCGGTATTACTGTGGAGTTGTCATGTGACTGTATTAGCATAGAAATGTATTAATGTTCAAAGTACTAATATTGAACAGTAAGTATTTCTTTAATAAGAAAATTGTTCCTAGATAAGACCTGTTGTCTTTTTTCCCCATCTTGGTGTTTTTCTTCTGTGCTTTTGACCCAGGGAATCCTTTCTTGCCAAGTTCTGTGTATTTTGGTTTTCTAATAATTTCAGCTTCTTTCAGAAAGGTGATGATAATAATGCAAAGAAGAAATAATGCCAAATTAGCGTACTATGAGGGTTGTATCCATGGGAATTTTCCCCTTTGCATTAGGACTGTGTGCCCCACAAAATTGAAGACCAGTTAGGATAAATCATGTGTTATCATTAGTCTGTGTTTTCAGTCCATACTTGTTTAGGTCATACCAACGTCCTTATCACTGGCATATCCCTGCAGAAGTCCAGACAGACTCAGCTTCTTGGTTTCACATTCAGAGCTTGTGAGGTCCAAGTAGAGGTGTCTGGGTGTGTTTTTCATAATGGCCATGGATGGGATGAAGTCAAGACACAGCTGAGCAAACAGGCCGTATCGCTTGCTCCTTTGAAAAGTATAACACAAGTCCACATTGATGGCTGCTCTTCACATCATCAGTTACCATCCCAGCTTCAACCCACATGCTTAACACCCATCTTTGATCACACAAATGCATCTTCAGATAATGTCACATCACACACCAACTCTTAGTCATATTTCTAGTCCAATTGTATTTTTATCTGCACTGCACTTTACAGAGTCCCTTTTCATATGGCCATTTGGTGAAATTTACAATGTTTTTATAGGTATAATCGTAGTAAATTAAGTTGGGTTTAGAACCCTATGAAAAAGCCTCACAAAGTATTCCCAAGAAACTGCTTTATTTGACAGTGTTATAATCCAGAAAGTTTTTTTTAATTGATAATGGAAATTCAAATTACTATTCTTCATAGCATTGTTGCAGGATACTGCATTGGATTTTTTGTTTTTAAGTGAGTGTATTTCAGTATTTAATACAAAAGACCATACTCTCACTGTTGGCAGCGGGTGCAGCACTGAAGTTCTAGTACAAAAAGGCACTGGCATCTGGGGTGAGTGTTCTGTAAGCGGCAGCTGAGGTATCAGAGTCCTCTTGTTGGATTATGAGTCAAAGCTTTAATGAAAACGTTTTCTTTAGACATGCTCTCCACTTTCAGACAGTTTTTATTATGCTAGTGAACCTCCCTTGGCTTCACGTGCAAATGTCCCCAACATGTGACCCATCACACTTAAAGAACCAGATAGGGATTAAAATTTGAGAAAAGGAGTGTTATCTCAGCTGTGAGCTAGCTCACCTCATTGGAGTGAAAAAGTAATCAAATGTATCATAAAGCGTCACATGGTCAAATAACAGATAAGCTTTGGGATAGAAAAAGGCTTGGGTTTAATAGCAGCAGGTACATGTGTATGGTCGTGTGTTTAATTTACTCAAGCAGTTGTGTGTATAAAAATAGCTGTAATCTCAAATGCCAAGATACGTTCTTTTGAAGGTTGTGTACTTTGTTTCATGATTTACCTCTTCCTGGAGTAGCAGAATCCCACATGCCTGCAGTCAGTCAAAATGGAAAATTCTGATAGAAGTACCTCCAACTGCAGCAACTAAAAAGCATTATTAAAGATTTTTAGAGACTTTTCTTCTCTCATTCTTGGGAGCAAAATTCATAAAGTTTTGGTCTCCCACTGGAATACAGTTTTTGAAAAGCTATGTCAGTTACTCTTCCAAATCTAGAATTTTCTTTGGTCATTGTATCAGTCAGGATCCAGGGAGGAAAATAAAAATTCACACTTAAGTATTCAACAAAGAGAACTTACTGTAGGGAATTGCCTAAACAAGTGTTGGTGTGAAGCAGTCCACTCACACAGAGGCACTAACCATAGGTTTCCTAGGATTGAGAGAATAAAGAGCTTATGTTATCACCACCCGGAAGCTGGGACAGTGGTCTCAGCAGCCTGGGCTTCAGGTCCTCACAGGTGAGGCACCCAGGGAGTGCTGTGCTTCAGGAGCTCAAGGGGGCACTGTGGAGGTGCATGCAGGTGGCTGGCGCCAGGCCATCTCAGAGGACACTGTTCAGGGACAGTGGGAAGAAGCAGAGGCTGGAACCAGCAGCCGCTGCTAAGTTCCTGCTGGCGTGGCACTGAAAGGAAGGGCAAGCAAAATGGGAGGCAGTCCCTCCTCCCTTGGCCTGGCCTGCTAGGGCCATTTGCAGAACCCCAGTAGGAAGATGGCTGACAAGAGACTTGGAATTTGTGTCGTCCCAATCCCAGTATCACCAGGCAGAGTGCAGAAGGGTGGGTTTGGAGCTGAGAGACAGCAGTCAACTATGTCGGGGGGCACACGGCACCCCAACCTAGAAATCGCTGTGCAGAACCCGAAACCCAGGTTAGAGCAGCTGTTGCAGGGTGAATAGCAAGGTCATCATCCCGGTTCCTGGCATTTTCTTGTAATTAATTTTTATTTTATATTGGAGTATAGTTGATTACAAAGTTGTTAGTTCCTGGGGTACAGCTAAGTGATTCAGTTAAACATACACGTATGTCCATTCTTTTTCAGATTCTTTTCCCATATAGGTTACTACAGAACATTGAGTAGAGTTCCTTATGCCATACAGTAGGTCCTTTTGATTATCTGTTTTATATATAGTAGTATGTATAATTTAATCCCAAACTCCTAATTTATCCCTTCTCCCACAGTTCCCTTTGGAACCATGTTTGTTTTTGAAATGTGTCTGTTTTGTAAGTAAGTTCATTCATACAATTTTTAAAACATTCTATTCATAAGTGATATGTCTTTTTCCAATTCACTGAGTTTGGTAATCTCTAGGTCCATTCATGTTGCTGCAAATGCTATTATTTCAGTCTTTCTATGGCTGAGTAATATTCCATTGTATGTATGTACCACATTTTCTTTATCCATTCCTCTGTGGATAGACATTTAGGTAGCTTCCATGTGTTGACTATTGTAACAGTGCTGCAGTGAACATTGGGGGTGCATGTATCTTTTCAAATTATGGTTTTCTCCAGATACATGCCCAGGAGTGGGATTACTAGATCATATGGTAATTCTTAGTTTTTAAAGGAACCTCCATACCATTGTCTGCAGTGACTGGACCAATTTACATTTCCACCAACAGGTGGGAGAGGCCCCTTTTCTCCTAACTCTCTCCAGTATTGTTGTTTGTAGACTTTTTTGATGATGGCATTCTGACTGGTATACCTCACTGTAGTTTTGATTTGCATTTCTCTAATAATAAGTGGTGTTGCCTATCTTTTCATATGCCTTTTGGCCATCTTTATGTCTTCTTTGGAGAAATGTCTACTTAGATCTTCTGCACTTTTTTTGATTGGGTTATTATTTTCATATAGAGCTGCATGAGCTATTTATATATTTTGGACATTAATCCCTTGTCAGTCACTTCATTTGCAAATATTTTCTCCCATTCAGTGGGTTGTCTTTTCTGTTTTGTTTATGGTTTCTTTTGCTGTACAAAAGCTTTTAAGTTTAATTAGGTCCTGTTTGTTTATATTTGTTTTTATTTTCATTACTCTAGGAGGTGGATCTGAAAAGATATTGCTGTGATTTATGTCAAAGTGTGTTCTGCCTATGTTCTCCTCAAAGAGTTTTATAGTAGGCATTTCCTTTCTACCATCTAAGTTTTGCATTGTTGTGGTCACTATAAGGGATGTCATGAATAATTAATCATTTATAATACTTTAAGTCAATCATCTGCAAATTTTGGTAGGTTTGTGTTTTTTTGTTTTAATCAGACTGTGCTTCCCATAATGCCACTCTCACTCATTTGAACTATGTTCTCAAAGGAATCATCCATACTCCTGTGTTTTGTGGTGGAGAGAAATGTCTGGGAATTGCTGCTCTACATGTCTTCTCTTTGATGTTTCTGCCAAAGAAGGGAAGAGTATACCGAGATCTGTCCCGGAACCTGAACCATTTATGCTTAGGTCAAAGAAAAGGCTGAAGCTCTTGGCTACAACTGTGTTGGGTGATACTGGCAGATTTCATTCATTCTTGCTAGTTATAGGCTGTGCTCACACAATTAGGACAGAAATGACAAGGTTGGGGAAAGGCCATCGTATTCAAGAAAGCTCAAGGAGTTGTAAAGGGCCAGGATTTTGTGAGCAAACATCTAGCCTGGAGATGCCCTTAACATCTGATTGGAGTTCATGCTCTGCTGCCCGTTTACTTGGGCTCTCATTTTCACTCTAATACAGAGACGAGCTCCTCCTCCTATTTCCCTACCACCAACTTTGCTTTCCTAGAAGATGGAGAAGCAGTGAGTGATTACTATGCATTATCCACCGATTTATTTTTCATGCAGTGTGGTTCATGTTGCCAGTAAATGTTTTCTTTTTTCAACAAGAAAAAAGTAGCTGGGTCCTCAGTAAATGTTGCTTGTATATTAGTTGGACACTTTTGGTTTATTAATGAGTGTAATAATGAAAGTACAGGTTGCTGAAAAGAATCAGTGTTTTTATTTAAGGCATAGCAGAAATGGCACAATGCCTGTGAATGCATCATTGTCGCTGAAGGCCTGACTTGTCCAAAACTTGCCTCTGATTGGTTTAAATCAAATAGGTCCAAGCACTTCATAAAAATGTCTTTGTCAGCCTGGTTTTGCTTCCAAACCTATTCATCTCTGTCAGTTTTTAATATTAGTAACAGGTTCCTGGCCACAGTCCATTAGTATTGTACTTAATTGCTCGTGTTACAGATGATCACTAATATAAAAAGCATTAATGTTTCCCCATCGAAAGACTTGCTGTGTAGATATCTCAACTCAGCAAAGCTTATGAAGTGTGGTTATTCTAGACACTTCTTGTTCAGGATTTATAGATAAAAGTTACTGCAGATTACAGTGCAAAGAAAAATACCCACCTCCTCCAGTGCAAGACACTTCTAGGTGGAACATTTTCTTTCTTGTCCAACTCTTTATTTAAGATGCCCCAAATCAGTTTCTTTTATCGGTAAGGCAACAAGAAAGGAAAATAGTTACCTTAACAGAGTTCTCTTAGCTTGATTTTCTGGCGTAGTAATTCATTTTAAAGGCTGTTTTCACATGCAGATTTGTTTTCTTTTTCTTTTAATGTTTTTTAAGCACATGCACGGGGGGAAAAGTCTTTACACAGAATACCAGATTACTGGTTTTAATTTTCCTGAATAAATTACATGATCTGTTTCTATGGAGCACATGAAGCTGTTACTAGGGATTTTAAAAGGAGCATTAAGACAGAAGTACTTTATGATGTGCTTTTCTGAGTACTTAGAAAATCAAAATCATAAACAAATGTATTTGTGGGGGAAATGAACAATTATGCCTCATCTTCTTGCATACATAATGCTCAATTTCCAACTCTACCCTTTTGCTTTGTCCATAAGCATTCCTTGGGTGAGACTGTCATGCCGCTGGCTTCCTTTGCAGTTACTTGTTGGAGGGGTGGGGGGATTATGAGCTGCACCCAAGCCCCATGCATTTGGCCGGAGCCCGAGTGACAGTGAGCTGCGGCTTCGGCCTTTTTCTCTCAGAAGGTGGAACCCAGGGCGTGGGAGGTTCACATTTTGAGTTAAGAAATGTGTTTTAAGGTAAAATGCCAAAAATACATCAGGTTCTAAGGAACTTAGCTAGTAATATTGTGGGAAAAAGCCAAGGGAAGGGGAGTTACAGTTCTCTTCATGTCTAGGACAAGATGTGGGGTGTTCTTGCTCATTTTGATGCCCTTGAAGTTAATCAGTACGCAGTTCCGAAGGCCACAGGCAGGCTGCACAGGTCTGAGGCAGCCTCTAGCAATCCTCTAGACAGTGTTACTCAAGTGAGGTTCTCCTGTGAACAGGGCAGCAATGAATAAGCATTGAGACACTTACAGAGCAATTTACCAGCATAATTTTGTGTGTGTCTAATTTTTTTAAAAAATGAGGCTGTGCATGTTGTGTGTCTTTTAAAATTTTCGTTTCCTGCTAATTCTTTTCTAAAGTGTTAGTCGCTCAGTCATGTCCAACGCTTTGCGACCCTGTGGACTGTGGCTCGCCAGGCTCCTCTATCCATGCGATTCTCCACGCAAGAATACTGGAGTGGGTTGCCATTCCCTTTTCCAGGAGATCTTCCCAACCCAGGGATGGAACCCAGGTCTCCTGCATTGCAGGCAGATTCTTCACTGTCTGAGCTACAAGGAAGATCCAATTCCTTTCTATGGTATTTTACAAATATGTCAGTCAGAAATAGGAAATCCAGGGTTCCTGGAGCAGCAACGCTCCACATCCGTGGTCACAAGCTCATGTGTTGATGGGGGCAGGTAGCATGGTGAGCACAGGCAGCCCAGGCTGGGCAGCAGGAAACGGGTACGCACAGCCCAGCCAGGGAGGCCTGGTGGGATCAGCCGACACTCGCTGCCTTGGGAGGATGCAGTCTCAGTGCTTCCAGACCTTCCATGTCTTGGAGATAATTTTTATGTGAAATCACCCAACTTACAAATATTGGCTCTAATATTTCTGAAAATATTTTATGTAAACTAAACACACCTGTAGGCGCAATGTAGCCTGCGGGCTGCCCTGTTCCGCAGGGACTGAATGACTGCTGGCACTGAGCTCATCCAGTCTCTGCTCAGACGCCCTCAGTGGGAGGGCAAGGAAGGCACCCTTCATCTGTACCCTCGCCTTCAAACTGAGCAAGACACCTGTGGCTTCCCATTGACTCTACCTTACCTTCTGGGGCTGACTTATTCCACGTGCTCCATTTTCTCGGTGATGGGTCTTCATACGCTTGGCAAAGCTCCTCTGACGTCACATTTTCCTGTTCCATTCATCTAAGCCTCAGAGCACAGTTTATGGGCTTTCACCAGCTTGGCTTGCTCCCATGTAAATGCCTCCCATTCGTGTCACTCAGAAGATCCAAAGCTGTTCCAGATGTTACATATAGTATTTCTTGGGATGAGGGCAGTGTCAGTCTATCAACAGTGCCTAAGGTGACTTTTGAAATTGGTAAGAAGCCCTCTCCTATTGGCCAGTTTCTTTTTCTTGGGTGGGATAGATTTACCATTTGATTGACTGTCTTTTTCCTTTGCTCCTGCCCTCAAGAGCCAATTGGTGTTTTTTTGAACATCTACCAAGATTGGGGTGCAAACAATGAGGAGGTGCCCATGCTACCACATTCATGGAAGAGACTGTTAAGGGAACATGATGCTCCCCAAGAACCCAGGCTCAGCCTCAGAACTCTCAGTATGGCATCTCATTAGAACTGGGAGGTGCTGTGACCTTTGGCTTACTTATCATATGATCGAACTTCTAGTCCATACATACATGAAAAAGAGTTAAATACTTAAGGCTATAAAAACCTTATGTAAGTAAGTTGTAATAGATACAAATAAGTTCAGTGAAAGTCGCTCAGTCGTGTCTGACTCTTTGCGACCCCACGGACTTTACAGTCTGTGGAATTCTCCAGGCCAGAATACTGGAGTGGGTAGCCTTTCCCTTCTCCAGGGGATCTTCCCAACCCAGGGTTCAAACCCAGTGTTCCCGAATTGCAGGCAGATTCTTTACCAGCTGAGTCACAAAGTAATAGAGATCAAAGAAAGAAGAGAATTTCCAAAAGAAATGAACAAAGTCTTTCAGGGGAATCTAGAATTTGAACTGAATTTTTTTTTGTATTGAAGTATAGTTGATTTATAGTTTATAGTTTTGGGCTTCCCTGGTGGCTCGGAGATTAAAGCACCTGCCTCCATTGCAGGAGACCCGGGTTCGATTCCTGGGTCGGGAAGATCCCCTGGAGAAGGGGTAACCCACTCCAGTATTCTTGCCTGGAGAATCCCATGGACAGAGGAGCCTGGCGGGCTACAGTCCACTGGGTCTCAAAGAGTCGGACACGACTGAGCGAAGTACTTGTACTTGATAGTTGATTTGCAGTGCTGTGTTGGTTTCAGGTAAACAGCAGAGCAATTCAGTTATAAAAATACACATATTCATTCTTTTTCTCGTATAGGTTATCTCAGAACATTGAGTTTCCTGTGCTATACAGTAGGTTCTTGTTGATTATTCTTTATATAATAGTGTGTGTATATGTTAATCCCAAGCCCTTGATTTATCCCTCCCCACCACGTTTCCACTTTGGTAACCATAAGTTGTTTTGGTACCTATAGGTCTGTTTCTGTTTTGCAAATAAGTACATTTGCATCATTTAAAAAAATAAGTTCCACATTTAATATCATAAGATTTTTGTTGTTCTCTGACTTACTTAGTATGATAATCTCTAGGTCTATGTATGATAATCTCTAGGTTTATGCATGTTGTTGCAAAAAATATTATTTCATCCTTTTTTATGGCTAATATTCCATTGTGTGTATGTACATCTTCTTTATGCATTCCTCAGCTGATGGACATTTAGATCGCTTCCATGTCTTAGCTGCTGTAAATAGTGCTGCAGTGAGCACTGGGGTGCATGTATCTTTTCAAATATGATTTCTTCTGGGTGTATGCCCAGGAGTGGGATTGCTGGATCATATGGTAGCTCTATTTGTAGTCTTTTTAGGAACCTCCATACTGTTCTCCATAGTGGCTGTACCAATTTATAAACTGGATCTTAAAGTGATTAGGTTAGAATCTAAGGTAGATCACTATATACTGCTTAAAATAATTCAGTTGTAGAACTCAAAAACAATAAAGAAACTATATTTGAGGGCAAGGACCAAGTGGTATTAGCTTTCCTTGAGACTTTCCTTGAGACTTACCAGTGCACCCAGTATAGCATCATGAACATATCAAGAATTAGGGGTTGAATGAATTAAATCCAAACAAAAAGGACAGTTTCCTCTAGGATATGTGTACAAAGAAGTAGGGAATGAGGTGCTGGAAGGGGCTGTCAGTAGAGTTCTAAGGCTGAATTTCCAAGCTGGATGCACCAAAGGCAGGTCTTACAGTTTATCCTCTCAGCGTCTGTTCAGTCTCTTTTGCCTTGAGGTCCAGTGGGGAGAGCATGCGCCATCCTCATCCATGTAGGGTCAGCCAGTCTCGGACTTGGCATCTTCTTTGTAAACACTGTCTTGGTGATGGGGGTTCTGGCCTAGGGGCACTCTGTTGGTAACACTTCTGTAACACTGCCACTCAGACATTCACCTCCCTTTTCCCCACACCCACAGAAGACCCTTTATCGGCAACCAGCAATCCCCCCAAATTGTTATAAGACACAGCGTTGAGATATTGCTGTTGCTTTTCCAATGATACCCCCTCAGGCTTGTTCTTATAAGGGACCTGAATTGGCTGGATGTAAGCCCTTATGCCTGGAGCAGCTTCTCATCAGTAAAGAATTTCTCCCCAAAGGATGGTCAGGTAATTTCATAATTAGAGCCTCTCTCTGTATCACTCAACATGCCTAAAATGCTCTGATAACTTTCCAATGCCTGGATTTTTCAAGAAACTTTTAAAAAGGAAAACAAAACCGTAGCCAGGGCCTGGAGTAGAAAAACTGGTTTCTGTTTTTAAAAAAATGAATAAACAACAGCCTTTGAAAAATCTCTATTTAAAAATTCTTAAATTTGCCTCTAAATGCAAGTTGTAATTATTAGAAGTTGGAGTTTACACTGTTGAGTGTAAAAACACCCTCAGGCACAAACTAATCAAGTGTGTATGTCATGCTACGAACTACAGCAAGTTCTTTGTTTGACCCAAAAAAGGCTTGCCAAACAGCAGTTTTTTCTTTGTCAAGTTCCTTTATTGTCTCCTTTTTATTTTCTTGCTACTCCCCCCACCCAACCCCCTTTGAACCTCACTGTAGTATTTAAGAAACTTTGCAGATTCCAGGTTTTATTGATAGTTTTCATCAAGCATGAATTTAAATTTGAGAATAGATTAGGTGTCTTAGCCCTTTTTCTTTTTGATAAATAACAAGAGGTTTCTACTTATGATTTTCTGTCCTCGGGGCTTTATCATTAAGATTAAATAACTGTATTCTCAAGCATGCCACTGCACAAACATCTTTTCAATTATGTGAGTAACAGATGCCTTCACAAAGACACTATTGAAAATTCAGAAAGCATGTTTCCAAAAAAGAAAGGGGAAAAAAAGTATCAGATGACAGAAGAATGTAATTGTTTACCATTAAAATATATCCTTAACTCTTCCACTGAAAACCTCTTGGAACATTTTGTTTTCGTACAAGTTATTACAAAGTTGGATCAAAATGATACATGTTTGGGAGATTGTTGAACATTTCAGAAGTCTGGAACCTGTGGTATCTCACTTACATGGGAATTCAGTGCAATAGTTGTTTATCTGCTTTTACGGATGGACACTGCCTGCTTTCATGGGGAGAGGTGGTGCACATCATGTTGAAAATACTGTAGTGTTATTTGTCTGTTATTCTTGAAATAATGTTCATCTGCCCTTGAAACAGATCCATCCAACTTGATTCTGAGTCAGTCATTGTTTTTGAATTAAGAATTGTTACCACCTTTGCTGGGGCATTGTGGAAGCCTGGGTTGCTATTTACCATCCATGCCCTCTGTTGTGAGCACATATTTTAATCCCTGGGATGTAAAGTCAGCCTTTCTTAAATCCATGTCAACTTTCTTCAGTGTGGTCTTCCCTGGGAAGCTATGGGACTGACTAACGCCAGTCTAGACCCTCTTAGAAGAGGCAAGGAGGCACTGCAGGAGTAAAGCACGAGGAGCACTGAGTCTAGCTGGGGAGGCCATGGGAGCCTCAGACAGGGTAAGAGCTAAGTGCTGCAGGCTGGGGTTCGTGGGAGATGTGATTCTCGCGTTTCTCTTACCGTCTAACATCAGGTTGTGCTGGATACATCCAGGGTTACCACCTTTCGGAGAGTCGTGGCGTGGTTATCCTGGCGTACGGGTACGAGGAGCAGTGTGGCCAGTGCTGCAGCCATAGGGCTGCTCCTGTGGGACCGCCGTGACCCTTGGTGGAATGGCCGGTGGAATGGCCATGTGTGTATTCTGTAGGTCTGCTGGCTCTGAGAAAAGGAGGGTGCTCACCCTGATTCTGCCTTAGGAGCTTGGACTTCCCTTAACCCAGGAGTGATCATTTCGGTATTTTCCCAGTGTTGGTGCTTCTCAGATAATTTCTGAAGATATACAGCTACCTTGCTGAGATGAAGACAGGTCAGAGAGGCAGATCGTATTTGAACTCAAACTTTGGCACACAATAGCTATATGCTTTTCACTAGTCCTTTAATAGTTATTTCACACTTAACCTCCGTTTCCTCCTCAACAAATTGATGATAAGGTATACAAAGTGCCTGGTGTTATTAGGAACTTAATACATGACTCAGCTGCTATTAATACTGTAATGCCTAATCAATATGTAAGACAACCAGAAGTTTCTTTCCCCACCCTCTGACCTCATCCCCTACCCCCACAGCCCACATAACTTCAGTTCAGGGACCTGTCATCCTGGACCTTCCTCTGCACACTGACCCTCCTTCATGAGAGTCAAGCCACCGACTTGATGGATCCCAACATGTCTTTCCTTTCATTGCTTAGTTAGGTTCACAGTCACTCCACGACTATTGGAAGGTTTCAGAGTCATCAATGGGCCTAAGAAACACCCCTCCTGCCACTTCCAGGGGGCAAATGGAGACTGTCAGTGTCTTCAAAAGGTCTTCATCTTTAGCTTCCCCCTGAGTAAGAAATGAAGCCCCTGGTAAACTAATCATTCTCTTAAGGAAGTGATTCCTCTGAAGACAAGTGGCCATGTTTTGTTGATAAGGGGCTGCATACCTTTTTGGTATCTTAGGGCAGAATATAAATGATGCTCTTTATACCTCCTTCCTCTGTAAAGAACTCTGGACAGTCTACCCTTGGTAGCTCGTGGCTTAACCTAAGTCTTTGACGCAGAACCTATGTCGTGTTCTCCCACCGTTTTCTTTGCTAAGGTGGGTCCTGCCATTGACTTGTTCTCCATGGCCTACCTGTGAGCATGGCACCTCCTTCCATGGTTTGCTGTTGAAAGCTCTGAGTTCACATCTTCATCTGTTGGAAGGTGACACCGAAGTCCTCTTTCTCATCTCTCTCTGTTACTGACACTTTGCTCCTCACACACTGCACACCAGTTTTTTCTGCTCCACTGAAACTCACACTGTAAAAGGGTAGAGATCTTCATCCAGAGCCCACATTTGTCTTAGATGGAGCTTGGCTTATAAAAGGACAGGAAAGAGCAGCCCGATTACTATTATATTCAACCAGTGTGTGTTCCCTGAGGAAACATTCTGACTTCTCCTCACCTTGACAGAGCTCATTTGTGTATTAGACTTTAGTTTTGGTACCTAGCTTCCCCCCGCCCCAGCTAATGCTCTTTCTCCATTTTTAGAGTGATGGTCTGACACCTTGAGCTGGAGGTGAACAGAATGGGAGATTAGAACTTACCGTATTTCCTGCAACCTTAACAAGTTTGTGTACTTTACCTTTGAAAAAGAATAAATATGCCTCTCTTGGCTCCATATTTGGTGAAAGATTGCTTCCCACACTTCACAGCAAAGTTGTGTATTTTCAGTTTCTGGCTGAGAAGGGAAATGTCCGGCCAAACCTTAGAATTTATCAGCCCTGGAGTCAACTTGAAGGTATAATGACTCCATTTGGGATCATATCAGGTCTGAAGCCCAGTGGAACCAATGTATTATTTCCTTTCTACTGACATGGAAAAATGTACTAGTTATAGTTTTTTACTATAGCAGTAGTAGCATTTGTGGCCTGATACATACACCAACATTTTTCCCTCTGCCCCTAAAATATTCTGCTCCAAGGGCACTGGTAGATCTCTAGGCCTGGGATTTTTGACTGATCTGATAGCAGAAAAGTGCCTATGAAGTAACTTGGGTGAGTCTGAGGTTCAAACGCAACCCTAAAGACTTGCTGCTTCTCCTACTCTTCAGACTGAATCAGTCCCAGACATTATTATAATATCATTTTTCAAAGCTCTATAAATAGATAGATTCTCATTTCTCCTCTTAAGCACTGTTTGCTAAATGTTTTGGCCCCAAAGTTCAGTCATCCCATGCAAGCATTAATCAATACAGGAGACATTAGTGGTCACTCATTCTGATGAGATCTGACAGTATTCTTCCTCTGCCTATGAGGAGGGGAGGGGAATGTTGCTTAATAAAGATGAAGGTCTTTGCTTCTTTTGTATGAAATGCAAATGATGAGGACATGTGCGATATACATTTCTTGAATGTGAGGCTGCTGCTTTTTGTTGAGAAAGAGAGGCAAGGCCCTGGAGGATTTCAGAATTTGTAAATATAAAATTATCTGCCTTCGTGTTTAAAAATAATAATAAAAGGGAGAAAGAGTTGGCAGGTTGCCGGATTACTTACATTACAGTAATAGATTTGCTGACCCTTGACTTCTGCTGTAGAGAAATGTATTGAATTTTTCATAATATCAGATGAGGCAGATCTAAAACCCCAGTATACTGAGCACCATTATTTAACTTGAGATTTAACAAAGCCGAAATCTTTTCAAACCAGCAATTTCTTGTATGATGATAATTTAGTGGCTCAGATGCTAATAAATCAAGGTTATAATGCCATTGATTTGTTAATTTTAACTTGGGTTGATTGTAAGTCATCTTTATTTAAGGAAAAAAAAAGGAGAAAGAAGAAAAAAATCTTGCTTTTCACAGCGACTGAATTTAATAAGAATCTCCATGATAGCAAAAGGCTCCCCTACTGTTTCTGCTTTGGGGTGGAAAATGTTGTTCTCGTATTATTCCTAGGGAAAAATAAAATCTCATGCTGCTACAAATCTTATGCCTATGGAAAAATGTTATTTTTTAATACATAGTGGCTTACCTTTTTCAGATCCATTAATGGCATTGTAAATAAGCATTTTGCTAATCTGAAATGTGAAATCTGGGTAATAGTAGAGGCCCATTTATCTGCCTAGCTTTCAATCCTCAGACTACATTAGATCGGGGGCGGGGTGGGGTGGGGCGGGGAATCTCTCTGGATTTCCTAATGAATATATTGCTTCTCTTCCCTATTACTTCTACCCATCAAAAACCCAAACCACATTCTTAAGAGTTGCAGCCCATTGAAAATATTTCTCCTGTGTAATGAGTTCTCGGGGGCTGAATGCATTTTTGCTTTTATCTGTACAGTTTAGAAGCTGATTAAATCTTTGTTGTACTACAAATATTTAAGGAATAATCTTCCGCAAGGCACAGTCATTTTGCATTATACTAAATTCTTTATACAATACAATGTTTCCTGCGTTGGGCAGTGTTGACCTTATGTTGGCCACCCTGTTTTTAATGGTATCACACGTACGTTAAACATTTAAATGTTTAGAAACCTATACTAGCTTTCGTCCTCTTGTGCTGTAAAAACTTCTAATAATCAGATGATAAGATCATATCCTGTGGAGTAATTGTGTTGTACCATGACAGGGTAACTGAAAAAACATTCAGTGAAAATTGCACCAAACGGAAATCACTATATTAACAGCGATTGTTTGTGAGCTGGGTGAGAGACCATGAGCTGTTCTTCAGGGTTTAGCTGGTCATATTTCTACTTGTTTCCTTTTAGCTGCTGCCTTTCTTGTTTTATTTTGGGAGCTTTTATTCCCTGAGCCACTATAATTATCTTTCAGTGATTTAGAAAGGAAAAAAAAAATCACTCAATTGACCTTTATACACACATACACACACACACACACACACACACACACCCCCCTCTGGAAGCCTTGAACAAGCAGCGTTTGTGTTTGGATTCAGTTTTACCTTAGTCATGCCTCTTTCCAGATACAAGAAACATTTAATTCCAGATTTCCTGCTTCTGGCTTCAGGCCTTTGACCAGCAAAGTGAAATGTATTTTTTATTGCTGCCGTCCAGCCAGCTGCTGAGTTGAGTGAAGGGAAAAAAAAAAAAAAAAAAGAAAGGGAAAAGAAATGAAATAGAAATGTTGCCCTGCCTCTTCAACTTGCAACACTGTATAAGGAAATTAAAATCTCCCTAGCACCCATCTAGAAAGCTGGGTTGGCTCAGGACTCTCAGGACCCGTGGGAGTGTGGCGACTCTTGGTGCAGCGGCCACGTTATTCTGTTGGTCTCTGCTTCCTCTCCTCTCCTTCCCCACCCTCAGGTAATGCTGAAGGGAGCCCCTCATGGTGTCACCATCTCAATTAGGGAGTGGAGCTGGAGGGGAGAGGGTGGTACCAACAAACAATAACCATTGAAATACCCAGGCTTCAATGCTCCTTGGGTTCCCATGGCAACCAAACAAAAGTAAAACAAACCTATCTGTCCTAACAATAAAAATATGTTTTCATTAAAGTCAATTTAACATATTCTTCCTAATTTAAAATATTCAATGCATTTTGCTCCTGGACAAAAATCCCCAGCCTGCCACTATTGAAGGGAATGAAGTCGCTGGCAGAACTATGCAGATAAAAGCAATTAGGGGAATGTTGGGGACTTCACAGATGAGACGAAATACATTCAAGTATGAACAGGATTGCTTTTTTCTCTCTTCTTCTGCTTAGTTATGCTTTTTATTATATAAACATTAACTGTAATATTACAGTGGGAAGCAGGTATTTGGCAGCCACATATTATTTTAGTAAGTCTGCATAGAGAGAACAGTTTCCAGTTTTAGCAGCTGTAACATGTTTAAACTCAGTTTGTAATGGGATCTGAAGATAACTATTCCCCATGGGCTGTGTTGATCTTCATGGCTGGCCCACTGCCAGATGCAGGGCTCGAAACTATTATTCACGCCTTCTTGCACATACCTTGTCCGAGCATGCTCAGTAAATGAATTTCTTGTCTACTGTGCTGTAAATTGGGATTTGACTTTCCCATAATTTACTTGGTATTTTATTAAAGACTGAAATATTACGATCACAAATATCCCCACATTTGTACTCACAAACCTGAACAGTTGTGTATGTTTAAGTAGTTAAGATCCAAATTGCATAGTTAGAAACCAATATCAGAATAGCTAACAAATATTCAAACCAAAGAAGGTTTTGCCTGGGAGTCTTCGTTTAAAAATAATTAGGGTTCCCCATATTTGAACAGATTTATGTTGTTTATAAGCCAAGTACATTTTCTTCATTGAGTCAACTTGTCTTATTTAAAACAAATTATGTTTGCTGTATTAAAGTTCATATTTTTAAGGCTGAGTCTTGTATTAATCCCACAGTGAGTCATTAATCATACCAAATGCATTATAAAAACTTTAATCATTGAAGTTGAAACTGAGATTGTAATGCAATCCATCCCTTTTAATTACATCAGCTATTTTTCCCTTTCAGATCAAGCACTATGTCGCAAAGGGAAAACAGATTAAAACTAGAGCTGTTTGATGTTTCTCTTTTTAGAGCAATTTTATGTACTTTGTTTTAAAAGTTATATAATTAAAATGCTTGAATTTTTCAGCCCTCTGGTTTTTGTGGCTTGAATGTTCTGTCTTCTTTCTCTCTGGGGCCCTCTTTAACTCGGTACCCCAAAACAGAGCTCCTGGTCCTGGAGCCCCCTTCCCACCTCAGGGCTCTGGCTAAGACAGCCGCCTCTCCACTGGGCTGTGTTTGCCTTGTGTGACCTCTTTATCTTAAGCGTCTGGTCTACATTTTGACATGAATGAAAACAAACTTTGGATAGGGTAACTCAGGCAAATTATTTTATCTTTTTGGGGCCTTAGTTGCCTCATCTGTTGAAACAGGAATAACAACAGTAATACTAATACTCCACAGGGACATTGCACATTGTGGATATTACATGAAATAACCTGTATAACGTATCTAGGCCATTACCTTGCAGAATGTAACCCTCAGGGGCTCTGACTATTACTGTTTTGTTCACTGCTGTATCTTGGTTTCCAGAACACTGCCTGACACATAGTCGGTGCTCAATAAAGAGCTGTGGGCACAATGGTAATGAATGGCAGCTTTTGTTATAGTTGCTGTTATTGTGATGTTGCTATTGGAATTTGGCCAGGTTCCATGGACAGTGATAATGATGTGATTTTTGGATGTGTCCACTTGTATCCTTGGTGTACAGATTTGCAAAATGAGAAAGAGGTCTTTTAAAGAAGTATATAAGTTACCAGGTGCTGGTTTTGACCGGGAAAGATGAAGGCACTTGATAAATTGCTTGTACTGAGAAAAAACATGCACCCCCACAGCATCGACATTGCTACTGGCATTGCCAGCCTGGCTGATCCTCTCTTCTGATGCTCTTTCAGGTTAATCCTGCCGTATGAAAGGTTTATTAAAGGAGAGGAAGATAAGCCCCTGCCTCCAATCAAACCTCGAAAACAGGAGAACAATTCACAGGAAAACGAGAATAAGACAAAAGTATCAGGAGCCAAACGCATCAAACATGAAATCTCTAAGAGCAAGAAAGAAAAAGAGAATGCCCCAAAGCCCCAGGATGCATCAGAGGTGAGTTGTGCTCCTCTACAGAAGTCTGTCTGGGAGGTGGGGCCTGCCTCGGGGTCTCCTGGAACCTTGCACTCAAAGCCTCATCCCTGCCCAAGACAACATCAGGCTGTGAACCCTAACCATCTGAACTTCACAGGTCCCCCAGGAGTGGGCCTTCTGGGGCAGTGCGAGTGTTGAATGGGATAGGCCAGGAATAGGATCTGGAAGGAAGCAAAAACATGGTGTAGAAAGCTGAGTGCAGAGGCCGACTTCAAGACAGAAGGAGTCAGAGCTTCTGCTCTGAAAGCCAAGGGACTCTGATGTGAAAAATGTGCCCTTTCACAGCCAGTCTGTCTGAGGAGTGGGTGTGACTTTAAAACACTCACCCGTGGGATCCGCCGTGTCTCTGCAGAACTGTTTGGGAAACTTCAGAGGCTTGTTTGCCTCTTGTAACTGACCTCTGTGCAACAGCCTTGGGTTGAGACCAATTTAGAAACATCTTAAGTACATATTATTTATAGGGGAATTTTGAAGTGGTTCCTCTGAAACCATGATTATCTCTCTTGTTAACAGGTAGTTTCTGAACCTTTTAAAATAAGTCCCAGCTACCCACAGCCCCCAGCAGCCCTTTGGTAGAAGCCATTACTGTCAGTGTCCAGCCAGTCATGGGGGCTGATCTGGGCTCTGTTTCAACATGAATAATAAAAAACTCTGCTGCCCATTAAAAAAAAAAAACAACAACAAAACTTAGCAGCCACATTTGGAGACAGCATGTTCTGAGATTCAACCCCTGAGGGAATTTTGGTCCTGATATTAAACACCCCCTAAAAATCAGGTTTATAATGAACACGTAAGAGACTCCCTAATTAAACATTGGCCTAAAACACACAACACACACCTCAATCTCCTAACTAGAAATTAACTTACCCAACTGACTCCTGTGTAAGAAGATATTAATACCAAGAAGAGAAATTTGTTTTTTTCTTTCATAATTATTTTAAACTCTAATAATTAAAAGGGAGGAAAGGAAATGAGGCAGAGGTTTCTAAACATCTGCAAGCTTGCAATATAAATGGCCAAAAGCAAGGAAATTCCAAGTTAAGGCTGACATTCCATTCTTCCTTGATCTTGTTGGCTTGCTGATTTATTACAGGGCTTGGGATCAGTGAGTTCTATTAGATACCATATGCACAGCATTGCCAAAGCACAAGAGGACAAACTGAGGACCCAGAGGCCAGGTGACCTTTGAATGGCTCCACTCTGGGCATGAAGATTTGTGAGTTGAGGGAGGAATCCTCAGCCATGCCCTGAGCCCATCAGCTGGGGAAAGACCATTGTCAAGAGTCAAGCCTGATGCCCTGTGGGCCACAGAAACCCTGAAAGCCTTAAGACTCCCTGTTTCCTATAGGCCCCAACAGGTTCTCTCAGGAACTATGAGTATCTAAGTGACCAAGGTCATTATGATCAGGGTACCTAAACTACTTGGAATCCCACACCCTCTCCAAGGTTGACCCAACGGTAAGAATTGCGCCTCTCATCTCCTACACAGACTCCTGTTATTGAGCGAGTATATTTCTTTTCATTGACTGTGTTTTGGAGTTTGAATTTTATTGTTTTTATTGTCATTGTTTTTTTTATTTTTGATGTTTTCAATGTGAAGCAGTGAACTCAGTGGAATAAAAAGCACTTCTAGTCAAACCCACTATCTTCAAGTAATCGGATTTCAAGCTTTGTGGGGGAAGGTACCATTTAACATACCAAGACAAATCATAAAATGCCATCCTAGAAAAAGGGTCCTTAACTTTTTTTCTGCCTAGCTTTCAAAGACTTTCTATACCAAAAACTAGAATTTCATGCAACTCAAGGCCTCGGTCACATAAATATCAGTGGGACTGAGAATCCCCCACAGCCCCATAAGAATCTCTTTTAAATCCAATTTGCCTCTTCCCCTTACCATTCTCATTTTTCTGTATTTTCATGTAATATATAAGCTCCAGAGACCAATGATGATTGTTAATGTAGAACAAATAATGATATTTGTACTGGAAAAGGCAGCTATTAGTACAAATAGAAAAAGGAAAAGATGATAAGCATCCTTAGAAAATAGGGATATCTTGAAGTGGATTTAAGGAGAAATCTCTATGAAATGGGTATGATTCCTTAAAACTTTTGTTCCTATGCATCCCTCCACCAGCATCCTCAGTCTTGCCCCAAAATGCTAAAGGAAAGAAGTGTCCACCACTTAACAACAAAGAAGAAAAACATTCATGAATAAGATGGAGGGAGAGAAAAAACACCAGCTTGATACAACTGTTTTGTGACTGTTCTCCCCCACACACATGTCAGGGCAGAATAACAGAAGTTTTGAAAGAACTTGCCAGTCAGCTGGGTCCCAGATGGAAAGTTAAGGTGACCTTCTAAGGTCAAAGTTTGCAGAGCTACACAATGCAATGAATGGGTCGAATTGTGCCCACAACTTCTGTCAACGGGGACACATAAAGAGCATCCATCTCATTGACTACAATGTATTTCAATGAACAAAAAAGCTGTATTTGTGGTGGCACTCACTGCTTGAATTCTGACAACTTCATTTTCAGCTTTAATGGACATGGAGTTTGCTGTAGCCTAGAAGGACTGAGTCCTATCCCTTGGGTAGACGGGCTGATTTTGCATCTGTATAATTTTTCAGTATTTTAGTCTTACCTGCATGTCATCTGGCTCTGGGTATAAAATAAACACTTAAGCATCACTAATTTTATGCACCATAAAATTTAACACATTAGGACGATACTTGGTCTCCTAAAGAAAAACAAGCGATTATAGTAAGTTTGTCGCTTGTTGACATGGGGTTGGATTTTGTAAGATGCTTAAAAAAAAAAATCTTTCTCCAAAGTGTCATAAAGCACAACATGTAATTTAAAACCCATTTGGATAATTGACTGATTTGACAAGAAGACAACCTCAGAATTAAACTGTATATTAGAATCAAGAAGGAGTGATATGATTGTACACCAGCAGTATGTAACTGTGCTGTTTTGATAGGTATCTCTTAAGGGACTGAAGTGAATATGCATATTTCTCCTAATGCTTTCTGTAATTTAGATTTCTTTGTTTAGAGCCATGATTGGGGAGTAATAAAGCTTTATAGAAACTCAATGAGCTGACTGACAAGCTTGTTTTCAGAAATCTGCTGTGTGTAACATTTTATTTCATAGCATAAAGTGTCAATGCATTTGGCTTCCTTCTGACCATCTTTTGCAATATCTTACCAGGTTTCGTCAGAGCAAGAGAAGGAACAAGAGACTGTAAACCAGAAAAGCATCACTGAGCCTCTCCCAATAGCAGACACAAAGAAAAAATTGGAAGGGTACCAGGATTTTGCAGCAAGGCCCTTGGTGTCCCAAGCAGACCCAGAAAAGGACAGTGAAACAGATCAAGGTGCCAACAGTGAGAAGGTGGCAGAGGAGGCAGGAGAGAAGGGGCCTGCCCCTCCACTGGCGAGTGCCCCTCTGGCCCCGACTCCCGGCACTGGCAAACAGTCCCTTACCTCTCCCAGTGCTCTCGTGGACTCAAAAGAACCCAAGCCCTGCTGTTTTACAGAGAGCCCTGAAAATGAGCTCCAAGAAGCATCCTTCCCTGGCTTCTCCACCACGCAGCCCCCACTGGCAAACCAGAGTGAGGTGGAGGATGACAAGCTCCCTGCGATGGCGGATTACATTGCCAACTGCACCGTGAAGGTGGACCAGCTGGGCAGTGACGACATCCACAATGCACTCAAGCAGACCCCGAAGGTCCTTGTGGTCCAGTCGTTTGACATGTTCAAAGACAAAGACTTGACTGGGCCCATGAATGAGAACCATGGACTTAATTACACCCCACTGCTTTACTCAAGGGGGAACCCAGGCATCATGTCCCCGCTGGCCAAGAAAAAACTTTTGTCCCAGGTCAGCGGAGCCAGCCTCTCCAGCAGCTACCCTTATGGCTCCCCACCCCCTTTGATCAGCAAAAAGAAAGTGATTGCGAGGGAGGACCGGTGCTCGAGTTTGTCCCAGGCCCATCATGGCCAAAGCACTGACCACATGGCAGTCAACCGGCCATCGGTGATCCAGCACGTCCAGAGTTTCCGTAGCAAGCCCTCAGAGGAGAGGAAGGGCATCAGTGACATTTTTAAGCATGACAAACTAAGTCGATCGGAGCCCCACCGCTTCAGCTTCTCCAAGCATCACCTTAGCCCCCTGGCCGACTCCTATGTCCTAAAGCAAGAAATACAGGAGGGCAAGGAGAAACTGTTAGAGAAAAGGGCGCTTCCCCACTCCCACATGCCTAGCTTCCTGGCCGATTTCTACTCATCTCCCCACCTCCACAGCCTCTATAGGCATACCGAACACCATCTGCACAATGAACAGACATCCAAGTACCCCTGCAGGGACATGTACAGGGAAACGGAAAACAGTTCTTTTCCTTCCCACAAACACCAAGAGAAGCTCCACGTGAATTATCTGGCGTCTCTACATCTGCAAGACAAAAAGGCGGCTGCAGTGGAAGCCCCCACAGATGATCAGCCAACGGATCTGAGCCTTCCCAAGAACCCCCACAAACCCATCGGCAAGGCCCTGGGCCTGGCCCACTCAGCGCCTGGACCCCAGGAGAGCAAGGGCGCCTCCCAGTTCCAGGTCATAAATAGCCAGAGTCGAGACTGTCACCCCAAGGCCTGTCGGGTATCGCCTATGACCATGTCAGCCCCTAAAAAATACCCTGAAGCGCTTTCCAGGTCGGGAAAGCCTCACCCTGTGAGACTGGAGAATTTCAGGAAGATGGACAGCATGGTCCACCCCATCCTCCACCGGAAAATGAGTCCTCAGAACATTGGCGCAGCGCGGCCCATCAAGCGCAGCCTGGAGGATTTGGACCTTGTAATCGCTGGGAAAAAGGCCCGGGCCGTGTCTCCTCTGGACCCCGCCAAGGAGGTCTCTGGGAAGGAGAAGGCCTCGGAGCAGGAGAGCGAAGGCAGCAAGGCCGCACACAGTGGGCACTCTGGGGGCACCTCGGAAGGCCACAAGCTGCCCCTCTCCTCCCCCATCTTCCCAGGTTTGTATTCCGGGAGCCTGTGTAGCTCGGGCCTCAACTCCAGGCTCCCGGCTGGGTACTCTCATTCTCTGCAGTACTTGAAAAACCAGGCTGTGCTCTCTCCACTCATGCAGCCCCTTGCTTTCCACTCGCTTGTGATGCAAAGAGGAATTTTTACATCGCCGACAAATTCTCAGCAGCTATACAGACACCTGGCTGCAGCCACACCCGTAGGAAGTTCATATGGGGACCTTTTGCACAACAGCATTTACCCTCTAGCTGCTATAAATCCTCAAGCCGCCTTCCCATCTTCTCAGCTGTCATCCGTACACCCCAGTACGAAACTGTAAGCCCGGCCCTGCCCAGCATCCCAAATGGCGACATGGTTAACAGTGCTTCGCTCCTGCGCCTGGGGTGATGGCTTGGAGAATTAGAAGTCAGTATTTCTTCTAATCTGGGGGTGAGATCAGTCCTGGCCTAAGGGGCCCGGAGGGGAAGTGAACATACCTGGTATTTCTGGGATGACTCCGGCCTTGGCTGGTCAATCTTGACCCCTTCCGACACAGAGGCCCTCGCACCCTAGATGGTTCACTTTGCACGGGGGTCTTGTGAAGGGATTCACGTGTATCCAGAAGAACTTAGAGGACTCCATCTGAGTTCTGATGGTCAGGAAACAATCTGGGCAAAAAAGGGTAGACATTTCAGAGGACGGGGCAAGGAAGACTGGCAAACATGCCAAGGGATGCCCCCTCTTCATAAAACTCTCCAAGGTTCAATCAATGCAATGTATAGTAAAACTTCAATAGATCTTTCATTTTGACACTATTAAACAATCCAGAGAAGTAAACACTGTTAAACTGACTGTATATATTTGCTTCTTAAAACTACCCATATCACTGTTTGCTCACCTAATTTATATACAGGTAGTCCCTATTTTTCTCCCGGTTTCTTGTCCTTTTTTTTTTTTTTTCTTTTTTTAATTAAACAGTATCGCTTTTATTTGCAGGTCGTTTATTTTGTTTTAAAGACTGACTGTCCCAGTTGTTGATGTGTGTTTGTAATTTTTCCACATCTTATTTTGAGCAGCTTTGGGTGGTAATGTTATTGTTTACAAATTGAAGCAACTGATTCTAGTGGAACAAATGAAAAAAGAAACCGTTGAGCACACGACAGTGCAAAGAACGTTCCTTTGCAAATCTGCAATTTAAGGATTTTGTTCCTCATAAATGGCATAGTTGAAAGAGCTTATACACTGCTTACTTACCCTGCCAAATGCTCTGCTTTGAAGTATTGGGTTATGTGAAAACATTGAGCATTGTACTTACCTTATCTAGGCTGTGAAACTGTCCTACATACCAGAGGAATCATAAAAACAAAAACCTCACTGGCAGCAAGCTGCTGAATAACAAGAGTCTAGAGGACATATTTGTGGGCTGCACAGATATTTTAGGAATTTCAGAAATTAGAACAGAAGCCAAAATGATTTACATTGGTGTTGGCAAAGATCCCTTTAAACAGTCTGGGAAAGGGGGTTGGGAAGAGGATGGAGCTTGACTATCCAGAAGAAAGTGAGTAGTGGGAGGCCCAGGTGCCAGCTACCTGCCCTGGGCCACAGTCTTTCCAGTAATAGGTTGTCACATTGCCTCATCAGGTGGGTTTCTTGCTATTCCCAAGAAGAACCTCACAGGCCACATCTTCGGGGGTAGCTGGCATACTGGATTACTCATTTCCCAAGCAAGCCATCCTCCTTGGGTTACGGGGTGTGAGATTCGTGTGTGTGCACACAGTTTTTGTGCCATTTTTTAACCACCTGGCAATACAGTCCACTGAATGATGTTCTTTACTGTTGGAAAGAAATGGTTAAGCTGTTCACGCAGTCAGAAGATGTAAAGAATGTATATTGTCATTCTTGCCACTTTATCCTATAGGCTGACAAGATGTAACATCAAGGTGGATGCATTTTTCTAAGTGTGTTAAAAGTCTATCGACACAGAGAGTGGACTTTCCTTCCAGGTCGCAAGCCCCGCTAAAACTGCTTTGATGAACTCCCCAGCCAACCCTCCCCTGCCCCAAAACGACTGGTAGACATTAGAATCATAGTTATCCAAGTCTTTTACCTCTGAGATATTTAATTCTATGAAAATTGATGATAATTTTCAACTTCTAAATAGGTAACTCGACTGAAACATAATCAAAACTGGTAAACAATGAAACTGGCTCTTAAACCAAGCCATGCATGCCGTGCATTTGTATTGAAATGTCTCTATGATACGAAGCCAAATATTCAATGTAACATACTTAATATCCAAAGGTGGAAACAAAAGAATGTAGAGATCTAGTGTTAAGAGTTCCATTTGCTTCAATTAATTATTTACCTTCCTGTGGAATAATATATACATATATATATATTTAATAGAACCATAGATAGACTAGTAGAATTTAGATTATAAATGTGTGAATGCAGATTATCCTGCTATTGCACAAGATAGAGTGGGGGAAAATAATCTCAATTGCAGCTGGCAAAATGCTGGCTGGAACATATATAAGAAAGTTGCACTAGACTGAATGGTCACAGAATCAGAGGACACGGAAGAAGGGGAAACACCAGTGTTTCTGCGGCTGACACGGACTAGATCCTACATGGTGTCTATGAGTTTGTTTCTCAAAACCGGGGCCTGTGTCCCCTGTGGAGCGCACCTATCTGTTCTGAAGAGGGGGCATTTGTTTTCCCCGCTGCAATGATTTCAGTCTGGTTTCATCATGTTGGAATTTGATCACACCATTTTCAAACAATGTTAACATAGTCCAGCTTTTGTTTTTCTCATCTCTTCCGAGAGGAGACTCACTGTTTCTGTCTGAGGAAGCTCATACCCTCGGCAAAACATCAGGACAAGTAGAGAGAGAGGAGGGTATACATTCCCAACAGAAGCAGTGTGTTATTTGTTTTAAAACTCTGAACAGAGATCTTGGAAATCTTTCAAAAAGACCATTGAATTCTTCATTGGCCGAGAACTACATTTTAAAAAGTCTTAAATAGGGCTTTGTTTGCATTGTTTGAGCTCAAGGGGCCTTATTATTGAATGGCGTTGCACAAGCCTTTGTGCAATCAAACCATTGTTATTGGTAGTTCTGTAAAGGAAACTGTGGAATCTAATTGGCAGTGGAGTCATAAATCTATTTACTAAGTGCGGCTTCCAAGAAATGTTGCAATTCAAAATGCACTAAGACCGTGATTTACTGGAGATTTGGAGATTCTAAATAATACTTTTTAAAAACCTTTCCATGCAACTTCTGGTTTAGCTTTTGGCAACTCAACATTAAAGAAAAAAACAAAAAAACCAGCCCAACCAAGTTTCAGAATTAAGTATTCTCCTAGTAAGTGATTGGAACTTGTAATATTTGCCACAGGACTGACTTATTTATTTACTAGCTAGAGGCTCTTAAGTTCACTTGTTTATCAGGGCATATACAGAAGGGTTTGTTAAAACTCGACATTGACTTTACAACTTTCTGACCTGGTGCATGAATTCTCAAGTACTGTATTTCACTGTGTTGGTGTGTCTGATGGAAATTTCAAGGTGATCCCACAAAAATATTTTATGTAGTGTGCCTTCAAAGAGAACTCTTATTTCTCTTCACTTGTTGTCCCACAAAGTCACATTTGGTGGTGGTCAGCCAAGTCCCATCTGGTCTAGTTTTATCCTTGTCCCAATTTTTAAGAAAAATGGGAACAAGTTTGCCCTGGTGAGACCCACACCATTGCAATGATTATCTTGAGCACTTAAATTCCAGTGTTGGCTGTTGATGTATTTGATATTCTGCTTGTCTCCCCATGGTTGAAATATGTCTGAAGAATAGCAGCATAATCTCTTGGCTGTTTATACTTTTTTAAACTTTCCTGTGTTGTAAATATTGTATACTTTTGGTGATTCCAGCTATGTAACCTCTATGCTCTGTAAGGTGATTATTTGTATATAGCAACATGGCCCAGTGATATTATATAGGTTCCCAATGGAGAGGTTATTGAGTGACCTTTGCATTAGTTTAAACACTACCAGAAAAATGCTGAGCCAACTATAAACACTCAATTTTGTATGTTTTCCAAATTGTACTTATTACTGCTTTTGATACTGTATTACGTGCCAATAGTTTCCCAATCACATAGCAGGCAAGAGATATTTTGTACTTTTTGATCCACTGTAATATTTAATAAAAAATGTTACTATCTGTTTCCTTTTGGGTGTAATCTGTCAACTTCCTCCTGAGTGCCCTGTGGCCTCCACCAGAGTACTTTCCTTCAGGCTGTCTCCAAATAGAATAATAACGATGATGTCTGTCTGTGGAGAACCTACTGGGTGCCCAATTGGCATACAGTATCTTTACCCTTCACACCCTCATGTAAATATGGTTCTGCCCATTTTACTGATGCAAAGACTGAAGCTTAGACTGGTAAATCAACTTGCCCAAGATCATCTAGCTAACAAATTGGCAGAGCTGGGATATGAACTCAGGGCTCTTAAATCGACAGCTTCTTCTATATACCACGCTTCTCTCCTGGCAAGTAACAAAAACGACAATTTACTTACTTGGTCAACAAAGACTGATTCATGTCTCAACTTCCAGGCATATTTATTAGGAGCTGGGATTACAATTTTGAGTAGAAGATAAACTATACCATCTCTGGAGCTTATAAGACTAATGGGAAAGAGAGTTAATCAAATAGTCACCCACATAAATATAAAACCTCAAGCTGACCTAGTTCCAAGGGAGAGGAGTGTGATTACTAAACTGATACATGAAGGATGAGTATGAGTTGAGATGAGAGGGAATTAGGAGAAGAGTTCTCCAAGCACCAGGTACCACATGTACAAAGGCCCAGAGTCAGGAACAAGTTAAACTTATTATAGGAATCAAAAAAGCCTGTGTGACAGAAGTAGAATAATAAGGAATGAAGTTGAGGTGAGGTTACAAAGTACAGCAGGAGTCAGCCAGATAGGTCCTAAGAGACCAGGTTGAGCATTTGGTCTTGATACTGAACAATAAGTTTACATGGAGAGGTGATACATTCAGATTTGTCTTTTTCAATGCCACTCTCTGGTACTGTGTGAATGCAGAGCAATCTAATCCAAGATGGTGGTCATTTCAATTGGGTTGGTAGAATGGGGGAAGGTTGGATACATTTCAGAGATACTTGGAAGGAGGGAAGGACAGCCTTGATGATGGATTAAATGGAGCAACTGATGGATACTTGGGGTTGAAAAACCAGGAAAATGGCATTTTCTGATGTCTAGTGATGATGGACAAAGACTTCTCTCCTCACCCCCTGAGTCCTCTGCTGCCAAGCTTTCCCCTGGTTTTGCTCAGCTTATTATTAGTTGAAGTGTCAGATTGAAAAAGTTGCATGCTGTGTGCTCCCTTCTTAATGGGTCCCAGGGGACAGGGTGGACAGACTTTGGTGACGGTCTTAGTTTACAACCTGTACCATCTAGTCAAGGTGGACTTTGAACAGATAGGATAGACTAAACTGCTAACACGCATGATATCACAAGTCTAGGAGAAAAGCCAAGAATACATTTTTGATAAAAGATCTAGGACCCTTTCTTTTATCATGGTTGACTACCTGGAGGACCCTACCCACCTCTCTTACACCAGCAGGACTTACAGCAGGACTTAGGGCCCTTATCCCTCTGTTAACCCAAACATGCCATACATAAAAAGAAGCCTCAGCCCCATGGTCTCCTCACTCTCATTCCAATTCATCTATATTTCACCATATTATATGAATTGTTAGGAGTATATCAAAAGAATGTTCTTCCATCTATGATACATTCAGCAACCTAAGCTCAGATACTTGAATCATATACAACAGGAAACATCATGATAAGTTACCTATTTTTACCAGGCCTGGCTAACACTGTTGGGAAGGAGGGTGCTTTTACTAAAGATGTCATTCATGGTGCAAAAATAATAAAACTGTCCAATGATTTTTTCTAGGAAAGTGGCCAAAGTTGACAAATGTTTTAGGGCTGATAGTGACCAGGAAATAGGTCATTATTTACATCAACAAGTACATCAGTGGCAGGAGGTTGGAGTGGGGTGAGAGGTGACCGCTGGCCAGAAATAATGCAAAAAAAAAAGTATAGCTTTGAATGTTGAACTAGAGAGTAAATGACACCAACTTGGGTCCATGAATAGAGAATTCCTGAATTTTGGAATCTCCAGCTAATGCCTAATATAACATTCCAAAGCATTTGTTTAACCTGTTTAAACAAACAAACAATTTTAATCATTATAGCTATAACCGTAGGCATTCCCAGCCTTATAAGGACAAGGTAATCCACTCCCTGAGGCATCCACACAAGAATAACTACTACTTTATTATTGTTGAAACTTTCTCTAGGGCATAGCTGTCCTATGGTACTTCTTAGGATGGCAGAAATATTCTATAATTCAGAGCTTTCCAATACTATAACTACTAGCCAAAGTGGTTGAACTCTTGAAATGTGCTCAGTGTGATGGAGGAACTGATTCTATAATTCTACTTTTATTCACTTAAATTTAAACAGCCACATGTGGCTAGTAGGTACTATAACAGCACAGCCCTAGAAAGTACAATTGGCCAGTGAGCATGTATTAATACAGACACAATTAGAGATGGGATAAAATCTGCAAATAAATTTTAATATAGACTTAAAGCAGGCAACACTATCTCTTCTGGGCAAAACTTTGTTAATCCATGGGGGGGGTGACTATAGATTTAACACTATTTTTCACTCAGGATACACACATCACAAGCATCTAAGTACTTACTAAATGAACAAACAAATCATTGGGAGAGCATGTACCAATAAAACAGACAACCTAGAAGAAATGGACAAATTCTTAGGAAGGTTCAACCTTCTAACACCAAACCAGAAAGAACTAGAAAATGTGAACAGACCAATCACAAGTACTGAAATTGGAACAGTGATTATGGAGGGGAGACAGGATGGCAGAGTAGATAGTGGAGGCCATCTTCTCCCACAAAAACATTTAAAATACATCTACCAGTGCAACGATTCACACAAAACATCTACTGAAATTCAACAGAGGATCTCAGACTTTGGAAAGAACAAGAAAACCTCCATGTAACCTGGTGCAACAAATAAGAGAAAGAAGGAATCAGGACAGGATTGTTCTGCGGGGAGGGAGCTGTGAAGGAGGAAAGGGTCCCCGGGAAGTCTGCTCTTTGGTGGGGAGATCAGTTTGGACAGAGAGGAGCTTTGAGCCCAGGAGGAGAGTGCAGCAACCAGTCTGCAGAAGGCAAAACTGGACAACCTCCACAAAAGGCTGGCTCTGCCGCCCTGTGCTCCCCAGCCTCTACTCTCCAGGCCACTGGAGGTTGCCATTTTGGCCCTACCAAACAGCCTATAGGCTCCAGTGCTGAAATGCCTTAGGCCAACCAGCCAACATGATAGAAACACAGCCACACCCATCAGCAAACAGGGTGCCTAAAGCCACACTGAGGAAGGAAAGACATACCCATTTGAATGCAGAGTCCCAAAGAATAGCAAGGAGAGATAAAAAAAGCCTAAGTGATCAATGCAAAGAAATAGAGGAAAACAATAGAATGGGAAAGACTAGAGATCTCTTCAAGAAAATTAGAGATACCAAGGGAACACTTCATGCAAAGATGCGCTCAATAAAGGACAGAAATGGTATGGAACTAACAGAATCAGAAGATATTAAGAAAAGGTGGCAAGAATACACAGAAGAACTATACAAAAAAGATCTTCACGACCCAGATGATCAGGATGGTATGATCACTCACCTAGAGCCAGACATCCTGGAATGTGAAGTCAAGTGGGCCTTAGGTAGCATCACTGTGAAGAAAGCTAGTGGAGGTGAAGGAATTCCAACTGAGCTATTTCAAATCCTAAAAGATGATGCTGTGGAAGTGCTGCACTCAATATGCCAGAAATTTTGGAAAACTCAGCAGTGGCCATAGGACTGGAAAAGGTCAGATTTCATTCCAATCCCTAAGAAAGGCAATACCAAAGAATGCTCAAACTACCACACAATTGCACTCATCTCACATGCTAGCAAAGTAATTGGAGAAGGCAATGGCACCCCACTCCAGTACTCTTGCCTGGAAAATTCCATGGACAGAGGAGCCTAGTAGGCTGCAGTCCATGGGGTCGCTAAGGGTCAGACACAACTGAGCGACTTCACTTTCGCTTTTCACTTTCATGCATTGGAGAAGGAAATGGCAACCCACTCCAGTGTTCTTGCCTGGAGAATCCCAGGGACGGGGGAGCCTGGTGGGCTGCCATCTATGGGGTCACACAGAGTCGGACACGACTAAAGTGACTTAGCAGCAGCAGCAGCAGCAGCAAAGTAATGCACAAAATTCTCCAAGCCAGGCTTCAACGGTATATGAACCGTGAACTTCCAGATGTTCAATCTGGATTAGGAAAAGGCAGAGGAACCAGAGATCAAATTGCCAACATCCATTGGATCATCAAAAAAGCAAGAGAGTTCCAGAAAAACATCTGCTTAATTGACTTTGCCAAAGCATTTGACTGTGTGGATCACAACAAACTGTGGAAAATTCTTAAAGAGATGGGAATACCAGACCACCTGACCTGCCTCTTGAGAAATCTGTATGCAGATCAGAAAGCAAGAGTTAGAACTGGACATGGAACAACAGACTGGTTTGAAATTGGGAAAGGAGTATACCAAGGCTGTATACTGTCACCCTGCTTATTTAACTCATATGCAGAGTGAATAATGAGAAACACTGGGCTGGATAAAGCACAAGCTGGAATCAAGATTTCTGGGAGAAATATCAATAACCTCAGATATGCAGATGACATGATGTTTATGGCAGAAAATGAAGAAGAACTAAACAGCCTCTTGATGAAAGTGAAAGAGGAGAGTGAAAAAGTTGGCTTAAAGCTCAACATTCAGAAAACTAAGATCATGGCATCGGGTCCCATCACTTCATGGCAAATAGATGGGGTAACAGTGGAAACAGTGACAAACTTTATTTTTGGGGCTCTAAAATCACTGCAGATAGTGATTGCAGCCATGAAATTAAAAGATGCTTGCTCCTTGGGAAAAAAGCTATGACCAACTTAGACAGCATATTAAAAAGCAGAGACATTACTTTGCCAACAAAGGTCTGTCTAATCAAAGCTATGGTTTTTTGAGTAGTCATGTATGGATGTGAGTTGGACTATAAAGAAAGCTGAGTGCCGAAGAATTGATGCTTTTGAACTGTGGTGTTGGAGAAGACTCTTGAGAGTTCCTTGGACTGCAAAGAGATCCAACCAGTCCATCCTAAAGGAGATCAGTCCTGGATATTCATTGGAAGGACTGACACTGAAGCTGAAGCTCCAATACTTTGGCCACCTGATGCAAAGAACCAACTCATTGGAAAAGATCCTGATGCTGGGAAAGATTGAAGGTGGGAGAAAAAGGGGACAACAGAGGATGAGATGGTTGGACGGCATCACCAACTCAATGGACAGGAGTTTGAACAAGCTCCAGGAGTTGGTGGTGGACAGTGAGGCCTGGCCTGCTGCAGTCCATGGGGTTGCAAATGGTGGTATACGACCAGAGACTGAACTGAACTGAAAGCCAAACTGAGCTCACAGCCACCTGTAAACACACCCTGCTCACCATAGGGACAAGACCTAGCTCCACCCACCAGTGGGCAGGTACCAGTGCCACTTTCCAGGAAGTCTGCACGAGTCTCAGGATCAACATGATCCAGCCAAGGGCATATACCAGAAGCAAGAGCAGTTATTACAATCCTCTAATCTGCAAGGAGATCCAACCAGTCCATTCTAAAGATCAGTCTGGGGTCTTCTTTGGAAGGAATGATGCTGAACCTGAAACTCCAGTACTTTGGCCACCTCATGCGAAGAGTTGACTCATTGGAAAAGACTCTGATGCTGAGAGGGATTGGGGGCAGGAGGAGAAGGGGACGACAGAGGATGAGATGGCTGGATGGCATCACCGACTCGATGGACATGAATTTGAGTGAACTCCAGGAGTTGGTGATGGACAGGGAGGCCTGGCATGCTGCGATTCATGGGGTTGCAAGGAATTGGACATGACTGAGTGGCTGAACTGAATTGAACTGAGTCTGTAGAAAGAAGATGACACACACAGAAAGTTACACAGTGGTGAAATATATTCCAGATGAAGGAATAAGAGAAAAGCCCACAAGAGCAACTAAATGAATTGGAACCTACCTGAAAAAGAATTTAGAGTCATGATGGTAAAGATGATCCAACATATCAGAAAAAGAATGAAGGTACAGGGATTTCCCTGGTAGTCCAATGGTAAAGAATCTCCCTTCCAAGGCAGAAGACGCCAGTTTGATTCCTGGTTGGAGAACCAACATCCCAAATGCCACAGGGCATCCAAGCCTATGCACCGCAACTACTGAGCCAGCAGCCGCAGCTCCTGGGACGGCATACTCTGAAACCTGGGTACCACAACTAGAAAGAAGTCCATGCTTCGCAACCAAGAGCCCACAGGCCTCAACAAGAAATCCTGAATGCTGCAAATAAGACTCAATGGAGCCAAAATGAAATAAGTAAGACAGTAAAAGAAGAGAGGAAAGAAACCGAATCCTCCAGTTCAAGATAGTAGAGTAGAAGTATGTATGCTCACCTCCTCCTGTGAGGGCACCAAAATTGCACCTAGCTATTGAACAACAAATGACAGCAGGATGCTGGAACCCACCATAAAAAGATATCCCAAGTCCAAAGATAAAGAAGCCACAGCAAGATGGTAGGAGGGGCACAATCATGATAAAACCAAATCCCACGCCTACCAGGTGGGTGACCCACAGACTGGGAGAACAATAATACCAAAGAAGTTCTCACACTGTGGTGAAGGTTCTGAACCCCCATGTCAGGCTTCCCAGCCTAGGGATCCAACAAAGGGACTGGGAATCCCCAGGAATCTGGCTTTGAGGGCCAGCAGGATTTGATTATATGACTCCCAGAGGACTAGGGGAAACAGAGACTCCAGTCTTGGAGGGCACAAACAAAATTCTGTGCACACCAAGACCCAGAGGAGAGGAGCAGTGACCCCACAGGAGACTGAACCAAAAATACCTGCTAGTGTTGGAGGGCCTCCTCTGGAGGCGTTGGTTGGCAGGGACTCACCACAGGGATGGACAGGAGAACTGGAAGGTCCCCCTTGTAATAAATCTTCTGGGAGTTTGCCGTTAACCCTACCATAGAGATCATCAGAGAGAGCAGACAGAAGAAGCAAGAAGCACAGTTTCACAGCAGCTATAACAAAAACCGTATTACAGAAAGTTCAGTTCAGTTCAGTCACTCAGTCGTGTCCGTCTCTTTGCTACCCCATGAATCACAACACACCAGGCCTCCCTGTCCATCACCAACTCCCAGAGTTCACTCAAACTCCTGTGCATTGAATCAGTGATGCCATCCAGCCATCTCATCCTCTGTCGTCCTCTTCTCCTCCTGCCCCCAATCCCTCGCAGC
>NW_011494952.1:3961969-3962379 GCF_000754665.1 Bison bison bison | reverse complement strand
AAGTGAAAAAGAGCTGTCTAAACTGTTTTCTGTAGAGTATGTTATAGCAAGAATCCTGTTAGGTCATTTCGCCAGACGCCCCCCTTCCCCTAATGTTTTCTTAACCACTGCCTTGTTCTTTGGCTACAAATTCCCATTGGCCCAGGCTGTACACAGAGTTGAGCCCAATCTCATGACTCCACTGTAAAATCCCACTACAATGGTCCCTCCACCTACCATGATGGTCCTGAACAAAGTCTGCCTTACCATCTGTAACACACATCATTGAGTATTTTTTCTTTAACATTAGCAAATTTGTTTGTGATGCAAGGGTGTGAGTTAGAAATTCGGAAACTAGTTTACATGTATACTTGGATTATAGTAAGTGACTATGAGGTGAAAAATGAGGGCCAAGTTTCTCCCAGTCAGAG
>NW_011494952.1:3941987-3961869 GCF_000754665.1 Bison bison bison | reverse complement strand
CTTGCAGTCCAAGGCACTCTCAAGAGTCTTCTCCAACACCACAGTTCAAAAGCATCAATTCTTCGGTGCTCAGCTTTCTTCACAGTCCAACTGTACAGAAAGTTAATCACAATGATAAAGCAGAAAGTTATATCCCAGATGAAGGGACAAGATAAAGTCTCAGAAAAAAAACTAAATGGAGTGGAAATAGGCAACCTTCCAATAAATAATTCAGAATAATGATAGTGAAGATGATCCAGGATCTCAGGAAAACAATGGAGGCAAAAATTGAGAATATGCAAGAAAAGCTGGGACGACCCAGAGGGATGGTATGGGGAGGGAGGAGGGAGGAGGGTTCAGGATGGGGAACACATGTATACCTGTGGTGGATTCATTTTGATATTTGGCAAAACTAATACAATTATGTAAAGTTTAAAAATAAAATAAAATTAAAAAAAATTTTAATAAAATTAAAAAAAAAAGAATTAAAGAACAAATATACACTAGAAGGAATCAATAGCAGAATAGCTAAGGCAGAAGAATGGATAAATGACCTGGAGGAGAGAATGGTGGAAATCTCTGCCACAGAACAGTATATAGAAAAAAGAATGATAAGAAATGAAGACAGTCTAAGAGACCTCTGGGACAACATTAAACACATGAACATTTGAATTACATGGGTCCCAGAAGGAGAAGAGAGAGAAAGGACCTGAGAAAATATTTGAAGAGATACTTTCCGAAAACTTTTCAAACATGGGATAGGAAATAATCAATCAAGTCCAGGAAGCACAGAGAGTTCCAGGAATGATAAACCCAAGGAGGAACACACCAAGACACATAGAAATCAAACTGACAAAAATTCAAGACAGAGATAAAATATTAAAAGCAACAAGGGAAAAATGACAAATAGTACAAGGGAACTCCCATCAGGTTATCAGCTGATTTCTCAGCAGAAACTCTACAAACCAGAAGAGAATGACATGATATATTGAAAGTGATGAAAGGGAAGAACCTACAACCAAGAATACTCTACCCAGCAAGACTATCCTTCAGAACTGATGGAGAAATCAAAAGCTTTCCAGATAAGCAAAAATTAAGAGAACTCAGCACCACTAAACCAGCTTTACAACAAATGCTAAAGGAACTTCTCTAGGCAGAAAACACAAGAGAAGGAACAGACCTACAGAAAACAAACCCAAACAACTAAGAAAATGGTAATAGGATCATGTACTATGCTCAGTGGCTTCAGTCGTGTCTGACTCTTTGCGACCTATGGACTGTAGCCTGCCAAGCTCCTCTGACCATGGGATTCTCCAGGTGAGAATAATGGAGTGGATAGCCCTCCTCCAGGGGATATTCCCAACCTAGGAATTGAACCCAAATCTCCAGCACATCCTGCATTGCAGGCAGGTTCTTTATCCACTGAGCCACCTGGGAAGCCCATTAGCATACTAACACCCCCTAAATCTTGTTTCCATTAGCTTATGATATCAGAATGTGGAGAAGCAAACCTACAGATCTGTCTCCTGACTATCTTCATAAGACATGTAGCTGGTCTGTTATCAACTGCACACAGGCCTCCTGAATGCAAGAGAACCAGCCCTGCAGAGCCCTTTAAACTGCTGCTGTAAGCAACATTTACAGTAAGCAAGGGCACCAGTATAAAGACAAATGCTAATCAAACAATGCCAGAGCAGCATTTTACATACTTCCATCAAGCATAGCATATGAAGTGAACAGAACCAGGAGAAATCAAGTCCTAGAGCAGGGCTGGTAGGCACCGCAAGCGGGCTGTGCAGTAGTGCCAGGCAGGAAGCCAAGAGATGCACTCCATATCACGTTTCTACCAAGAAATAGGACGAATTGGGTCTGACAGGAAAACATTCTATCCCTAAATAAAAACAGAGCATGGTTCTTGGACTCTGAATGCACATTTAAGGCATAAAAGAATTTCAATTCTCTGTTTTCATAAAGCAAAAATCTCAAGTCTTTTTGATTGAGTTTCACATTAACTGGCACTTTATTTGCTTAAAACCTAAACATTATCAGTTTCAGAAGAAATCCACTGTGATATATAGATCTCCTCATTTAAATTCCAGGGTTTCTTCTTTTGATCCTTGGTAAAATTTTGTATCCAAGAAACAGGATATAGATATTTAAAAACATAAACCATTAGAGAATGAAATAGGAAATCAAGAAACACTGAAGTTTTGACAGCACCCCCCCCCCTTTTTTTTTCAAGTTCCTTAAAGACTGTAGCAGAATAAAAGGATCACTGGATCCAGGTCTCTTAGAGATAACAAGGGATGAAACTAAAACAAACAAAAAACCAAACCCACATCCCCAAACAAGGTCAAGTAACCTTAATTCCTTACTCTGCTCCAAGGTTAAAAACATGAATAACTTTTAGTAGCAGTTCAGAATTCATCTTTATCTCCTACCTGCTCCATTAGTGGAACTTTAAAGTCATGATTTTTTTAGATATCTGTATTTTGGTATATGAAATACAAACTTGTATTAGATGACAGCTTTTTTTTTTTTTTCCAAATTCAGGTAGAGAAAGAAGCAATAACTTTTAATAAAACCTATATTTTTTGATTACTGTTTTAGCAAAAAGCTTTTTTTCCCTTTCATTGAAAATAACATTTTATTCTTTTTTTTTTTTTTAAAGTAAAGCATTTTATGTTAAATTTACCATTTTTGTCTGTTGGTCTCCTCTTCGTCATGACCCCTCTTCCCCCTTGACTTTTCCCAATGAAAGCCATGTTAAATTAACCATTGGATTCACTGCTTCATCTTTTTATTTTTAATGGAGGGTATACCACAGTTTTAAAGCAGTAAGATTTGAGGTGAACACTATGGAATAGGATCACACATATCAATAATTATCTTAAATGTAAATGGATTAAATGTACTAATCAAAAGACAAAGACCAACTGGGTGGATGAAAACATGTGCAGGTATGCACTTCCACTTATCACATCACTCTGCTCAATTCCCCCAAATTGTATGTAATTATTTTATACTGTTAAGTTAATCATGTTTCCCATTATGGCTTGTGATTATAATTATCTTTTTTTGTTGTTTGGCTATTGATTGTGAAAACTGATAAGCATCTTTTACTGTTGTACTTATGCAACTATTACTCAATACCATTGTATCATGATTGATCAATCGAAAAACAATACAATTCTATATCACCAACACAAGGATCCAATAGAAAAACCTGTAATCACTTTTTAAAATCCAGATGCATATCAGAATTATCCTGAAATCTTTTGAAAAATACAAATGCTCAGGTATTGTTTTTTTTCTCCAGAGCTCCAGATGGTTCTAATGAGCCATGACTCTAATGAGTAATGTTTAAAAACAACTGGACTATATTATGAGAGGCAATGGCACCCCACTCCAGTACTCTTGGCTGGAAAATCCCATGGACGGAGGAGCCTGGTGGGCTGCAGTCCATGGGGTCGCTAAGAGTCAGACACGACTGAGCGACTTCACTTTCACTTTTCACTTTCATGCATTGGAGAAGGAAATGGCAACCCACTCCATGTTCTTGCCTGGAGAATCCCAGGGACGGGGGAGCCTGGTGGGCTGCCGTCTATGGGGTCACACAGAGTGGACACGACTGAAGTGACTTAGCAGTGGCAGGACTATCTTATGACCTTTTATGTACCTTGTTTCACTTTTTATATTTCATATTCAGTGTTCCCATATCATTTAGTTCATGTTCTCCAATTTCTCCATCTCTTCTTTTTCTTTCTTGGATATTCTTTCTCAAGTCTTTATCAAGCGTAGCAGAAAAGCTTTTGTATATATACATATAAATATGTATAATATATATTTGAAAACTTACAAATTTTTACCAAACTAAAAAAAATGACATTTTGATTCCACTTGTTTGACTTAGTATGAATAGAATGCTAGATTTCTAATTAAAAAATAGACATACAACAAGCAACAAAGATTTACTGTATAGCATAGGGAACTATAGTCAATATCCTGTAATAAGCTATGATGGAAAATAATTTCAAAATAATGTATGTGTATTAGTATAAGTACTGCATTGCGGGCTCTTTTGTTAACTATGATGGCAACTCCATTTCTTTTAAGGGATAGTGGTAGATAGTGCTCACAGTGGTAGATATAATGGTGATCTGAGTTAAATTCACCC
Organism: Bison bison bison; assembly: GCF_000754665.1. Taxonomy (NCBI): domain Eukaryota; kingdom Metazoa; phylum Chordata; class Mammalia; order Artiodactyla; family Bovidae; genus Bison; species Bison bison. The sequence goes on along the minus strand of NW_011494952.1, from coordinate 3,957,713 downwards.
ATTCCAGTCCATTTTAGTTCACTGATTCCTAGAATGTCGACGTTCACTCCTGCCATCTCCTGTTTGACCACTTCCAGTTTGCCTTGATTCATGGACCTAACATTCCAGGTTCCTATGCAATATTGCTCTTTACAGCATCGGACCTTGCTTCTATCACCAGTCATATCCACAACTGGGTGTTGTTTTCGCTTTGGCTCCATCCCTTCATTCTTTCTGAAGTTATTTCTCCACTGATCTCCCGTATCATTTTGGGTACCTACTGACCTGGGGAGTTCATCTTTCTGTGTCCTATCTTCCTGCCTTTTCATGCTGTTCATTTGGCCTTGGAGTACAGAATGAAGCAGGGCAAAGGCTAGTAGAGTTTTGCCAAGAGAATGCACTGGTCATAGCAAACACCCTCTTCCCACAACACAAGAGAAGACTCTACACATGGACATCACCAGATGGCCAACACTGAAATCAGAATGATTATATTTTTTGCAGCCAAAGATGGAGAAGTTCTATACAGTCAGCAAAACAAGACTGGGAGCTGACTGTGGCTCAGATCATGAACTCCTTATTGACAAATTCAACTTAAATTGAGGAAAGTGGGGAAAACCACTAGACTATTCAGGTATGATCTAAATCACATCCCTTATGATTATACAGTGGAAGTGAGAAATAGATTTAAGGGACTAGGTCTGATAGACAGAGTGCCTGATGAACTATGGACAGAGGTTTGTGACACTGTACAGGAGACAGGAATCAAGACCATCCCCAGGAAAAAAATGCAAAACAGCAAAATGGCTGTCTGAGGAGGTCTTACAAATAGCTGTGAAAAGAAGAGAAGTGAAAAGCAAAGGAGAAAAAGAAAGATATATCCATTTGAATGCAGAGTTCCAAAGAATAGCAAGGAGAGATAAGAAAGCCTTCCTCGGCGATCAATGCAAAGAAATAGAAGAAAACAAAAGAATGGGAAAGACTAGAGATCTTTTCAAGAAAATTAGAGATACCAAGGGAACATTTCATGCAAAGATGCGCTCAATAAAGGACAGAAATGGTATGGACCTAACAGAAGCAGAAGATATTAAGAAGAGGTGGCAAGAATACACAGAAGAACTGTATAAAAAAGATCTTCACGACCAAGACAATCACAATGATGTGATCACTGACCTACAGCCAGACATCCTGGAATGTGAAGTCAAGTGGGCCTTAGGAAGCACCACTACAAACAAAGCTAGTGGAGGTGATGGAATTCCAGTTGAGCTATTTCAAATCCTAAAAGACGATGCTGTGAAAGTGCTGAACTCAATATGTTAGCAAATTTGGAAAACTCAGCAGTGGCCACAGGACTGGAAAAGGTCAGTTTTCATTCCAATCCCAAAGAAAGGCAATGCCAAAGAATGCTCAAACTACCAAAAATTGCACTCATTTCACATGCTAGTAAAGTAATGCTCAAAATTCTCCAAGCCAAGTTTCAGCAAGCCCATGGAAAATTCTGAAAGAGATGGGAATACCAGACCACCTGATCTGCCTCTTGAGAAACCTGTATGCAGATTAAGAAGAAACAGTTACAACTGGACATGGAACAACAGACTGGTTCCAAATAGGAAAAGGAGTATGTCAAGGCTGTATATTGTCACCCTGCTTATTTAACTTATATTCAGAGTACATCATGAGCAGTGCTGGGCTGGAAGAAGCACAAGCTGGAATCAAGATTGTTGGGAGAAATATCAATAACCTCAGATATGCAGATGACACCACCCTTATGGCAGAAAGTGAAGAAGTACTAAAGAGCCTCTTGATGAAAGTGAAAGAAGAGAGTGAAAAACTTGGCTTAAAACTCAACATTCAGAAAACTAAGATCATGGCATCCAGTCCCATCACTCATGGCAAATAGATGGGGAAACAGTGGAAACTGTGAGAGACTTTATTTTTGGGGCTCCAAAATCACTGCAGACGGTGATTGCTGCTATGAAATTAAAAGATGCTTACTCCTTGGAAGAAAAGTTATGACCAACCTAGACTGCATACTAAAAAGCAGAGACAGGGAACTCTCTTACACTGTTGGTGGGAATGCAAACTAGTACAGCCACTATGGAGAACAGTGTGGAGATTCCTTAAAAAACTGGAAATAGAACTGCCTTATGATCCAGCAATCCCACTGCTGGGCATACACACTGAGGAAACCAGAAGGGAAAGAGACATGTGTACCCCAATGTTCATCGTAGCACTGTTTGTAATAGCCAGGACATGGAAGCAACCTAGATGCCCATCAGCAGATGAATGGATAAGAAAGCTGTGGTATATATACACAATGGAGTATTACTCAGCCATTAAAAAGAATACATTTGAATCAGTTCTAATGAGGTGGATGAAACTGGAGCCTATTATACAGAGTGAAGTAAGCCAGAAAGAAAAACACCAATACAGTATACTAATGCATATATATGGAATTTAGAAAGATGGTAACAATAACCCTGTGTATGAGACAGCAAAAGAGACACTGATGTATAGATCAGTCTTATGGACTCTGTGGGAGAGGGAGAGGGTGGGGAGATTTGGGAGAATGACATTGAAACATGTATAATATCATGTATGAAACGAGTCGCCAGTCCAGGTTCGATGCACGATACTGGATGCTTGGGGCTGGTGCACTGGGACGACCTAGAGGGAGGGTATGGGGAGGGAGGAGGGAGGAGGGTTCAGGATGGGGAACACAGGTATACCTGTGGCAGATTCACTTTGATATTTGGCAAAACTAATACAATATTGTAAAGTTTAAAAAAAAAAAAAAAAAAAGCAGAGACATTACTGTGCCAACAAAGGTCCATCTAGTCAAGGCTATGGTTTTTCCAGTAGTCATGTATGGATGTGAGTTGGAGTATAAAGAATGCTGAGCACCAAAGAATTGATGCTTTTGAACTGTGGTGTTGGAAAAGACTCTTGAGAGTCCCTTGAACTGCAAGGAGGTCAGTCCTAGGTGTTCATAGGAAGGACTGATGTTGAAGGTGAAACTCCAATACTTTGGCCATCTGATGTGAAGAGCTGACTCATTGGAAAAGACCCTGATGCTGGGAAAGATTTAGGGCAGGAGGAGAAGGGGGTGACAGAGGATGAAATGGTTGGATGGCATCACCGTCTCAATGGACACGAGTTTGGGTAGGCTCCAGGATTTGGTGTTCGACAGGGACGCCTGGCGTGCTGCGATTCATGGGGTCGCAAAGAGTCGGACATGACTGAGCGACTGATCTGATCTGATCTGAACATATATACATTTTTTAAAAACAGATACTGAACGCTGATAACAATAAATTTTAAAAAAAGGAATGGAGGTACAGACAGAGAAGATACAAGAGATGTTTAACAAAAAGCTAGAAGATTTATAAAGATGAACAATAAAATACTGGAATGAAAAATACAATATAAAGAATCAATAGCAGAATACTTGAGGCAGAATAATGAATAAGTGAGTTGAAAGACAGAATTTTAAGAAATGACAACAGACTCAAGAGACCTCCAGGAGAATATTAAATGCACCAACATTTGAATTATAGGGGTTGCAGAAGAAACTGAGAAAGAGCAAGAGTCTGGGAAAATATTTGAAGAGATTATAGTAAAAAATTTCCCTAACATGGGGAAAGGAAATAGTCAATCAAATCCAGGAAGTGCAGAGAACGACATACAGTGCCGAGGAGAAACTCTCCAAGACACATATTAATCAAACTAACAAACATTAAATACAAAGATGAAATATTACAAGCACCAAGGAAAAGCAACGAGTAACGCGTAACATGCAAGGGAATTCCCATAAGTTTATCAATATTTTCAGCAGAAACTCTGCAGGCCAGAAGGGAATGGCAGGATATATTTAAAATGATGAAAGGGGGAAAACCTACAACCAAGATTACTCTACCCAGCAAGGATCTCATTCACATTCAACAAAGAAATCAGAAGCTTCAGGGAGAGGCAAAACCTCACAGAATTTAGCACCACTAAACCAGTTTTACAACAAATGCTAAAGGAACTTCTCTAGCTGGAAAACATGAAAGAATAAGACGACTTACAAAAACAAGCCCAAAACAATGAAGAAAATGGCTGTAGGATCATACCTTATTGATAATTAAATGTAAATGGAGTAAATGCTCCAAACAAAAGGTATAGACAGGACGAATGGATACAAAAACAAGATCCATATGTATGCTGTCTGCAAAAGACGCACTTCAGACTGAGGGACACATACAGACTGAAAGTGAGGGGATGGAATATGATATTCCATACAAATAGAAATCAAAAGAAAGTCAGAGTTAGCAATACTCATATTAGACAAAACACACTTTAAGTACTATTAAAAGAGACAAGGAAGGATACTACATAATGATCAAGACATCAATCCAAGAAGATATAACAATTATATATGCAACCAACAGATGAGGGCTAACACTCTCATGCAAACAACTTAGGAGCACCTCAATACATAAGGCAAAACCTAACAGCCAAAAAAGAGGAAATCAATAGAAACACAGTAACAGTGGGTGACTAACACTCCACTTACACCAATGGATAAATCATTTAGACAGAAAAATAATGAGAAGATACAAGCCTTTAAATGACACACAGATTTACTTGATATTTATAGTATACTCCATTTGAAAGGGGCAAAATAAACTTTCTACTCACATGCACACAGAACATTCTTCAAGATAGATCCCATCTTGAGTCACAAATCAAGCCTTGGTAAATTTAAGAAAAATGAAATCCTATCAAGTACCTTTTTGGACCAAAATGCTATGAGATTAGAAATCAATTACAGGAAAAATAATATAAAAAACACAAACATATGGAGACTTAACCAAGGGGTCACTGAAGAAATCAAAGTGCATATAAAGAAATACCTAGAAACAAATGACAATGAAAACATAATGACCCGAATTCTATGGGGTGCAGCAAAAGAAGTCCTAACAGGGATGTTTAAATCAATTCCTTCTTAACTCATGAGACAAGAAAATCTCAAATGAACAACCTAACCTTACATCTAAAGTAACTAGAAAAAGAAGAGCAAAACCCCACCAAAATTAGTAGGAAAAAAGAAATCATAAAGACCAGAGTAGAAATAAACAAAATAGAAATGAATAACAATCACTGCAGATGGTGACTGCAGTCATGAAATTAAAAGACACTTACTCCTTGGAAAGAAAGTTATGACCAACCTAGATAGCATATTCAAAAGCAGAGATATTACTTTGCCAACAAAGGTCCGTCTAGATAAGGCTATGGTTTTTCCTGTGGTCATGTATGGATGTGAGAGTTGGACTGTGAAGAAAGCTGAGTGCAAAAGAATTGATGCTTTTGAACTGTGGTGTTGGAGAAGACTCTTGAGAATCCCTTGGACTGCAAGGAGATCCAACCAGTTCATTCTGAAGGAGATCAGCCCTGGGTGTTCTTTGGAAAGAATGATGCTAAAGCTGAAACACCAGTGCTTTGGCCACCTCATGCGAAGAGTTGACTCATTGGAAAAGTCTCTGATGCTGGGAGGGATTGGGGGCAGGAGGAGAAGGGGACGACAGAGGATGAGATGGCTGGATGGCATCACCGACTCGATGGACGTGAGTTTGAGTGAACTCTGGGAGTTGGTGATGGACAGGGAGGCATGGCATGCTGCTATTCATGGAGTCGCAAAGAGTTGGACATGACTGAGCGACTGAACTGAATGAACAATGAAATTATTTCTCTAATTCTCTTCATGGATCACACCCCTTTGCCCTTGTCATGATGAAAGGGCTTGCATAACTCAATGAAGCTATGAGCCATGCTGTGCAGGGCCACCCAAGATGATAGACAGGTCATAGTGGAGAGTTCTGACAAAACATGGTCCATAGGATAAGGGAATGCCAAACCACTCCAGTATTCTTATCACAACCCTATGGACAGTATGAAAAGACAAAAATATATGACACTGGAAGATGAGCTCCCTATGTTGGAAGGTGTCCAATATGTTACTGGGAAGAGCAGAAGGGAATTACTAATATCTCCAGAAAGAATGAAGAGGCAGGGCCAAAGCAGAAAGGACACTCAGTTGTGGATGTGTCTGGTGGTGAAAACTAAGTGTGATGCTATAAAGAACAATATTACATAGGTACATGAATGTTAGGTCCATGAAGTAATGTAAATTGGATGTGGTCAAGCAGGAGATGACCAAGAGTGAACATCGACAACTTAGGAGCCAGTGAACTAAAATGGACAAGAATGGACAAATTTAATTCAGATAATCATTATTATTTACTACTGTGGGCAAGAATCTTTTAGAAGAATTGGAGTAGCCCTCATGTCAACAAAAGAGTTGGAAACACTACTTGGGTGCAACCTCAAAAATGACAAAATGAGCTCAGTTTGTTTCTAAGGCAAACCAATTGACACCATAGGAATCCAAGTCTATGCCTCAAACACCAATGCTGAAGAAACTGAAGTTGACCAGTTCTATGGAGACCTACAAGACCTCTAGAACACACACCCAAAATGGAACTAACACCAAATGGAATTGGAATACAAAAGTAGGAAGTCAAGAGAAATGTGGAGTAACAGGCAAGTTTTGCCTTGGAGTACAAAATGAAACAGGACAAAGGCTAACAGAGTTTACTCATAATAAAACACTGGTTGTAGCAAACACCCTCTTTCAACAACATAAAACATAACTCTACACATGGACATCACCAGATGGGTCAATTCCGAAATTAGACCGATAACGTTCTTTGCAGCCAACGATGGAGAAACTCTATATAGTAAGCAAAAACAAGACCTGGAGCTAACTGTAGCTCAGATCATCAGCTCCATATTGCAAAATTCAGTTTAAATTGAAGAAAATAATTTAAGTGGAAAACCACTAGGCCATTCAGGTATGACCCTAAATCATATCCCTTATGATTATACAGTGGAGGTGACAAATAGATTGAAGGGATTAAATCTAGTACACAGAGTGCCTGAAGAACAATGGATGGAGGTTCCCAATACTATACAAGAGGCAGTGGCCAAAACCATCCCAAAGAAAAAGAAAGGCAAGAAGGCAAAGTGGTTATCTGAGGAGGCTTTAGAAACAGCTGAAGAAAGAAAGAAGAGAAAGGGAAGGAAGAAAGGGAAAGATATACCCAACTGAATGCAAAGTTCTAGAGAATAGCAAGGAGACAAAAGAAGGTCTTCTTAAGTGAACAATGCAAAGAAATAGAGGAAAACAATAGAATGGGAAAGAGTAGAGATCTCCTTAAGAAAATTGGGAGATATCAAAGGAATATTTCACACAAGCGTAGGCACAATAAAGGGCAGAAATGGTAAGGACCTAACAGAAGTAAAAGAGATTAAAAAGAGGTGGCAAGAATACACAGAACTATATGAAAAAGGTCTTAATGACCTGGAAAATCATGATGGTGTGGTCCCCCATCTAGAGCCAGACATCCTGGAGTGTGAAGTCAAGTGGGCTTTAGAAAGCATTACTATGAACAAAGCTAGTGGAGGTGATGGAATGTCAGCTGAGCTATTTAAAATCCTACAAGATGATGCTGTTAAAGTGCTGCACTCAATATGTCAGCAAATTTGGAAAACTTAGTAGTTTTCCTTAGTAGACCACCGGACTGCAAAAGGTGTTTTCATTCCAATCCCAAAGAAGGGCAATGCTAAAGAATTTTCAAACTAACATACAATTGAGCTCATTTCACATGCTAGCAAAGTTATGCTCAAATCCTTCAAGCTAGGATTCAGTAGTATGTGAACTGAGAAGTTCCACATGTAAAAGTTGGATTTAGAAAAGGCAGAGGAACCAGAGATCAAATTGGCAACATTCGTTGGATCACAGAGAAAGCAAAGGAATTTCAAAAAAACATCTATTTCTGCTTCATTGACTGCACTAAAACTTTTGACTGTGTGGATCACAACAAACTGTGGAAAATTTAAGAGATAGGAATTCCAAACCACCTTACCTATCTCCTGAGAAACCTGTATATGGGTCAAGAAGCAACAGTTAGAACCTGACATGAAAAAACAGACTGGTTCAAAATTGGGAAAGGATTACAGCCAGGCTGCATATTGTCACCCTGCTTATTTAACTTCTATGCAGAGTATATCATGCGAAATGCCAGGCTGGATGAATCACAAGCTGGAAGCAAGGTTATCAGGAGAAATAACAACCTCAGATATGCAGATGACTCCACTAGAATGGCAAAAAGTGAAGAGGAACTAAAGAGCCTTTTGATGACAGTAAAAGAGAAGAGGGAAAAAGCTGGCTTAAAACTCAACATTCAAAAAACTAAGATGATGGCATCTGGTTCTGTCACTTCACGACAATAGAAGGTGAAAAAGTTGAAACAGTGACAGATTTTGTTTTCTTGGGCTCCAAAATCATTGTGGAGGGTGACCACAGCCATGAAATTAAAAAGACGCTTGCTCCTTGGAAGGAAAGCTTTGATAAAATAGACAGCATATTAAAAAGCAGAGACATGACCTTGCCAACAAAGGTTCATATAATCAAAGCTATGGTTTTTCCAGTAGGTCATGTACGGATATGAGAGTTGGACCAGAAAGAAGGCTGAGTGTCCAAGAATTGATGCTTTCGAATTGTGGTGCTAGAGAAGGCTCTTGAGAGAATCTTAGATTCCAAGGATATCGACCCAGTTAATTCTAAAGGAAATCAACACTGAATATTCATAGGAAAGATTGATGCTGAAGCTGAAGTTCCAATACTTTAGCCACCTGGTACACAGAGCTAACTCATTGGTAATGACCCTGATTCTGGGAATGTCAAAAGGAGAAGCAGGCGACAGAGTATGAGAAGGTTGGATGGCATCACTGACTCAATGGATATGAGTTTGAGTAAACTCTGGAAGATAGTGAAGGACAGTGAGCCCTGGCATGCTAAAGTCCGCGGAGTCTCAAAGAGTTTGACACAACTTAGTGACTGAACAATAACAACAATGAAATAAAAGCTGCTTCTTTGAGATGATAAACAAAAGTGATAAATCTTTAGCCAGAATCATAAGAAAAAAGGGAAAGGACTAAAATCAACAAAATTAGAAGTAAAAAAGAAGATGCGATGGAAACTGCAGAAATACAAAGGAACATAAGAGACTACTACAAATAACTACATGCAAATATAATGGACAATCTAGAAGAAATGGACGAATTCTTGAAAAAGTACAACCTTTCAAGACTAAGAAAGGAAGAAATAAAAACTATGAACAGACCAATCACAAATAATGAAATTGAGACTGATTAAAAATCTTCCTAAAAACAAAAGTCAAAGATCAAATGGCTTCTCAGGCATGTTCTATCAAATATTTATAGAAGAGCTAACACTTATCCTTCTCAAACTCCTCAAAAAATTGCAGAGGGAGGAACATTCCTAAGCTCATCCTACAGGGCCATCATCACCCTGATACCAAAACCAGACAAAGATAGCATACATACACACAAATTACAGGCCAATATCACTGATAAACATAGACGTAAAAATCCTCAAAAAAATACTAGCAATCCAAACCCAACAACATGTTAAAGGGAACATACACCGTGATCAAGTGAAGTTTATACCAAGAATGCAAGGATTCTTCAATATATGTACATCAATTAATGTGATACATCATATCAACAAGTAGAAGGATAAAAACCACATGATAATTTCAATATATGGAGAAAAAGCTTTTGACAAAATTCAAAATGCATTTTGGGCTTCTCTGGTAGCTCAGCTGGTAAAGGATCTGTGGGCAATGCAGGAGACCCTGGCTTGATTCCTGGGTCAGGAAGATGCCATGGAGAAGGTATAGGCTACCCACTCCAGTATTCTTAGGTTTCCTTGGTGCCTCTGATGGTTAAAAAAAAAAAATCCTCCTGCAATGTGGAAGACCTGGGTTTGATCTTTGGGTTGGGAAGATCCCCTGGAGGAGGGAATGGCAACCCACTCCAGTATTTTTGCCTGAAGAAACCCCATGGACAGAGGAGCCTGGCGTACTACAGTCTATGGGGTTGCAAAGAGCTGGACACGACTGAGCAACTAAGCACAGCAACATCCATTTATGATTTAAAAAAAAAAAAACTGTCCAGAATTTGGGCATAAATGGAACCTAACTCAACATAATAAAGGCAATATATAATAAACCCCACAGGAAATATCATTCCCAACACTGAAATATGAAAGAATTTCCTTGAAGATCAATAACAAGACACAGATGCTCACTCTTGTCACTATTATTCAACATAGTTTTGGAAGTCTCAGTTATGGCAATCAGAGAAGAAAAGGAAAAAAAAGCAATCCAAATTGGAAAAGAAGTAAAACTATTACTGTTTGCAGATGACATGATACTATACATGGAAAATCCTAAAGATACCACCAGAAAACTACTACAGCTAAACAATGAAATTAGTAAAGTCACAGGATACAAAATGAATACACAGAAATCTCCTGCATTCCTATACACTAACAATGAAAAATTAGTAAAACAAATTAAGGAAATAATCCCATTCACCACTGTAACAGAAAGAATAAAATACCTAGGAATAAACATACCTAAAGGGACAAAAGACCTGTATCCAGAAAACTGTAAGATACTATTCAAATAAATCTACAGATTCCATGCAACCTGTATCAAATTACCAAGGCCATTTTTCGCAGAATTAAAACAAAAAATTTTATAATTTATATGGAAACACAAAAGACCCCACATAGGAAAAGCAATACTGAGAATGAAAGAGCTGAAGAAATCTGGATCCCCTACTTTTCAACATACTACAAAGCTTGAGTCATCAATATAGTATGGTACTTGTCCAAAAACAAAAATATAGATCAATGGAACAGGATACAAAGCCCAGAAATAAACCCACACACTTACAGTCACCAAATCTTTGACGCAGGAGGCGAGAATGTACAATGGAGAAAACACACCCTCTTCAATAAGTGGTGCTGTGAAAACTAGACAGTTAAATGTAAAAGAATGAAATTAGAATACTCCCTAACACCATGCACAAAAATAAACTAAAAATGGATTAACAACCTAAATGTAAGGCCAGATACTATTTAAAAAAAAACACCACAAAAAAACTCTTGGAAAAAAAGTAGGCAGAACACTCTGACATAAATCACACTAAGATCTCTGAACAACCTCATAGAGTAATGAAAATAAAAAATAAACAAATGGGACCCAATTAAACCAAAAAATTTGCACAACAAAGGAAATTGTAAGATGAAAAGACAACCCTCAGAATGGGAGAACATACTTGCAAACGAAGCAACTGAGAAAAGGATTAATCTGCAAAATATAAAAATAGCATATGCAGCTCAGTATCAAATAAAAAAAAACAAGCCAATCAGAAAATGGGGAGAAGACGTAAATAGACATTTCTCCAGAGAACACATACAGATAGCCAATAAACACATGGAAAAATGCTCAACATCACTATTAGAGAAACACAAATCAAAACTACAGTGTGGTATCACCTCACATCAGTCACAATGGCCATCATCACAAAATCTACAAAAAATAAATGCTGGAGCGGGTGTGGAGAAAAGGGAACCCTCTTGCACAGTTGGCAGAAATGCAAACTGATACAGTTACTATGGATAATGCATGGAGGCTTCTTTAAAAACTAAAAATGGAACTACCATATGACCCAGAAATTCCACTCTTTGGTATATATCTGAAAAAAACCATAATGTGAAAAGATACATGCACCTGAGTATTCATTTTAGCACTTTTTACAAGAGCCAGGACATGGAAGCAACCTAAGTGTCTGTCGACAGATGGATAAAGATGTGGCACACATATACAACAGAATACTACTAAATCATTTAAAAGAACAAAATTGAGTCATTTGTAGTGATGTGGATGGACCTGGAGGCTGTCATACAGAGTGAAGTCAGAAAAACAAATGTTGAATATTAACGCATATATATAGCATCTAGAAAATGATTCAGATGGACCTATTTACACAGCAAGAATAGAGACACAGACAGAGACTGGACACAGAGGGGAAAAGGGATGGTGGCACTAATTAGGAGAGTAGCACTGACATATATACACCACCATGTGCGAAACAGCTAGTGTGAAGTTGCTGTGGAGCAGAGGAAGCACAGCTCAGTGTTCTGTCATGACACAGAGGGGTGAGATGGTGGGGGAGGCGGGGGTATGTGTATACATATAGGTGGTTCACTTTGTTCCATGGCAGACACTAACACAATATGGTAAGGCAATTATAATCAATATTATAAACAATCAAACAATAAAAGCAATTATAGACAATAAAATTTTTCTAAATTTATTTTTAATGAGAGGATAATTGCTTCACAATGTTATGTTAGTTTCTGCCAAACAATAATGTGACTCAGCCACACACATATATTTATCCCCTCCCTCTTGAGACTCTCTCCTGGCCAACAACAACAACAACAAAAACTTTTTCCCAAAGAGCATTTTGAAAAGGGAAGTTTACAGCAATATAACCCTGTATCAAGAAACAAAAATGTCAAAGGAAGAGCCTAACCGTACATATAAAGCAAATTGAGAAAAGAGAACAAAAATATTCCAGTGTTAGTAGAGGAACAAAATCATAAAGAACAGAACAGACATAAATAAAACAGAAACAAAGAAAACAATAGAAAAAAAAATTGGTAAAATTAAAATCTACTTATTTGGTAAGATAAACAAAATTGAGATATAGCCATAATCAAGATAAAAGGGATAGGACTCAAAACAACAGAATTACATCTGAAAAAGGAGAAGTTATACCTGACATTGCAGAAATACAAAGGATCAGAAGAGACCACTACAAGCAACTATATGCCAATAAAATGGACAACCTGGAAGAAATGGCCAAATTCTTAGAAAAGTAAAATCTTCTAAGACTGAACCAGGAAGAAATAGAAACTATGAACAGATCAATCACAAGTGAAGAAAATTATCATTAAAAATCTTTCAACAAACAAAATTCTAGGACCAGATGGCTTCACAGGCAAGTTCTATAAAATATTTAGAAAAGAGCAAACACCTATCCTTCTCTAGCTCTCCAAAAAGTGGCAGGGGCAGGAACACTCCCAAGCTCATCTATGGGGCCATCATCATCCTGATAAAAAATTCAGACAAAGATATCACAAAAACACAAAATTATAGGCCAATATCTTTGATGAACATTGACGCAAAAATCCTCAACAGAATACTAGCAAACCAAATCCAACAATACATTAAAAGGATCATATACCATGATCAAGTGGGATTTATTGCAGGGATACAATAATTCATCAATATACACAAATCAACAAATGTGATACACCATATTAACAAAGTGAAAGATAAAAACCATACGATAATCTCAATAGATGCAGAAAAAGCTTAGGACAAAATTCAGCACCGATTTATGATTAAAAAAAAAAAAAACTCTTCAAAATATGGGCATAGGAGGAACCTACCTCAACATAATAAAGGCCATACATGAAAAACCCACAGCAAACATTCTCCATGGTAAAAAACTGAAATCATTCCTTCTAAGATCAGGAACAAGACGAGGATGCCCACTCTCACCACTATTATTCAACATAGTTTTGGAAGTCCTAGTTATGGCAATATGGAGAAGGAAATGGCAACCCACTCCAGTATTCTTGCCTGGAGAATCCTGTGGACAGAGGAGCCTAGTGGGCTGCTGTCTATGAGGTCGCACAGAGTCAGACACGACTGAAGCGACTTCGCAGAAGCAGCAGCATCAGTAATGGCAATCAGAGAAGAAAAAGAAAGAAAAGGAATCCAACCAAAAGGTTGGAAACGAAGAAGCAAAACTCTGTCTGCAGACATGATACTATATACAGAAAACCCTAAATACACTATCAGAAAATTACTAGAGCTAAACAGTGAATTTAGTAAAGGTGCAGCATACAAAATCAATATACAGAAATCACTTGTATTCCTATACACTAACAATGAAAAACCAGAAAGAGAAATTAAGGAATCAATCCTATTTACCACTGCAACAAAAATAAAATGCCTAGGAATAAACAAACCTCAGGAGACAAAAGAGCTGTATACAGAAAACTATAAGAAACAGATGAAAGAACTCAAGACAACATAACAGGTGGAGAGATATTCCATGTTCATGGATTGGAAGAATCAATATTGTGAAAATGACTATACTACCAAATTCAATCTACAGATTCAATGCAATCTCTACCAAATTATCAATGGCATTTTTTACAGAACTATAACAAAAATTTTCATAATTTGGATGGAAACACAAAAGACCCCCAAAACCCAAAGCAGTTTTGAGAAAGAAGAGAAGAGCTAGAGGAATCAACCTTGCTGATTTCAGATTATACTACAAAGCTATAGTTATCAAGATAGTATAGTACTGACACAAAAACAGAAATATAGATCAGTGGAACAAGACAGCAAGCCCAGAGATAAACCCATGCAAGAAATATGGGTATATTCTTGACAAAGGAGGCAAGAATATACAATGAGGAAAAGACAGTCTTTTTAGTAAGTGGTGCTGGGAAAACTGGACAGCTCTGCATAAAAGAATGAAATTACAATACTTCCTAACACCACACACAAAGATAAACTCAAAATGGATTAAAAGACCTAAATCTAAGGAAAGATACCATAAAACTCTTAGAAGAAAACATAGGCAGACCACTCTATGACATAAATCACAGCAAGATCCTTTATGACCCACCTCTCAGAGTAATGCAAATAAAAATAAATAAAACAAGTGGGACCTAATTAAACTTAAAAGTTTCTGCACAGCAAAGGAAACGATAAACAAGGTGAAAAGACATACCTCAGAATGGGAGAAAATAATAGCAAATGAAACAAATGACAGAGGATTAATTTTCAAAACATATAAGCAGCTCATGTAACTCAATACTAGAAAAACAAACAACCCAACCAAAAAGTGGGCAAAAGACCTAAACTGACATTTTTCCAAAGAAGATGTGTGTGTGCTCATGCTCAGTTGTGTCCAACTCTTTGTGACCCCATTGACTATAGCCTGCTAGGCCCCTCTGTCCATGGAATTTTCCAGGCAAGAATATTGGAGTGGGTTGTCATTTCCTTCTCCAGGGGATCTTCCCAACACAGGGCTCAAACCCACATCTCCCAAGTCACCCGCATTGCAGGCTGATACTTCACCATTGCGCCACCTAGGAATAAAGAAAGAAGACATGCAGATAGCTAATAAACACATGAAAAGGTGCTCAACATCTCTCATCATGGAGAAATGTAAAGCAAAACCACAATGAGATATTACCTCACACCAGTTAGAGTGGCTATCATCAAAAAATCTACAAACAATAAATGCTGGAGAGGGTGTGGAGAAGAGGGAACCCTCTTTCACTGTTGGTGAGAATGTAAATTGATACAGTCACTATGGAAGACAGTATGGAGATTCCTTTAAAAAGTAGGAATAAAACTACATATGACTCAACAATTGCACTCCTAGGTATATACCCCAAGGAAACTGAAACTGAAAAAGACACATGTAAAGGAGTTCGTCAAGGCTGTACACTGTCACCCTGTTTATTTAACTTATATTCAGAGTACATCATGAGAAACGCTGGACTGGAAGAAACAGAAGATGGAATCAAGATTGCCGGGAGAAATATCAATAACCTCAGATATGCAGATGACACCACCCTTATGGCAGAAAGTGAAGAGGAACTAAAAAGCCTCTTGATGAAAGTGAAGGGGGAGAGTGAAAAAGTTGGCTTAAAGCTCAACATTCAGAAAA
>NW_011494952.1:3941604-3941802 GCF_000754665.1 Bison bison bison | reverse complement strand
CAGCAGTGGAAACAGTGTCAGACTTTATTTTTCTGGGCTCCAAAATCACTGCAGATGGTGACTGCAGCCATGAAATTAAAAGACGCTTACTCCTTGGAAGGAAAGTTATGACCAACCTAGACAGCAGATTCAAAAGCAGAGACATTACTTTGCCAACAAAGGTTCATCTAGTCAAGGCTATGGTTTTTCCTATGGTCA
>NW_011494952.1:3935189-3941504 GCF_000754665.1 Bison bison bison | reverse complement strand
GAACAGACTCTGATGCTGGGAGGGATTGGGGGCAGGAGGAGAAGGGGATGACAGAGGATGAGATGGCTGGATGGCATCACTGACTCGATGGACGTGAGTCTGGGTGAACTCCGGGAGTTGGTGATGGACAGGGAGGCCTGGCGTGCTGCGATTCATGGGGTCGCAAAGAGTCGGACACGACTGAGAGACTGATCTGATCTGATCTGATCCCAGTGTTCATTGCAGCAATAGTTACAATAGCTAGAACATGGAATAAACCTAGATGTCTATTGACAGATGGATAAAGAAGTTGTGGTACATATACACAATGGAATATTACTCAGCCATAAAAGGAACACATTTGAGTCAGTGCTAATGAGGTGGATGAACCTAGAGTCTATTGTACAGACTAAAGTAAGTCAGAAAGAGAATAACAAGTATCGTATATTAACCTATATATACGGAATCTAGAAAGATGGTACAGATAAACCTATTTGCAGGGCAGCAATGGAGACAGAGACATAGATAACAGACTTATGGAAATGGAGGCGGGAGAAGGAGAGGGTGGGATGAATGGAGAAAGTAGCATGGAAACTTCACAACTATGCATTATGCACTGCTGCTGCTGCTGCGTCACTTCAGTCGTGTCCGACTCTGTGCGAACCCATAGACGGCAGCCCACCAGGCTCCCCTGTCCCTGGGATTCTCCAGGCAAGAACACTGGAGTGGGTTGCCATTTCCTTCTCCAATGCATGAAAGTGAAACTGAAGTTGCTCAGTCGTGTCCCACTCTTAGTGACCCCATGGGCTGCGGCCCACCAGGGTGCACTACCATATGTAAAACACATAGCCAGTGGGAATTTTCTGTATGACTCAGGCTACTCAAACTGGAGCTCTGTGACAACCTAGAGGGTTGCAATGGTGTGGGAGGTGGGAGGGAGCACATGAGGGAGGAGACATATGTACACCTGTGGCTGACTCATGTTGATGTATGGCAGAAACCAACAATACTGTAAAGTAATCATCCTTCAACTAAAAATAAATTTTAAAAAGCTTCAAGATAGATTTAAAACTATTAATATGAGGAAATCTCTTGCATTAACATACACCAACAATGAGAGATCAGAAAGAGAAATTAAAGAATCAATCCCACATATTACTGCAGTGGAAAAATAAAATACCTAGGAATAAACCTATGTAAGGAGGCAAAAGATCTGTATGCAAAAACTATAAGATAGTGATGAAAGACTTCAGAGATAACTCAAAATTATGGACAGATAGACCCTGTTCTTGGATTGCAAGAATCAATACTGTGAAAATGACAATACTATCCAAGGCAATCTACAGCCTCAGTGCAATCCCTATCAAATTACCAAGGACATTTTTCACAGAATAAGATTAAAAGAATTGCAATTGATAGGCAACACAAAAGATCTTGTCTAGAGAGAGCAATCTTGAGAAAGAAAAATGGAGCTGGAGTAATCAGGATCCCTGACCTCAGACTATACTACAAAGCTACAGTTATTGAGATAGTATGCTACTGTTACAAAATCAGAAATATAAATCACTGGAACAGGGCAGAAAGCCCAGAGAGAAACTCATGCACCTGTGGTCATCTAACTTATGACAAAGGATGGAAGAATATACAGTGGAGTAAAGATAGTCTCTACAATAAGTGGTGCTGCGAAAACTGGACAGCTACATGTAAAAGAATGGCATTAAGACACTCCCTAACACTATGATTTGGTGTTACTTGCTAACTTAATTTGGCCCTGGAGTACAAAACAAAGCAGGGCAAAGGCTAACAGCGTTTTGCAAAAAGAACGCATTGGTCACAGCAAACACCCTATTCCAATAACACAAGAGACAACTCTGCACATGGACATCACCAGATGGTCAACACCAAAATCAAACAGATTATATTCTTTGCAGCAAAGATGGAACAGCTCTATACAGTCAGAAAAAAAAAAAAAAAAAGACCAGGAGCTGACTGTGGCTCAGATCATGAACTCCTTATTGCCAAATTTAGACTTAAATTGAAGAAAGTAGGGAAAACCACTAGACCATTCAGGTATGACCTAAATCAAATAATTCCATGATTATACAATGGAAGTGACAAAGAGATACAAGGGATTATATCTGATAGAGTGCCTGAAGAACTATGGACAGAGGTTTGTGACACTGTACAGAAGGCAGTGATCAAGACCATTCCCAAGAAAAAGAAATGCAAAAAGGCAAAATGGTTGTCTGAGGAGGCCTTACAAATAGCTGAGAAAAGAAGAGAAGCAAAAGGCAAAGGAGAAAAGGAAAGGTACACCCATTTGAATGCAGAGTTCCAAAGAATAGAAAGGAAAGAGAAGAAAACCTTCCTCAGTGATCAATGCAAAGAAATAGAGGAAAACAAAAGAATGGGAAAGACTAGAGATCTCTTCAAGAAAATTAGAGATACCAAGGGAACATTCCATGCAAAGATGGGCACAATAAAGGACAGAAATGGTATGGACCTAACAGAAGCAGAAGATATTAAGAAGAGGTGGCAAGAATACACAGAAGAACTGTACAAAAAAGATCTTTATGACCCAGATAACCATGATGGTGTGACCACTCACCTAGAGCCAGACATCCTGGAATGTGAAGTCAAGTGGGCCTTAGGAAGCATCACTATGAACAAAGCTAGTGGAAGTGATGGAATTCCAGTTGAGCTATTCCAAATCCTGACAGATAATGCTGTGAAAGTGCTGCACTGAATATGTCAGCATTTTGGAAAACTCAGCAGTGGCCACAGGACTGGAAAAGGTCAGTTTTCATTCTAATCCCCAAGAAAGGCAATGCCAAAGAATGTTCAAACTACTGCACAATTGCACTCATCTCACACGCTAGCAAAATAATGCTCAAAATTCTCCAAGCCAGGCTTCAACAGTAGGTGAATTGTAAACTTTCAGACGTTCAAACTGCATTTAGTAAAAGCAGAGGAACCAGACATCAAATTGCCAGCATTCACTGGATCGTACAATAATCAAGACAGTTCCAGAAAACATCAACTTCTGCTTTATTGACTACACCAAAGCCTTTGACTGCATGGATCACAACAAACTGTGGGAAATTCTGAAAGAGATGGGAATACCAGACCATCTGACCTGCCTCCTGAGAAATCTGTATGCAGGTCAAGAAGCAACAGTTAGAACCGGAAACAACAGACTGGTTCCAAATCGGGAAAGGAATATGTCAAGGCTGTATACAGTCACCATGCTTATTTAACTTATATACAGAGTACATCACAGAAATGCTGGGCTGCATGAAGCACAAGCTGGAATCAAGATTGCCAGGAGAAATATCAATAACCTCAGATATGCAGATGACACCACCCTTATGGCAGAAAGTGAAGAAGAACTAAAAAGCCTCTTGATGAAAGTGAAAGAGGAAAGTGAAAAAGTTGGCTTAAAGCTCAACATTCAGAAAACTAAGATCATGGCATCCGGTCCCATCACTTCATGGCAAATATATGGGGAAACAATAAAAACAGTGACAAACTTTTTTTTGGGGGGGGGCTCCAAAATCACTGCAGATGGTGACTGCAGCCATGAAATTAAAAGATGCTTGCTCCTTGGATGAAAAGCTATGACCAACCTAGACAGCATATTAAAAAGCAGAGACATTACTTTGCTAACAAAGGTCCATCTAGTCAAAGCTATGGTTTTTCCAGTAGTCATGTATGGATGTGACAGTTGGAGTATAAAGAAAGCTGAGCACTGAAGAACTGATTCTTTTGAACTGTGGTTTGGAGAAGACTCTTGAGAGTCGCTTGGATTGCAAGGAGATCCAACCGGTCAATCCTAAAGGAATTCAGTCCTGAATATTCACTGAAAGGACTGATGCTGAAACTCCAATATTTGGCCACCTGATCTGAAGAACTGACTCCTTTGAAAAGACCCTGATGCTGGGAAAGACTGAAGGCCAGAGTTGAAGGGGACGACAGAAGACGAGATGGTTGGATGGCATCACTGACTCGATGGACTTGAGTTTGAGTAAGCTCCGGGAGTTGGTGATGGACAGGGAAGCCTGGTGTGCTGCAGTCCATGGGGTTGTGAAGAATCAAACATGTCTGAGTGATCTGAACTGAATTTCACACTAAGAAGAAAAATAAACTATAAATGGATTAAAAACCTAAATGTAAGACCAGACACTCTAAAACTCTTAGAGAAAAACTTATGCAGAACACTCTTTGACATAAATCACAGCAAGATCTTTTTTGAATCATCTCCTAGAATAATGAAAATAAACATAAAAAGAAACAAATGCGACCTAATTAAGCTGAAAAGTTTTTGCACAGCAAAGGAAACTATTAGCAAGTCAAAAAGACAACCCTCAGAAGGAGGATCAGTTCAGTTCAGTCGCTCAGTCGTGTCCAACTCTTTATGACCCCATGAATCGCAGCACGCCAGGCCTCCCTGTCCATCACCAACTCCCGGAGTTCACTAAGACTCACATCCATCGAGTCAGTGATGCCATCCAGCCATCTCATCCTCTGTCGTCCCCTTCTCCTTCTGCCCCCAATCCCTCCCAGCATCAGAGTCTTTTCCAATGAGTCAACTCTTCGCATGAGGTGGCCAAAGTACTGGAGTTTCAGCTTTAGCATCACTCCTTCCAAAGAAATCCCAGGGCTGATCTCCTTCAGAATGGACTGGTTGGATCTCCTTGCAGTCCAAGGGACTCTGAAGAGTCTTCTCCAACACCACACTTCAAAAGCATCAGTTCTTCAGTGCTCAGCTTTCTTCACAGTCCAACTCTCACATCCATACATGACCACTGGAAAAACCATAGCCTTGACTAGACGAACCTTTGTTGGCAAAGTAATGTCTCTGCTTTTGAATATGCTATCTAGGTTGGTCATAACTTTTCTTCCAAGGAGTAAGCATCTTTTAATTTCATGGCTGCAGTCACCATCTGCAGTGATTTTGGAGCCCAGAAAAATAAAGTCTGACACTGTTTCCACTGTTTCCCCATCTATTTCCCATGAAGTGATGGGACCGGATGCCATGATCTTCGTTTTCTGAATGTTGTGCTTTAAGCCAACTTTTTCACTCTCCTCTTTCACTTTCATCAAGAGGCTTTTTAGTTCCTCTTTACTTTCTGCCATAAGGGTGGTGTCATCTGCATATCTGAGGTTATTGATATTTCTCCCGGCAATCTTGATTCCAGCTTGTGCTTCTTCCAGCCCAGCATTTCTCATGATGTACTCTGCATAGAAGTTAAATAAACAGGGTGACAATATACAGCCTTGACATACTCCTTTTCCTATAAATTTGCAAATGAAGCAACCGACAACGGAATAATCTCCAAAATATACAAACAGCTCATGAAGCTCAATATAAAAACAACAAACAACCCAATCACAAAATGGGCAGAAGACCTAAATAGACATTACTCCAAAGAAGACATAAAGATTCCAAAAGGCCCATGAAAAGATGCTCAACATTACTAATTATTAAAAAAATGCTAATCAAAACTACAACGAGGTATCACCTAACGCAGATCAGAATGACCATCATCAAAAACATCTACAAACCAAAAAGGTCTACAAATAAATGCTGGAGAGGGCGTGGACAAAAGCGAATCCTCTTGCACTGCTAGATGGAAATTTAAATTGATACAGCCACTATGGAGAACTGTATGGAGGTTTCTTAAATTAAAAATAGAACTACTGTATGATCCCACAATCCTATTACTGGGCATATGCCCACATAAAACCATAATTCAAAAGGATACATGTACCCCAATGTTCATTGCAGCACTATTTTCAACAGCCAGGACTTGGAAACTACTTAATAGTTCAACAGAGGAATGGATAAAGATCTGGTACATATATACAATGGAATATTAGCTGTAAGGAATGAAATTGTGTCACCTGCTGAGATGTGCATGGACCTAAAGGCTGTCATACACAGTGAAGTATGCCAGAAAGAAGAAAACAAAGCTTATAAGCAGAGTCTGAAAAAATGGTAAAGATGATCTTATTTGCAAAGCAGAAACAGAGGTACAGAGATGTAGAAAACAGACATATAGGTATCAGTGGGGAAGGGTAAGTAGGATGAATTGGGAAATTGAGATTCACTTATATACACTACTATCTATAAAATACTAAACTAATGAGAAGCTACAAAAAAGAATGCATTCTTTAACATTTTTATGTGCAAACTGTTTCAATATTATTCATGTCTTTTATAAAGAGGTAGTTTAAATGCAATAATTACCAGTTAATTTCAAATTCAGGTTATGCAGTTAATGATAAAGCTATTAAGTAAAAAGATATACATTTACATAAATACAGGAAAGTAAT
>NW_011494952.1:3934961-3935089 GCF_000754665.1 Bison bison bison | reverse complement strand
GAACTGTAGAAAAAAAAAGCTTCTGCATAGAAGTTAAATAAACAGGGTGACAATATACAGCCTTGACATACTCCTTTTCCTATAAATTTGCAAATGAAGCAACCGACAACGGAATAATCTCCAAAATA
>NW_011494952.1:3921886-3934861 GCF_000754665.1 Bison bison bison | reverse complement strand
AGGAAAGTAATTAAAATATAACAAGAAAGCCTGTACAGAAGATCATATGACTATGAATTGGTCTTCTTTTTTATATTTTCAGTGACTTCCAAGATTTCCAAAAAGACAAGATGTCCAAACATTTCAATATGTTTTAATGTGAAATATAACACATAAGCAACTCTGATAAATGCAGGTATTCAGATATATTTAACAGATATAGCTATAGATAGAAATATAGATAATAAGTCAGTTTCTTCCAGAAAACAGAACCGTCTTTATACATTTCAAGAATAGGAAAGGTCAGAGTAGCCAGCAATTTGAAGACATACGGTTCTCTACAATCCTCCATAAAGTGGCTGTAATTTATAAGAATCTTAGGCAGTATTCACAATCTTTCTGATTTGGGCCTCAAAATGAGTGGTATTCTAGGTGAACTTCACATCTGTAACTTCCTCAGTAGCCATCTCTTCTCCTAGTATACATATTTTGTGATATTACATCACACTGACAAATTTACAAAAGAGTAAATAGTGAATTGCCAATAGGCCATTGAGAACAAACACACATACAGAAAATGGTGCAAAATTTAGAAGCCGATACAGTAATCACCACTACAAGCAAAACACCTGGATGAAAAATAAAGCAACACAGACAGCATCCATGAAGATACTGTCATGCCCCTTCCGAACTACTCTCTTTCCACCTGAGAGATAACAAGAATGTTATAGTAATCACTTCCTTACATCTCTTTCTTGTTTTCCTACCAAAACAAGATTTCTTAAATACAACATATTGTCTAATTTGATCATTACATAATTGGAATATTAAGGTATGTGCTACTGATATCTTGCATCTTTACTGTATAATAGGTTTGTGAAAATTATTCATGTTTCTTTGTATACCAGATACTTGTTCATTTTTTCTAATTTTTTGCTGTGATAAAACAAATAAAACAAGAGTATTTATCACCTTGAACATTTTTAAGGGTACAGTTCAGTGGTATTAAATATGTTTATACTCTTGTGCTATGAAACAAACAAAACAACAACAAAACAAAGGAGCAGAGTAGGACTTGAGCTCACTACCTCTCCTGGAAACACCGAAACCACAGCTAACTGCTGAAAACCACTGATAAAAGAGACTGGAAATTATGACAAAAGATATCCTACATTCAAGACAAAGAAGCCACAACGAGAAAACAGGAGGCGTGCTTTCATGACACAGTCAAATAACGTTAGGTGGGTGATGCACAACTGAAAAATCATTACATTGCAGAGGTCTTCCCATAAGAGTAAGAGTCCTCAGGTTCACCTCAGGCTCCCTGGCCTGAGGGTCTGGCATTAGGAGTAGGAATCCTCAAAGAATTTGGCCCTGAAGGCCAGCAGGGCTTTAGTGCAGGAGATCCACAAGACTGGGGAAAACAGAAACTCTCAACTCTTAGGCATGCACACAAGGATTCCAATACCCTGGAACGCAGCACAAAGCAGTAACTCCACAGGAGGTAGGGTTGGACCCACCTAAAAATCTGGGAGGGTCTCTGAGGGAGTCTGGGATTGGCTGTGACTCACTGTGGGGCAGGGGGTAAGGACACTGGTGGGAAAGGCCCCAGAGAATAATGATAGGCCTGACCTCTCCTGAAGGATGCAATTTTAGCATCAAGACTTGGCCCTACCAAACAGCCTCCAGCACTGAAATGCCTTAGGCCAAACAATAAGCAAGATATGAACACAGCCACACCCATCAGCAAATAGGGTACCAAAAGCAATCTTGAGCTCACAGTTCAGTTCAGTTGCTCAGTCATGTCCAACTCTATGCCACCCCATGGACTGCAGCACACCAGGCCTCCCTGTCCATCACCAACTCCTGGAGTTTACCCAAACTCATGTCCATTGAGCCAGTGATGCCATCCAGCCATCTCATCCTCTGTCGTCCCCTTCTCCTCCTGCCTTCAATTTCCGAGCATCAGGGTCTTTTCCAATGAGTCAGCTCTTGGCATCAGGTGGTCAAAGTACTGTAGTTTCAGCTTCAACATTAGTCCTTCCAAGGAACACTCAGGACTGATCTTCTTTAGGATGGACTGGTTGGACCAGGACTGTGTGCACCAGGACCCAGGGACCCCACAGAGACTGAGACAGAACTGTGTTTGAGCATCTCCTCTGGCGGTTCAGGTCATCAGTGAGCTGCTACAGGGACAGAGGCTCTGGGTGCAGCAGACCTGGGTATGGCATAAGCCCTCTTGGAGAAGGTTGCCATTAACCCCACCACAGAGCTGAAAGATCTTACACAGGACTGGGAAATAGATTCTCAGAGGGCACAACAGAACCTTGTGCACCAGGACCCAGAAGAAAGGAGCAGTGACCCCACAGGAGACTGCCCCGGACTTGCCTGTGGGTGTCCAGGAGTCTCTGGCGGAGGCGTGGGTCAGCGGTGGCCTGCTGCAGGGTTGGGGGCACTGAGTGTAGCAGTACATGCATGGGATCTTTTGAGGGAGGTCACCATTATCTTGTTACCTCCACCATAGTTTGGCCCCAGGTAAATAGCAGGGAGGGAACACAGCTCTACCCATCAACAGAAAATTGAGCTCACAGCCACCTATAAACACAGGCTTGACATAGCCCCTGCCCACCACAGGGACAAGATTCAACTACCCATCTGTGGGCAGACACCAGTGCTACTTTCCAGGAATTCTGCACAAGCCTCAGGACCAACCTGATCCAGCAAAGGGCAGACACCTGAAGCAAGAGGAGTTATGATCCTCTAATCTGCAGGAAAGGAGACCACACCCAGAATGTTAGACAAAATTAGATGAAAGAGAAGTATGTTCCAGATGAAAGAAAAAGATAAACACCCACAAGAACACCTAAAATGAAGTGGAGATAGGCAACCTAACTGAAAAATTATTTAGAGTAATGACACTAGTGAAATGTCTAGATAGCATCACCGACTCAATGGACATGAATTTGAACAAACTCCGGGAGATGGTGGGGGACAGAGGAGCCTGGCATACTGCAGTCCATTAGGTCATGAAGAGCTGGACATGACTCAGTGACTGAACAACAATGATGCTAAAGATGATTCAAGATATCAGAAAAAGAATGGAGGTACACACTGAGAAGACACAAGAGACGTTTAACCAAGAACAAGAAGATCTAAAGAACAGAGATGAACAACAATTTGAATGAAACATATACTAGAAGGAATCGGTAGCAGAATACCTGAGGCAGAAAAATGAAAAAGTGAGTCAACTGTCATAAAAGGGGAAATCCACAGAAACACAATATAGTGGGTGACTTTAACATTCCACTCACACCAACGGACAGATCAAGGTAGACAGTTAGTAAGGAAACAAACCTTTAAATGACACATTAGATCACATTGACTTAATAGATATCTATAGGGCATTCCAACATTCTCCTGCTGATTGTTCAGAGGGGAGTTTCAATTTTGGAGTTCTCACAGGAGAAGACACACGCACGTCCTTCTACTGCACCATCTTGCCTAGTCTTATCACACTGTTAAGAAAGTTCTAGGACCCACAAAAGATTTCCCAACCTGGAGATCTGGCAAAGGGACTGAGAATCCCCAGGGAATTTGACTTCGGAGGCCAGTGGGATTTGATTACAAAACTTACATATTCTGAAGAAAGACTCTTGGAGAGCACAAACAAAACCTTGTATGCACCAGGACCCAGGAGAAAGGAGCGATGACCCCACAAGAGACTGACCCAGACTTCCCTGTGAGTGTCCGGGAGTCTCCAGTGGAGGCGTGGGTCGAGACTGGTCTGCAGCAGGGTCAGGGGCACTGAATAAAACAGCGCATGCACAAGACCTTTTGAAGAAGGTCACCATTGTCTTCATTACCCCACCACAGTTTCCTCTCAGGTCAAACAACAGGGAGGGAAGGAACACAGCCCCACCCATCAACAGAAAATTGGATTAAAAATTTACTGAGCATGCCCCGCCCATCAGAACAAGACCCAGTTTCCCCCACAGTTAGTCTCTCCCATCAGGAAGCTTCTATAAGCCTCTTATCCTTATCCATCAGAGGACAGAAAGAATGAAAACCAAAAATCACAGAAAACTAATCAAACTAATCCATTGGATCACAGTCTAACTCAATGAAACTATGAGCCATGCTGTGTAGGGACACCCAAGACGTCTGGGTCATAGTGGAGAGTTCTGACAAAACCTGGTCCACTGGGGAAGGGAATGGCTAACCACTTCAGTATTCTTACTTTGAGAACCCCACGAACAGTATGAAAAGGCAAAAAGATAGGACACTGATGCTGAAAGATGGACTCCCCAGGTCAGTAGGTGCCCAATATGCTACTGGAGAAGACTTGAGAAACAATTCCAGAAAGAACGAAGAGACAGAGTCAAAGTGAAAGCAACTCCCAGTTGTGGATGTGACTGGTGATGGAAGTAAAATCCAATGCTGTAAAGAACAATATTGCATAGGAACCTGGAATGTTAGGTTCATGAATCAAGAAAAATTGCAAGTGGTCAAACAAGAGATGGTAAGAGTAAACATCGACATTTTAGGAATCAGTGAACTAAAAAGGACAGGAATGGGTGAATTTAATTCAGATGACCATTATATATCCACTACTGGGGGCAAGAATCCCTTTGAAGAAATGGAGCAGCCCTCATATTCAAAAAAAGAGTCTAAAATGCAGTAGCTGGGTGCAGTCTCAAAAATGACAGAATGCTCTCTGTTCGTTTCCAAGACAAACCATTAAATATCACAGTAATCCAAGTCTATGCCCCAACCACTAACGCCAAAAAAGCTGAAGTTGAACAGTTCTATGAAGACCTACAAGACCTTCTAGAACTAACACCAATAAAAGATGTCCTTTTCATCACAGGGGACTTGAATGCAAAAGTAGGACATCAAGAGATACCTAGAGTAACAGGCAAGTTTGGCCTTGGAGTACAAATTGAAGCAGGGCAAAGACTAACAGAGTTTTGCAGAGAGAACGCAATGCTCATAGCAAACACCCTCTTCCAACAACACAAGAGAAGACTCTGCACATGGACATCACCAGATGGACAACATTGAAATCAGATTGATGATCTTCTTTACAGCAAAGATGGAGAAGCTCTA
This sequence comes from Bison bison bison, assembly GCF_000754665.1. NCBI lineage: Eukaryota > Metazoa > Chordata > Mammalia > Artiodactyla > Bovidae > Bison > Bison bison. The sequence continues at coordinate 3,929,776 of NW_011494952.1, read as the reverse complement.
TACAGTCAGAAAAAAAAGACCAGGAGTTGACTGTGGCTCAGATCATAAATACCTTATTGCCAAATTCAGACTTAAATTGAAGAAAGTAGGGAAAACCACTAGACCATTCAGGTGTGACCTAAATCAAATCCCATACGATTATACAGTAGAAGTGAGAAATAGATTTAAGGGACTAGATCTGATAGAGTGCCTGAAGAACTATGGACAGAGGTTTGTGACACTGTACAGAAGGCAGTGATCAAAACCATCCTCAAGAAAAAGAAATGCAAAAAGGCAAAATGGTTGTCTGAGGAGGCCTTACAAATAGCTGTGAAAAGAAGAGAAGCAAAAGGCATAGGAGAAAAGGAAAGGTATACCCATTTGAATGCAGAGTTCCAAAGAACAGAAAGGAGAGAGAAGAAAACCTGCCTCAGTAATTAATGCAAAGAAATAGAGGAAAACAAAAGAATGGGAAAGACTAGAGATCTCTTCAAGAAAATTAGATATACCAAGGGAACATTTCATGCAAAGATGGGCACAATAAAGGACAGAAATGGTATGGACCTAACAGAAGCAAAAGATATTAAGAAGAGGTGGCAAGAATACACTGAAGAACTATACAAAAAAGATCTTCAGGACCCAGATAACCACGATGGTGTCATCACTCACCTAGAGCCAGACATCCTAGAATGCAAAGTCAAGTAGGCCTTAGGAAGCATCACTATGAACAAAGCTAGTAGAGGTGATGGGATTCCAGTTGAGCTATTTCAAATCCTAAAAGATGATGCTGTGAAAGTGCTGCACTCACTGTGCCAGCAAATTTGGAAAACTCAGCAGTGGCCACAGGAGTGGAAAAGGTCAGTTTTCACTCCCATCCCAAAGAAAGACAATGCCAAAAAACATTTAAACTACTGCACAATTAATTGCACTCATCTCACATGCTGGCATAATAATGCTCAAAATTCTCCAAGCTAGGCTTCAACAGTATGTGAACCGAGAACGTCAAGATGTTCAAGCTGCATTTAGAAAAGGCAGAGGAACCAGAGATCAAATTGCCTTCATGCGTTGGATCATAAAATAAGCTAGAGAGTTCCAGAAAAGCATCTACTTCTGCTTTATTGACTACACCAAAGCCTCTGACTATGTGGTTCACAACAAACTGGAAATTTCTGAAAGAGATGGGAATGCCACACCACCTGACCCGCCTCCTGAGAAATCTGTATGCAGGTCTAGAAGCAACAGTTAGAACTGGACATGGAACAACAGACTGGTTTGAAACTGGGAAAGGAGTACGTCAAGGCTGTATATTGTCACCCTGCTTAAATGCCACCTGATGCGAAGAACTGACTCATTTGTAAAGACCCTGATGCTGGGAAAGATTGAAGGCTGGAGGAGAAGGGGACGACAGAAGATGAGATGGTTGGATGGCATCACTGGCTCAATGGACATGAGTTTGAACAACTCCAGGAGTTGGTGATGGACAGGGAAGCCCAGTGTGCTGCGATCCATGGGGTCACAAAGGGTCAGATATGACTGCAAGACTAAACTGAATTGAACTGATAAGGCATTCCACCTGAAAGCAGCAGAATATACTGTCTTCTCAAGTACACATGGAACATTCTCCTGGATAGATTACATCTGGAGTCACAAATCAAGCCTCAGTAAATTTAAGAAAACTGAAGTCATATCGTGTATCTTTTTTGACCACAGCACTATGAGATTAGAAATCAATTAGAGAAAAAAAATATGTAAAAAGCACAAACACATGGAGGCTAAACAATATCAACCAAATAACCAAGAGATCACCGTAGAAATCAGAGAGGAAATAAAGAAAGACCCAGAAACAAATGACAATGGAAATATGACAACCCAAAACATATAGGGTTGTTCAGCAAAAGTATCTAAAAGGAAAGTTTACAGGAATATATTCCTACCTCAAGAAACAAGAAAAATCTCAAAAATACAGCCTAACCTTATACCTACAGTAACTAAAGAGGAGCAAAACCCCATAAAACTTTGCAGAAAAAGAAATCGTAAAGGTCAGAGCAGAAATAAATGAAACAGAAATGAAGAACAGCAAATATCAAAGAAACTAAAAGTTGGTTCTTTGAGAAGATAAACAAAATTGAGAAACCTTTAGCTGGAATTGACAATGAAATAGGGAGAGGACTCAATTCAGTAAAATTAAAATTGAAAACCAGAAGTTACAACTGACCACAAAAATTTAAAGGATCATAAGAGACTACTGCTGCTGCTGCTGCTGCTGCTAAGTTGCTTCAGTCGTGTCCGACTCTGTGAGACCCCATAGATGGCAGCCACCAGGCTCCCCCGTCCCTGGGACTTTCCAGGCAAGAACACTGGAGTGGGTTGCCATTTCCTTCTCCGATGCATGAAAGTGAAAAGTGAAAGTGAAGTCGCCTCATCTGTGTCTGACTCTGTGAGACCCCACAGAGGGCAGCCTACCAGGCTCCTCCGTCCATGGGATTTGCCAGGCAAGAATACTGGAGTGGGGTGCCATTGCCTTCTCTTACTATAGGCAACTATTCGCTAATAAAATGGATAACCTGGTAGAAATGGGCTAATTCTTAGAAAAGTACAATCTTCTAAGACTGAACCACAAAACAGAAACTATGAATAAACCAATCAGATGTAATGAATCTGAAACTGTCATTAAAAATCTTTTAAGAAACAAACGTCCAAGACCAAATGGACTTGAACCAGAAGTGAGTTCTAGCAAACATTTAGATAACACCTAACATCTGTCCTTCTCAAACTGTTCCAAAAAGTTGCAGGAGGAATACTCCCAAAGTCATTGTATGTGGCCACCATCACCCTGATACCAAAACCAGGCAAACATATCACAAAAAAGGAAAATTACCGGCCAATATCACTGATGAACATAGATGCAAAAATCCTCAACAAAATACTAGCAAACCAAATACAACAATACATTAAAGAGATCACATACCATGATTCAGTGGGATTTATCCTAAGGAAGTAAGGATTCTTCAATATACAGAAATTGATTAATGTGATACACATTAACAAACTGAAGAATAAAGACCATTATAACCATCTCAGTACATGGAGAAAAAGTATTTGATAAAATTAAATATCCATTTATGATAAAAACTCTTCAGAAGGGGCACAGAGAGAACCTACTTCTTTATAGACTATATGACAAACCCACAGCAAACATCATTCTCCATAGTGAAAAACTGAAAGAATTTCCTCTAAAATCAGTTACCAGACAAGGATGTCCACTCTCATCACTATCGTTCAACACAGTGTTGGAAATCCTAGCCATGGCCATCAGAGAAGAAAAAGAAATAAAAGGAATCCAAACTGGAAAAAAGTTAAACTGTCATTGTTTGTAGATGACATGATAGTATACACAGGAACTCCTAAAGATGCCACCAAAAAACTAGCAGAGCTAATCAATGAATTTAGTAAAGTCACAGGATACAAAATTAATACATAGAAATCTCTTGCATTCCTATATTCTATCAATGAAAGATCAGAAAGAGAAATTAAGGAACCATCCTATTTATGATTGCAACAAAAAGAATTAAATACCTAGGAATAAACCTATGTAAGGAGGCAAAAGACCTGTATGCAGAAAACTATAAGATACTGATGAAAGATATTAAAGATGACACAAACAGATGGAGAGATAGACAATGTTCTTGGACTGGAAGAATCAATACTGTGAAAATGACTATACCACCCAAAGCAATCTACAGTTTCAGTGTGTGCATGCGTGCTCAGTTATATTCAACTCTCTGTGATCCCATAGACTGTAGCCCACCAGGCTCCTCCATCCAGGGGACTTTCTGGGCAAGAATACTGGAGTGGGTTTCCATTTCCTTCTCCAGGAGATCTTCCTGACCCAGGGATCAAACCCATATCTCCTGTGTCTCTTGCATCATCGGGCAGATTCTCCTCTGTGTATAGTCCTTTTACTCCTTACAAGATACAATGCAATTCTTATCAAATTATCAATGCCATTTTTTTTTCTACAAAATTAGAACAAAAAAAATTTACAACTTGTATGGAAACACAAAAGACCTCAAGTAGCCAAAGCAATCTTGAAAAAGAAAGTCAGAGCTGGAGGAATCAGGATCCCTGACTTCAGACTACACTACAAAGTCATCATGACAGTATGGTACTGGCACAGAAACAGAAATATAGATCAGTCAAACTGGATAGAAAGCTCAAAGATAAACCCACACACCTATGGTCACCTAATCTATGCCAAAGGAGGCAAGAATATCCAGTTGAGAGAAGACTTTCTCTTCAATAAGTGGTGCTGTGAAAACTGGACAGCTACATGTAAAAGAATGACATTAGAACACTCCTGAACACCATGAAGAAAAATAAACTCTAAATGCATTAAAGAGCTAAATACAAGGCCAAGCAGTACAAAACTCTTAGAAGAATATATAGGCAGAATATCCCCTAACATAAATTGTAGCAAGATCTTTTTAAACTTACCTCCTAGAGTAATGAAAATAAAATTAAAAATAAACGAATGGGGCCCAATTAAACTGAAAAGCTTTGGCACACCAAAGGAAACTACAAAGAAGACAAATCTCACCATGGGAGAAAATATTTGCAAAGAAACTAACTAAACCCACCAACCAATCAGTGGCAAAAAGATACTAATTATTAGAGAAATACAAATCATATCTACAATGAGTTATCACCTCACACTCGTCAGAATGTTCACCATCACAAAGTATATAAATAATAACTGCTGGAGAGGGTGTGGGGGAAAGGGAATCCTCTTGCACTGTTGATGGGAATTTATACTGATACAGCCACTATGGAAAATAGTACGGAGGTTCCTTAAAATCAAAACAGAGCCACCATATGACCTAGCAACCCCACATCTAGCCATATGAAAATGATAGTTGAAAGAGATACATGCACCCCAATATTCTGCATCACTATTTCCAATAGCCAGGTTGGAAGCAACCCAACCATTTATCAAGAGTGAAATGGTTAAAGAATATGTGGTACCTAATAGGGCTTTCCTGGTGGCTCAGACCGTAAAGAATCTGCCTGCAATGCAGGAGACCCGGGTCTGACCCCTGGGTTGGTGTACAAGCATACAATGGAATGTTACTTAGTCATAAAAAAGAACAAAATAATGCCATTTGCAGCAACATGGATGGACCTAGAGACTGTAATACTAAGTGAAGTAAGTCAAAGAAAGACAAATATGATAGCATTTATATGTGGAATCAAACAAAGACAGAGGTGAACTTATCTACAAAACAGAAACAGACTCAGAGACTCAGCGAAGGAACTTATGGCTACAGGGAGGGAGGGAGGGAGGGGTATACTGGAAGATTGGGGTTGACATATACACACTACTATATATAAAATTGACAACTATGAGACTACTGTACAGCACTGGGAACTCTACTCAATACTCTGTAAAGGCCTATATGGGAAAAGAATCTAAAAAGAGCAAATGTATGCATATTCATTTTGCTGATTCACTTTGCTGTAGACCTGAAATGAACACAACATTGTAAATCAACTCTAGTCCATAAATTTTTTTAAATGGCAGTACTATCTGAAGCAGTCTACAGAAGGAATGTGATCCCTATCAATTACCCATGACATTTGTCATAGAACTAGGGCAAATAATCCAAACATTTATATGGAACTATAAAACATGCAGAATTGCCAAAGCAATCCTCAGGGAAAAACAACAAAGCCAGGGGTATAACTCTCTCAGACTTGAGACAATACTATAGGGCTACAGTAATCAAAATAGTGTGGTACTGGTACAAAGAGCAATATTGCATAGGAACCTGGAATGGTAGGTCCATGAATCAAGGCAAATTGGAAGTGGTCAAACAGGAGATGGCAAGAGTGAACATCAACATTTTAGGAACCAGTGAACTAAAATGGACTGGAATGGGTGAATTTAATTCAGATGACTATTATGTCTACTACTGTGGGCAAGAATCCCTTAGAAGAAATGGAGTAGCTATCAGAGTCAACAAAAGAGTCTGAAATGCAGTACTTGGATGCAGTCTCAAAAACAACAGAATGATCTCTGTTTGTTTCCAAGGCAAACCATTAAATACCACAGTAATCCAAGTCTATGTCCCAACCAGTAACGCTGAAGAAGCTGAAGTTGAACGGTTCTATGAAGATCTATAAGGCGTTATAGAATTAACACCTAAAAAAGATGTCCTTTTCATTACAGGGAACTGGAATGTAAAAGTAGGAAGTCAAGAAACACCTGGAGTAACAGGCAAATTTGGCCTTGGAGTACAGAATGAAGCAGGGTAAAGGCTAGTGGAGTTCTGCCAAGAGAATGCACTGGTCATAGCAAACACTCTCTTTTAACAATACAAGAGAAGACTCTACACGTGGACATCACCAGATGGTCAACACCGAAATCAGATTGATTATGTTCTTTGCAGCCAAAGATGGAGAATCTCTATACAGTCAACAAAAACAAGACCGGGAGCTGACTGTGGCTCAGATCATGAGCTCCTTATTGCCAAATTCAGACTTAAATTGAAGAAAGTAGGGAAAACCACTAGACCATTCAGGTATGACCTAAATCAAATCCCGTATGATTATACAGTGGAAGTGACAAATAGATACAAGGAATTAGATCTGATAGACACAGAGTGCCTGATGAACTATGGGTGGAGGTTCACGACATTGTACAGGAGACAGGGAGCAAGACCATCCCCAAGAAAAATAAATGCAAAAAAGCAAAATGGCTGCCTAAGGAGGCCTTACAAATAGCTGTGAAAAGAAGAGAAGCAAAAAGCAAAGGAGAAAAGGAAGATATACCGATTTGAATGCAGAGTTCCAAAGAATAGCAAGGAGAGATAAGAAAGCCTTCTTCAATGATCAGCGCAAAGAAATAGAGGGAAATAATAGAATGGGAAAGACCAGAGATCTCTTCAAGAAAATTAGAGATACCAAGGGAACATTTCATGCAAAGATGGGCTCAATAAAGGACAGAAATGGTATGGACCTAACAGAAGCAGAAGATATTAAGAAGAAGTGGCAAGAATACACAGAAACTATACAAAAAAGATCTTCATGACCCAGATAATCACGATGGTGTGATCATTCACCTAGAGCCAGACATCCTGGAATGTGAAGTCCAGTTGGCCTTAGGAAGCATCTCTACAAACAAAGCTAGTGGAGGTGATGGGATTCCAGTTGAGCGATTTCAAATCCTAAAAGATGATGGTGTGAAAGTGCTGCACTCAATATCCCAGCAAATTTGGAAAACTCAACAGTGGCCACAGGACTGGAAAAGGTCAGTTTTCATTCCAATCACAAAGAAAGGCAATGCCAAAGAATGCTCAAAGTACCGCACAATTGCACTCATTTCACACGCTGCTAGCAAAGTAATGCTCAAAATTGTCCAAGCCAGGCTTCAGCAAGACGTGAACCGTGAACTTCCAGACGTTCAAGCTGGTTTTAGAAAAGGCAGAGGAATCAGAGATCAAGTTGCCAACATCCGTTGGATCATCGAAAAAGCAAGGGAGTTCCAGAAAAACATCTATTTCTGCTTTATTGACTATGCCAAAGCCTTTGACTGTGTGGATCACAATGAACTGTGGAAAATTCTTAAAGAGATGGGAATACCAGACCACCTGACCTGCCTCTTGAGAAATCTGTATGCAGGTCAGGATGCAACAGTTAGAACCAGACATGGAACAACAGACTGGTTCCAAATAGGAAAAGGAGTATGTCAAGGCTGTATATTGTCACCCTGCTTATTTAACTTATAAGCAGAGTACATCATGAGAAACACTGGGCTGGAAGAAGCACAAGCTGGAATCAAGATTGCCGGGAGAAATATCAATAACCTCAGATGTGTAGATGACACCACCCTTATGGCAGAAAGTGAAGAACTAA
>NW_011494952.1:3866657-3921748 GCF_000754665.1 Bison bison bison | reverse complement strand
AGTTATAACCAAGCTAGACAGCATATTAAAAAGCAGAGACATTACTTTGCCAACAAAGGTCCATCTAGTCAAGGTTATGGTTTTTCCAGTAGTCATGTATGGATGTGAGAGTTGGACTATAAAGAAAGCTGAGCACTGAAGAATTGATGCTTTTGAACTGTGGTGTTGGAGAAGACTCTTGAGAGTCCCTTGGACTGCAAGGAGATCCAACCAGTCCATCCTAAAGGAAATTAGTCCTGAATGTTCATTGGAAGGACTGATGTTGAAGCTGAAACTCCAATACTTTGGCTACCTGATGCGAAGAACTGACTCTTTTGAAAAGACCCTGATGCTGGGAAAGATTGAAGGCGGGCAGGAGAAGGGGACGACAGAGGATGAGATGTTTGGATGGCATCACCGACTCAATGGACATGAGCTTGATTCAACTCCGGGAGTTGGTTATGGACAGGGAGGCCTGACATGCTGCAGTCCACGGAGTCACAAAGAATTGGACACATGAACGACTGAACTGAACTGAAGTGATTGGTAAAAAACAGAAATATGAATCAATGGAACAGAATAGAGAACCCATAAATAAACCCACACATCCATGGTCAATTAATCTTCGACAAGGAAGGCAAAAATATAAAATGGGAAAAAGTCTCTTCACCAAGTGTTGTTGGGCAAGTTGGAAAGCTGCATGTAAATAAATGGAGTTAGAAAACACCGTCAGACTATGTACAGAAATAAACTCCAAATGGCTTAAAGACTTAAACATAAGACATGACTCCATGAAACTCCTAGGAGAGAGCCTAGGAAAAACCTTCTCTGACCAATGTTTCCTCAGGTTAGTCCCCAAAGGAAATTGACATAAAAATAAACAAATGAGACCTAATTAAACTGAAAAGCTTTTGCAAGGCAAAGTTAACCATATAAATACAACCCACAGAATGGGAGAAAATATTTGCAAACAATGAGATTAATTTTCAAAGCATACAAACAGCTTATACAACTCAACAACAACAAACAAAACCCAATCAAAAACTGGGCAAAGCTGAATAGACATTTCTCCAAAGAAGAAATAGAGATGCCAATAGGCACGTGAAAAGATGCTCAGCTGTTAATTAATAGAGAAATGCAAATCAAACTATAATCTCTTGGTAGAAACCATGACAGAGAAAGAATATTAAAAAAAAGAAGGTTCATACAGCTATATAACTGAGACATTCTGTTGTACAACAGAGATCGGCATGACACTGCAAATCAACTATACTTCAATTTTTTAAAAAGTCTACAAACAATAAATGCTGGAGAGGGAAAAGGGAACCCTCCTATATTGTTGGTGGAAATGAAAATTGGTATAACCACCAGTGAGAACAGTATGGAGATTCTTTAAACACTAAAAATAAAACTACTATATGTTCCATCAATCCCACTCCTGGGCATTTATCTGGAGAAAACTTTAATTCAGAGAGATACATGCACTACAATATTCATTACAGCACTATTTACAGTAGCCAAGAAATGGAAGCAACCTAAATGCAAGACAAATATCACACAGTACCACTAATATGTTAGTAAATCCAACTTGTAAAAAAAAATGGCATGGATGAATTTTATATACAAAACTGAAATACACTGATTTTGAAATCAAATTTATAGTTACCAAAGGGGAAACATGGGACTGTGAAGGAGTTTGGGGTTAACATATACACATTACTACATGTAAAATAGATAACCAACAAGGATCCATTGTAGAGTGCAGAGAACTCTACTCAATATTCTGTAATAATCCTTAAAAGAAAAGAATCAGAAAATGAATAAATGTGTATGTATATATATATATATATTAACTGACTCACTTTGCTGTACATCCGATTCTTCCACAATACTGTAAATCAACTATACTCCAATAAAATTTAGAAAAAGAGTCTACAAACAAGTATGTCATTTTGCAATCCATTCCAGCCTTTCATGTTAAATCTGATTGTGTATGGCTTGAATGCAACTTCCAGGAAGTCTATGTAATGTTAGTGTGGCCATGTTCAAGCCACACTGTTTTACCCAATGGTAATTTCAGTATTTATCTCTGGAGACTAGCAAAGTATTTAGCATGAAGGAGATGACCAGGTGGGGAAAGAACCCAGTCACCAAGTGTGGAAGAATTCATGACATATTTTCAGCGGTCCTTGTTCTCCAAACCAGGGCTTCCTTGGTGGCACAGTGGTAAAGAACCCACCTGCCGATGTAAGAGAACCAGGTTCGATCCCCGGGTCAGGAAGATACCCTGGAGGAGGGCATGGCAATCCACTCCAATATTCTTGCCTGGAGAAACCCATGGAACAGAAGACTGGCAGGCTACAGTTCATGGAGTCACAAAGAGTTGGACAGGACTGAAATAAACCTGACAGGCAGGAAGTTAGCTGAGAGCAACCAAGGCACCCCCTTCAGCTAACTGCCCAATAGTGGCCTAATCCCACCAAGCAATCTACCAGCCTCACCCCTAATACGCCCCTACCAGTACTCCAAAATAATCAGGGAGCAGGAAAAAACACCCCACCAACCTAGCTTACAGGACTTTCCCTACTTCAGCACAGGGCACACGTCACATTATTATCCTGTACTAAAGCAACCTTTGGTGGCCACTGGACTCATTAACTTCTTATAAATATTCCATGAATATATACATCTAATTTAACAGACTGAATTATGGGAAGGATATGTGTGGTAGATAGAGTATCTGGTTATATAACCTTCAGCTGTCAACCAAGGCTGTCAGTCAATGGCCCCCTTGGATTATGCAAATTACCCTGGTTTAAAAACTCTGTACGCCAGCCCTCCAGGGACATTTGCCTCCCTTGGTAAGACCCACCTCTCTCTTGGTGTTCTTTCTTTGTGTGTGCTCAGTCGTGTCCAATTCTTTGTGACCTGTTCTCTTACTGTTAATAAACTTTCTTGGAAGGATAAGACCTTAGGTTCTTGCATCCTTACCAAGAACCGAGGCCCATAGGAGGAAGGGTCTCCAGACTCTATCTGCTAACATTTTGGTGCCAAGACTCAGATTTTCTCTAAGCAACAGACCTTGTCTCTCCAGATCTCTACCACTCCTCTCTGTGCAGGCACAAAGGAACTGCTGATTTCTCTGCTCCTCCATTCTCTCTCAATCCTCTATCAGAGGAGCAGACTCTTGCTCCCAACCTCCTCCCCATCGAACCGTCATTCAACCTGAGCCTACTTCTTCAGACAATGTCAGAGATTCAGGTAAGCCTCCACTTTCCCATCAGAATAAGAAACGGCCCAGACCCTGACTGGCCACCAGGCATCTGGGACACTTTTAGTTGGGTACAAGCAGGAAATGTCCTCCCCAGCTACCATGTGGTGCTGGACTGTAAGCCATCCTGTCGATTATGATCCTGGGACACCAGGCTCTCTAACTGTCCTACTATTTTCCAGATGGGAAACCAACCATCTGCCCCTAAGGGGATACCCTTGAGACGCACCCTCCAAAACTGGTTACAATTTGACCCTGCCACGCTACAGAAGAGGAGACTCATTTTCCTTTGTAATATGATCTGGACCCAATATTACCTTTCAGACAGGGTATCCAGGCCCGTAAATGGAACCATTAATTATAACACCATTCTCCAAAAGGCAAATTTTGGAGACTTATTCTGCAAAATGCAGAACAAATGGTCTGAGATTCCATATGCACAACTTTTCTTTATCCTATGGGATAAAGAGGATTTCCTTACAACTAGTAAACTTACTACCCTTGCCACCCTGATACTTAAGGAAAATCCCTCAATTTCACCAGCCACCTCACCAGCCAGCACTGCCCTACCACCTTTCAAGGGACCTCGGTTACCTCCATCAGCTAAAGTCTGTCCCTTGGTGGAAGCACAGAGAGGCGAATTTGGCCCACAACTAGTCCATCAACTCTTCTTATTGGTAGAACTAAAGCAGATTAAGGAAGAATTGGGTAGCTTTTCAGACAATCCCACTAAATATATTGAGGGATTCCAACATATCACTATGGCTTATGAAATGACCTGGAAAGATATCACCATAATTCTAAACCAGACCTTCTCTGATACTGACATAGAAAGAGTTAAAAGAGAGGCAAAAAATTTGCTGATGGACTCCACCTTTCTGATACTAAATATCCCATTAGGGAAATGGCAGTCCCCAGCATTAATCCCAAATGGGACTACAGTCAGAAAGAATATCAATGGGAAATAAATCATTTTATCATCTGTATCAAAAACAGGCTTTAAGGCAGCCCAACATAAAGTCATAAACTACTCCCAAGTAACAGCAATCAGCCAGCAGCCCAGGGAAAATCCAACAGCTTTCCTTAATAGGCTGAGGGAAGCATTCATTAAATACACCAATCTAGATCTGGACTCTTAAGACGGACAAGAGATTATAAAAGATCAGTTGTCAACTCAGCACCTGATATTAAACACAAATTACAAAAACTAATGCAAGACCCTAGCATCACCTTAGATGAACTGGTGAATGCAGCCTCCATGGTCTTCTATAACCGAGACCAAAAGGCTGAGGCCAAGGCCCGGGAGAAAGAAAGAAGAAAGGAATCCAGGCATGCCCAAATGATGGCTGCCAGCTGCCCAAATGAGGGTCCAGCTGTCCCCAAGACTACTCTGACTTTACAGCCCAAAAAAGACAAATGTTGCATTTGTCACCAAATGGCCACTGGGCACAGAAGTGCCCCAATCGGGATAGACCTCCTAAGACTGCTTGCTATCAATGCTATCAGTTGGAACACTGAGTGGCCCTTTGCCCCTCAATCTAAAGGGACCGAGGACCAGTGACTGCTACCCAGGACTGAGGAGATCCCCTCCAGTTGACCCCAATACAAGAGATCAACATCACTGGACTGGAGCCAAGGGTACAAATGGATGTGGTGGGTAAGTAAACCATTTTATTACGTGATGCTGGGGCCACTTGTTCTGTCTTGACTTCCTTCTCTGGACCCTACTCCTCTTGGAGCTGTACCATCATGGGAGGGCTTTTACTAACCCCTCTTCTGTGTCTGGGAGGGATTTGGATTCTTCCACAGTTTTTTACATATGCCTGAGTGTCCTAGACCACCTAGAGAGGGACCTACGACAAAAATGGGATGCTACTCTCTCTCTCCCTAGGAGGGTCACATGGATCGCCCCACCCCGCAACTTTCAGAAAACTTTAGGAGTTCTCTTAACTAATGAAGATACCAAAAAATCCCTCCAGGTCAGATGGCTACAACAAGTCAACCCACTGGCCTGAGACCAGGGGATCCCAGGAAAAGCTAAAAATGCAATGCGAGTCACAACAGCTCTAAATGATCCACATAAATTTCCCCAAGACCCAATTCCCCTTAGGCCTGAAGCCCGCCTGGGACTTCAACCCATCATTTTCAAAATTCCTGTCCCACGGACTCCTTATCCCCAATACCCTGATATTAGCACTGAAGAAAAAGGATGGTATTTAACTGCCTGGTCTAGGATTTCTGAATCATTAATGAGGCAAAAATTGCCCTACACTTGACAGTCCTCAATCCTTACATACGTTTAGGAAAAGTACCCCCAGATAGCAGCTGGTTCTCAGCCCCAGATTAAAAAGCTGCTTTCTTCTGCATCCCATTGGCCCCAGAATCACAATACTTGTTCACATTCGAATGGGAATCTCCATCACAAGCTCAACAACTGACCTGTACTGTCTTGTCCCAGGGCTTTAGGGATAGCTCCCCCTTCTTTGGACAGGCACTAGCCTGAGATTTAGATTTAAATCTTGGGCTCCAAAGTCACTGCAGATGGTGACTGCAGCCACAAAATTAAAAGACACTTGCTCCTTGTAAGGAAAGCTATGACAAATCTAGACAGCATATTAAAAAGTAGAGACATCACTTTGCTAATAAAGGTCCACTTAGTCAAAGCTATGGTTTTTCCAATAGCCATGTGCGGATGTGAGAGTTGGACCATAAAAAAGGCTGAGCACCAAAGAACTGATCCTCTTGAACTGAAGTGCTGGAGAAGACTCTTGAGAGTCCCTTGGATGCAAGGAGACGAAACCAGTCAATTCTAAAGGAAATCAACCCTCAATATTCATTGTCAGGACTGAGATTGAAGCTCCAATACTTTGGCCACCTGATGCAAAAACACAACTCATTGGAAAAGACTGATGCTGGGAAAGACGGAAGGCAAAAGGAGAAGAGGATGGCAGAGGATAAGATGGGTAGATAGCATCACTGACTCAATGGATATGAATCTGAGCAAACTCTGGGAGACAGGGAAGGACAGGGGAGCCTGGCATGCTGCAGTCCATGGGGTCACAAAGAGTTGGACAAGACTTAGTGACTGACCAACAACAACACTTGAGGGGGGAACTTTCATACAGTATATAGATGACCTCTTGATTTGTTCCCCCTCTCAACTCCAGGCCATTCGACATACCATTCAGGTCCTTAGTTTCCTGGCTGAGCGGGGTTATAAGGTGTCCAAATCTAAGGCTCAAATAGTATAACAAGTTTTCTATCTCAGAAGGATAGTGACCCTTGGCAGGTATAGCCTTTCAGCAGATGGTAATGGCTATATCCACCTACAGACTCCCACCCCACATAAACAGCTGCAAGCATTCCTGGGCCTAACTGGGTATTGTAGGATTTGGATACTCAACTACCATCTCACAGAGCAGCCCCTATATGAATCTCTAAAAGGCAGAGATGATCAAATACCCTTTACAAGGGGGCCATCCCAAAAGAAGGCCATAGAAACCTTTAAAAATCTCCTTTGAAGAGCTCCAGCTTTAGTATTTACTCAACCTGTACAAGCTGTTCCAACTTTACACCCACGAAAAAGAGCATGTTGCCTTAGGGGTCCTCACCCAAAGTCTAGGAGAAACTCTATAGCCAGTAGCCCATTTTTCCAAACAATTGGATTCCACTGTGAAGGGCAGGTCCCCTGTCCTGCGACACTGGGAGCATCATCCCTCCTAACAGGAGGCCCTTAAGTTTGCCCTGGAAGCGCCCATACAGGTTCTCACTGCCCATCAGGTATCAGATTTACTTAATAACAAGGCTTCAGCCTGGCTTTCAGACAATAGGATCCTCAGATATCAAATCTTTTTTTTTTTTTTTTGAAGACCCACAGATATCCCTGGGTGTTTGTAGGACTCTAAATCTAGCAACCCTGTTGCCTGGAAACAGGGGGGGAAAGTCCTTCCTATATTGTTCCAAGGTCTTTACAATTTCCTTAAATGCCCACCTGGACCTCTGGGATCAACCTTTGGCCAAATCATGGATGGAAACCGTTACATAGCAGAGGCAAAACACAAGGCTGGATGTCTCATTGTGTACCCCCATAAGGTCACTGACACCCAAGCTCTGCCTCAGAGTTCATCTGCACAACTTGCTGAACTCACTGCACTCACCTGAGTGTTAGAATTGGCTAACGGGGAAAAGGGTCACAATTTACACTGATTGTAAACATGCTTTCTTGATCTTACATGCCCATGCAGCCATCTGGAAAGAAAGAGGATACCCATGGGGTTGCAAAGAGTAGGACACGACTAAGCAACTGAACTGAACTGAATCTCCAAAAACAGCCCCATTAAATATGGCCCTCAGATTAATCAGCTACTCCAGGCCTCCAACTGCCTACAGAGGTAGCCATAGTTCATTGAAAAGGCCATCTGACACTACAGAGGGAAATCAATTTGCAGTCCAAGCTGCTAAGCAGGCCTCCTCTAAAGCAGCCCCATGACAGGGAGCTCTCATCCCTGCCCCACTGCCACTTCCTCTTCACCTGTATGGAGGAAGAAAGGCATGGGCAGCCCGAAAGGGTTTCCACCTAGGCTCATTCAGATGGTACACTTCTGATGGGACTCTTCTTGTCCCCAGGAGCCTCCAATGGAAACTCATTAATGCCCTCCATGAATTCACATTTGGGAAGGGATGCCTTCTCTGCCATGGTATCTAGAGTCCCAAAAGGCAAAGAACTTAATCAACTAATCTGGCAGGTATCCAGCTCTAGTCTGACCTGTTCCTATAATAACTTCTAGGGAAATAAATGTCCTGCCTTGGTCCAAGCCATCCAACGACATGGGACTTACCTGGGGAAGATTGGCAGGTGGATTTCACCTGGATGCCTCCTTCCTAGGGCTACAGGTATTTACCAGTCTTTGTAGACATCTTCATAGAATGGATAGAAGCCTACCTAACTAGGACAGAAAAAGCCCTAGAAATTACCATTAAACTTCTACAAGAAGTCATTGCCTGATTTGGTCTTCCCTGGTTCCTTCCAAGTAATAACGGGTCCTCATTTATTTCCACTATAACCCAGTCCATCGCCAAAGCCCTCAACATAAGGTTTGCTCTATAATACATTGCTCCTGAGGCCCCAATCCTCGGGAAAGGTAGAAAGGGTCAACAAGTTCCTCAAAAGCATCCTCTGAAAACTAACACAGTTCTAAATTGGGTAACTCTTTTATCTGTTTCCCTCTTTTGAAGTAGAATAACTCCAAAGGATCCGCTCGGACTGTGTCCATATGAAGTCTTATACAGACATCTTTTCCTAAAATCAGACCTACTTATGGACAGGGAAACCCTAGGACTACAATCTTATGTAACCAAACTGTCAATGTTCCAACAGGCCCTTGGGGAAACTGACCTGGAAACCAACTCTCCTAGCCTTCAGCCAGCCATACGATACTAATCTGGGGAAAAGGTCCTTATCAGAACTTGGAAGGATGGGTCTCCTGAGGCCCAGTTGGACCCTACTTGAAAGGGACCTCTTTCAGTCCTCCTTTCCTTATCCAAAGTCCATCAAGTTTCCAGGAATCACCACCTGGATTCACCATTCTGTGGTGAAGCTGTAGAAACCACCCTCTGAAAACTCAGACTCCAACATCCTACTCCTGTGAACCACATGAAGCCCTTAAATTCCTCTTCAAAAGGACCAAAGATAAATAACAATCTAACTCTTTAAATACATGGCCTTGTTGTTACATGTTGTTGTTACATGTTACATGTTGTTGTTGATACCTTGATTGTCCTTTCTTCTGAGCTTGTGCCCTCCTGTGGGTAATCCTATCTCACACCTATGGCACCTAACCTTGGTCATCCTGTCTTTCTGAGGCCTACATTAGGCATCATTCTTGACCAAATGCTACCCAAACTCACTCTCACCTTACCCCTCCCCTGGTCCATTATACAAATCTAAACTCTCTCAGCATCCCTTAGACCCAGAGGATATTTACAGACTGTAGCTACTGCCCACAACCTATTCTCCTCCAGGCTATGTACCTTTAGCACTAGCCTTCAGACAATATCATCCTTGCCAATAGAAATTTGGTTCAATGTCTCATCTTACCCAGATGCCCAACTTGATCCTAGGACTAGATTGTATAGAGTCTATCTTTCGATAGACCCTCATTGCACAATTACTGGTCTGGGGACAACAAACCTACTTTGTAAAATTCTATGTTGCTTCCAGCATCCATGCAGGCAAACTTGGACCCTCTGTTCCCCCATGGAGAACAGAGGCTGGGAGTCTCACTGGCCAGGAACACTAATCCCCTAATTACACTCCACTCCTACAGAACCAACTTACCCCCACCTCAAGGCCTCTTTTTCATCTGTGGAACCTCAGCATACATGTGCCTGCCCTCAAAGCAGAAAGGAACAAGTTCCCTGGGTTACATCATACCAAACGTTTCCTGGATCAATGATCCTCCCCAATACACTATAGAGTAGTTCTGAACTAGAACATGGAGGGCAGCGATGGGGCCTATCCTCTCCCCATTCATCTTTATCCTAACAGGCATCACCAGAATGGCAATCAGTGGGGGGCACTTCAATTCATATATCCACTCAATTAACCATGGCCAGGTCCAAATGTCCACCATCTTGGGAAAACTTCACACCCAAATAAACTCATTGACAGGTGTGGTATCCCAAACTGGTGGGCACTTGAACTTTTAACCAAAGCTGAAGGAGACACATGTTTCTTCTTAGGAGAAGAATGCTGCTTCTACATCAACAGATTGGGAAAAATCACCACAAGTCTATTCAAAACCAAACAAATCTTAAGTGGAGTAATCACAGTGATGTCCTGGTTCCAGTCAAAAAAACCATTGTGAGATCCATTCTAATATCCCACCTATATGTATTTTCTTAATTCTATTGTTTGTTCCTTGCTTCCTCAACTTACTATCCTAGTTTGTTTACTCCAGGTTAATAAGATACAAGCCCAACTCCTGATATAACCAGGATACCAGCCTTTAGCCTCTCCAACAACCTGCTCATACCATTCCCCCCTTAGATGGACATCGACAGCTGCTTCCAGCCTCTCTCATTGACAGTTAGTGAGTGACGGACACCCAAAGCCCCTCTTTACCCCTGGACAGCAGGAAGTAGTCAGAATGAATGATGAACTATGCCCATCTCCCCACTGAATTGAGGAGATGCACTTGAGGTGGGGAATGATAGGAGGGGGTTAGCTGGGAACAGCTAGAGGTGGCCCCTTTAGCTAATCACCCAATAGCTGCCTAATCCCATCAAGCAATTTACCAGCCAAGCCCCTAATATGCCCTCACTAGTACTCCAAAAATAGGGGGCCAGAAAAACACACTAGCTGACTTGCAGGACTTTCCCTACTTTAGCACACACGTACACTTGACACTATCCTGTACCTCTGGTGGCCACTGGACTCATTAACGGCTCATAAATATTCCATGAATACATACATCTAATTATAACAGACTGAAGTATGGGAAGAACATGTGTGGTAAAGTATCTTTTGTTATATAACATTCAGCTGTCAATCTACAGCCCCCTTGGATTATGTAAATGACCCTGCTTAAAAACTCTGCACCCCTCTCCAGGGCTATTTGCCTCCCTTGGTGTGGCCTGCCTCTCTCTTGAGGTGTTGTTTCTGTCCTTTCTCTGTGTGTGCTCAGTCGCTTCGTCGTGTCCAGCTCTTTGCAACCTGTTCTTTCTTTCCTTATTGTTAATAAACTTTCTTGCAATGGCTAAGACCTTAGATTTTTTTTGTATCCTTACCAAGAACCAAGACCCACAGGAGGAATGGTCTCCAGACTCTTCTGCTAACAAAACCTCGTTATGTCACTTCATTCCTTTCTCCTTTACACAACGACAAACACTAAGGACACAACTTTTACCTCCGTGTGTGCCAGACACTGCTTCAAATGAGTATTTTTTGCTATTAATTCATTGATCCTCATAGTATCCCATAATGTAGCAACTCTATTTCAACTTGAGAGTAGAGGGAAAAAGGCACAACTGAGCTTTTGATAACCACCCAAAAGGAGCAGTGCCAGCAATTTAGTAACAGAAGAGTCTTTCCTTAAATTTGTTTTTATTGGGTTGTTCTCTCCTTCATTCTGCCACCCTAACCCAGAAATTAGGTCGGCAGAATACTCTAAGGCTGGATTTCCCTGGTGACACGGTGGATAAGAATCTGCCTGTCAATGCACGGGACATGGGTTCGATCTCTGGTTCGGGAATATTTCACACGCCATGGAACTAAGTCTGTGCACTTCAACTACTGAGCCCACGTCCTGCAACTACCAAAAAAAACTTGTGTGCCTAGATCCTATGCTCTGCAATAAGAGAAGCCACCAAAATGAGAAGCCCTGCAATAAAGAGTCACCCCTGCTCTCTGCAACTAGAGAGAAAGGCCATACAAAGCAAAGAAGACCCAGCACAGCCAAATAAATAATTTTTTTTTAAAAAGGACACCTTAAGGTTGTTTTTAAATCCATGAGGAAGAAAAGAGAAAAGATGCCAAGAAATAGTATTAGAAAAGAAAAACAGTTGCAGCAGAGACTTTTTAAATTATTAGAGAGCAGCATTAACTTTAAGCCTATAAATTGGAAAAGTTAAAGAAGCTATTTCTTACAACAATAAAACTTAATAAAATTTTCCCAAGAAAAAATATAAAATAAATAACAATTAAAAATATGATCAGGTGTCAAATCTCCACAAAAAAGGATCAAGCCCAGATGGTCCTGTGTCAGAGAACTGAAAAAGAGGAAAAGCTACTGAATTCATTTTATGAATTTATTTTGACCTCCTTTAGGCAATGGCACCCCACTCCAGTACTCTTGTCTGGAAAATCCCATGGATAGAGGAGCCTGGTGGGCTGCAGTCCATGGGGTCACTAAGAGTCGGACACGACTGAGCGTCTTCACTTTCACTTTTCACTTTCTTGCGCTGGAAAAGGAAATGGCAACCCACTCCAGTGTTCTTGCCTGGAGAATCCCAGGGACAGAGGAGCCTGGTGGGCTGCCGTCTATGGGGTCGGACAGAGTCGGACACAACTGAAGTGACTTAGCAGCAGCAGTGAAAGTCGCGCAGTTGTGTCCGACTCTTTGCAACCCCGTGGGCTGTATAGTCCATGGAATTCTCTAGGCCAGAATACTGGAGTGGATAGCCTTTCCCTTCTCTAGGGGATCTTCCCAACTCAGGGATCGAACCCAGGTCTCCCATATTGCAGGCAGATTCTTTACCAGTTGAGCCACAAGGTAAGCCCAAGAATACTGAAGTGGGTAGCCTATTCTTTCTCCAGAGGATCTTCCCGACCCAGGAATCAAAGCCGGGTCTCCTGCATTGCAGGCAGATTCTTTACCAACTGAGCTATCAGGGAAGCCCTTAACTTCATTTACCAAAACTCAAAAAGGAGAGTGAAAGAAAACAATACAAACCAATCTTACTTATAAACCAGATGCAGAAATCTGCGGTGAAATATTGGAAAATTATGTTTATATACACACATACACACACACACACACATTTATACACATTTGATGGGAGTAGGAAATGACAAACCACTCTAGTTTTCTTGCCTGGAAAATTCCATGGACAGTGGAGCCTGGCACAATCCATGGGGGTCACAAATAGTCAGACACAACTTAGCACACCCATACATGAACATATAAATATGTATATATATGCATACATAATGTACTAAACTGACATACTCATGTTAAATGTATTTAAAATACTATATCATGACCAAGAAGAATTTATCCTAGAAATATAAAGATGGTTAAACATTAGAAATTCTATTTATATAACAATATGTGAAAGCCATTTGGAAAAAATTAAGTTGGATCCACACAAAACACGGGAAAATTTCAAAGAAGAAAACATTGGAGAATTGTAGGGAAAGCCTTTCTAATTGTGATTTAAAGTTTAGGAACTGTGAAAATGTACTTACTTACATAAAAATTAATGTCAATGCCAAAAATAAGTAAACTCAAAATGTAAATTTTATTTTGGTAACAAACATTGCAACTCATATGACTCATATTGCAATTCATATTAATATATAAAGAGCTCCTAGAAAAATCAGGAAGAAAATGGGCAAATAACAGTAAAGTGTATTAATCTTAAGTGTACAGTTTAATGAAATTCATCAAACATGTACAGTGCCTATGACATGACCAAGAACAAAACACTTCCATTTTGCCAGAATGTTTTGTCGTGACACTTTCTGCTCAACTGACTTATTCTGACCAGGTCAGCAACCAGTACCCTTATTCATATCATCAGATTTGCTTGTTTTTAGTATGCTTCTGAAAATTGGAAGCCCAAAGGCATTTACCGTTATGTCATTGCTTTCATTTAACGTAGCACCGCAGGTCCTTTGCCGCGTAATATGACAAGGAAAGGAAATAAAAGGCACGATATTCGGAAAGGAAGAAATTGAAAAATTTCATAAACAATGCAATCATCCAAAAAATCCAAGAGAATTTACAAGTATTATAACAAATGACAGAGCTCAACACATTTGTCAGATATAAGATGAAAATATCCAAGCCCATATATTTTTATCTAACAGCAACAACTGAAATGATATTAAAAAAAATCTTTTTTTCATTCACAGCAGCAATAAAACCAAAAGGTACCTAAAAATAAATAAACCCAACAAAATAATTTGGAAAGCAACTTGGCAAAATCCAGTAAAGTTGTAGGTGTGCTTACTATAAACTCAGAAAGAACACTTCTAGATATATGCTGAGAACCCTGATACTTGTATTAGGAGGAGTAGGTAGCGGGGTTCTTGTTGCAGTCTTGCTTCTCATTACACACAGAGAAACAAACACAGAGACACAACACAAAAGTCCATCAATAAAGAATGGATATGTAACTAAATGGAATAATAAGCAGTAGTTAAAAATGGATATTTTAAATCTCTATGTATCAAGGTAAAGAAGCTATCAAATACTTAATGTTGAGTGGAAAAGAAAAACATATTGCAAAAGGTTCAGACATATGATAAGAATTAAAAACACGGATGGACCTAGCAATTATCATACTAAATGAAGTAGAGTAGAAAGACAAATATCACTTATATGTGGAATCTAAAATATGATATAAATGAACTTGTTTGTAAAAAACAGAAACAGACTCACAGGTTTCAAAAACAAAGGTCTGGTTACCAAAGGGAAAAGGGGGTGGAGGAGGGATAAATTAGGAGGTTGGGGTTAGCAGGTACAAACTACTATATATAAAATGGATAAACAATAAGATTCTACTGTGTAACACAGGGAACTATATTCATTATCTTATAATAAAATTATAATGTAAAAGAATATGAAAAAGAATATATAGAGACACACACATAACTGAATCATCTTTGTTGTACAATAGAAAACTAAATTAACTTATAGTATTAAAAGGCATAGAGCTCAAAAAATAATTAAAAACATAAAATAATACTGTTTATTAATATATTTAAGGGATAGACAAGGACACAGCATCCATATAAAGTTATTTACAGGAGAGAGAAAAGGAGAATCAGAGGTCAGAGGACGAAACCCTTAACTACCTGTAAAAAAATTTTTTTTAATGTAGGGCAAAATGCTAATACTTATTGAATGCAAGTGGCAAGAATATGGTGATATACCCTGATGTATTTTTGTATATCTGAAATTCTTTCTATTCTATAACCTGATATGTAAGTTCGCGCACGGAATAAAGACGCAGGTGTGCAGCCTACAGGCCTCAATGAACTCACCTGCAGATTGGAGATGAACAGCACCTGCCTGAGACCCTCTCGGCGTTGGTGTCAGGATATGAAGACGTTCCATAAGCAGTGAAGTTCCACACAGCTAACGTTATATTGAGGTTTACGACTGTACTACACACTCTGCTCTTGATAACCGAGCATCTACTTCCTAGCACAAGCTTGTCAGCTTTCACCCAAAGAGGCCCTGTAACACTCCAGCCATGGTTATAGAGACTATCACCTACCGCCGCGTGTCCTTACGAGCCCCACCAGCTCCCACTGACCCCCGGGCTTCTTATCCCCCAGCCCCCACCAACTCCCATCTACCCGTGCGCCTCCTACCCATCCTCCCACACCAGCCTTCCCCAGCCTACCTCCAGGACAGGTGGGACTAATTCCAGGTTGCCTAATGCAGAGAAAGACTAGAGCCTGGGATCTCATCAGAAGGGCTTAGATATCCCCCCAAAGCACATCATTCTGCTTCTTAGCCCTGCTCCTCATTCCTTCCCAACTCAGAGCCTCAACAGCGTGGCCCTTTGCCTCAAAGCCAGGTGGGACTGGAAGCAGTCATCACAGTGGTGCCCATGGATTAAAGGAGGACTTCTCTGCTTTTCTGAACAGGTCTTACTTTGTTTTTTGTTTTGGCTGCACCGTGTGAGGCTTGCCAGCTTGTGGGATCTTAGTTCCCTGACCAGGGACTGAAACTGAGGCCACCGCTGTGAAAGCACCCAGCCCTAACAACTGGACCACCAGGGACCTCCCTTCTGCTTTTCTTTTGGAGCAAATTTGGCAGATTTCAAAAACATGATGGTAATGATCTCCAGGTTAAGCTTCTAATTCATGTGGGAGGAGGCTGGGGTTGGTGGTACATCTCTGTGAATGGGAGCAGCAAACAGGCTTGCCCAGAACAAGATCAGGATAGGAAAGCTGTGGATCTCCAACCTTTCTCCTGAGAAACTGACGGTGCAAAGTAATGGCATTAGTTCCCATGAGCCAGGAAGATTCATTTACAGTTTCTCCTCTGTGTGTTTGTGTGTGTACACCACAGGTACTGTGCTTAATGCTTCCACACGTATAATCCCCTTATAACAGTCCTCTGGGGTTATGTCATTATACTTTCTTTAAAGATGTAGAAACTAAAGCTCAGAGAGGTTAAACAACTTGCCAAAACTCATTTAGATCATTTATGGCAAAGCCATAATTCAAGGCCAGAACTTCCTGCTCTAAGAACATGACTTAATTCATCACCTCTTCTATTTTATGGAGGGCCCAATAGAGCTGGTGCTTTCCTGTATATTAGAAAAACATCTCATTGACTGATTTAATCCATGAGAACTGAGGTCCTGCCTGTGTTCTCTCACTTGTAATATAACATATGATTACTGAAAGGTGCTCCATTCATGTATGCAGGCCAAGTCATATTCAGGAAGTCAAGCTTCCTTTAATCTGGGAAATTCTGCAAAGGAACCAAAGAGCAATGGCTTCACCGGAGTTGGCATCTTCTTAAATTAGTAAGCAGCTCAGATCTGGGAATAGGTTGGTGGGAAACAATGGAATTTTCTGCAAGTTTACATTTAATGACCTCATAATGTCTGGTGATTCTTTACTGTAATACAAGCACAGCACATTTCATTTTTTCCATTAAAACCTTATAGATGAGGAAATGGAGGCTTATAAAGAGTAAATAACCTAGGTCGGGAATATCTCCTGGAGTAGGAAACGGCAACCCGCTCCAGTATTCTTGCCTAGAGAATCCCATGGACAGAGGAACCTGGCAGGCTACAATCCACAGGGTTGCAAAGAGTCAGGCATGACTGAGCAACTGAGCACGCACACACACACACACTTGCCCAAAGTCACTCAACTAGTAAGTGTCAGAGCTGTGACTGTGAACACGTGACGGTGTCTGGCTCCAGCATCCCAGAGCACAGCCGCTACCCTGAACTGGAGTAGCAGGAATTCACCCCTCGGAATTTGCACCTTTGCTGCCAGGCTCTTGGGAGTGGGAGTGAGGCTTGCACACAGCTATCCTAGGCCTTCTCCAGCAGGCCTCTTTTTGAGCTGCCTTTTTTTCAGCTGCTCTGGGTCTATTAACCAAACTTTGGGAAGTGCATCTTTGGGAAAAATCTTTTTTTTTTTCCCCTTATTCATCATATACTCTTTCCCTGTTGCTATACACACAGTCTGGCATGTTTGTGCTGTGCCTTTTTTTTTTTTTTTTCCTTATCCATCATATAGTCCTTCCCTATTGCTATACACACAGTCTGTGGCATGTTTGTGCTGTGCCTTTCTTCTGTCTCACCTTTCACCAGAACCTGAGGCCCTGTATCCTGCCTCGTGTGGGTGGAATGGAGGAGCCCACAGAAAAATGTAAATGATAAGGTTCCTCCTCTCATCTCAAGGAACATATGATAATCCCCCAAGCAAATATTTTGGGAAAAAATCCTCATTCAGAAAATAACTTCAGTGGAAAGCTAAATCATCATTACTATTTTAAGTTAAAGATGGGGAATTTAAATCTCTTGTAGTTCACAAAGGTAGGGAAAAACCAAGTCCACCTCCTGTTGTGATAATTTACTCCATCATTTAAAAAAATTATTTCTATATTGAAAATAACATAGATATATTGTGTAACTGAAGGCAAAATTCTTCTGAGTTTTAAGATAAAACCAAAGACATTAAAAAATGTCAAATTTGTAGCAGGCTGCTTTAGTCTACACTCCAACAAATACTCATTGGGAGTCTCCTATGTGCCAGGCACAGTTTAGAGCTTCTAGTTAGAGCACTAAGTAGGGCAGCACCTTTCTGTTTCTTCCAGACCCTGAAGTCTAGTAAGAAAAACAGATATGAGAACAGCACTTCTAAGTGTGCTGAGTATTTCAAAAGGGAACACAGAGGTACAAGAGCATACATCGAGGGGAATGGTAACTTCAACTAGAATTTAGGGAAGACTTTTTGGAGGAACTGGCTTTAGAGCAGAGATTGGGTAAGTGATGAACAGGGAAATAAGATACATGAAATTTCACAAACAAGAGAGAGCATGGGTGTCCTAGGAACTGAGAAGGCAATGGAGTCAGTGGTTGGGGTGGGGAAGCAGGATTTTGGGGGGAAGTACCTAAAAAAGTATGTAAGGCACTGACTTCTTGCACTACAATTGTAGCACAACCTTCCATAAAATAGGAATAGTCCACTATTAGGCAAATAAACTGTTTAACAAATATTATCCCATATGGAAAATTTACATTCTAAAAGAGAATGCCAGCCCATAAAACTTGAGAGAACCAACTGAAAACACCATGAAGCAGTAAGAGAATTCAGAGATGAGTTGCAATGTTAATATATATTTAAAATCAATAGCTTTTCCTAAACCATTACCTGTTAAAAATTATGGTAAAAGATCTCATTTAAAATATCAACCACAAAGGATCCTAGGGATAAATGCAACACATAATTTGCCTTATTAAAAACACTTTAATAATCTATTGACAGACCTAAATATGACTTAAGAAATTCAAAGACAAACTGTGGTATTTGATGGAAAGATATCAGTTCTTCCTAAATTAATTTATACAGGTAATGAAATATCAGTTAAAAAATTACATTTTTCAACTTAAAATAATATTTAGGTTTGTTTGGAAACAAGATTATCAAAAAGCTTCTTTGAAATGCAAAATAGAAAAACTAGCCAAGTCTGACACCAAAACTATATTAAAGCTATAATAGTTAAAAGTTTGTTATTAAGGAAAAATATATTAGTAAATAAGAATAAAGCCAATTCATTCAAAGGATCATATGTCATAATCAAGTAGGAATTATTCCAGAGATGCAAGGATGGTCAACATCAACAAATCAATGTGACACACCACATCAACAAAATTAAAGATGAAAATAATATGATCATCTCAATAGATGCATAAAAAAGCATTTGATAAAATTCAATAATATTTTATGATAAAAACCTCTCAACAAAGCAGATATACAGGGAAAGTACCTTAATATTAAAGATGATATATGTCAAGTACACAGCTAACATACTCAATGGTGAAAAGCTGAAAGCTTGTCTTCTAAGATCAGGAATAAGAAAAGGACATCCACTCTTGCCACTTTTATTCAGCATAATATTTTGTCTTAGAGTAATTAGACAAGACAAAGAAATAGGAAAAAGGAAAACTTACTATTTGCAGACAATCTGATATCATATATGGAAAACCTAAAAGAATCTATCAAAAAACTGTTAGAACTGAAAAATGAATTCAGTAAAGTTGTAGGAAACAAAATCAATACCCCAAAATTTGTTGCATTTCTCTACACTGTTAACAAATATCAGAAACAGGAATTAAGAAAATAATCTTTCATAAATACATCAAAAGAAGAAAATTCCTAGGAATAAATTTAAGCCAATAAAAGACCCATATGTTGAAAGCTACAAGCCATTAATGAAAGAAATTGAAGACACAAATAAATGGAAAAATATTCAGTGCTCATGGATTGGGAGAATTAATATTGCTAAAGCAATCTTTAGATTCAGTGAAATTTCTATCAAAATTTCAATAGTATTTTTCTCAGAAATAGAATAGACAATATTAAAAGTGTTATGGGAACATAAAAGACTCCAAATAGCCAAAGCAATATTGAGAAAGAAAATCAAAGCTGGAGGTAGCATGCTCCCTGATTTCAAACTATATTACAAAGTTATAGTGATTAAAAAAACAATATGGAATTTGCATAAAAATAGACACATAGATCAATGGAACAAAACTGAGAGACCAGAAATAAATCCACACATATATGGTCAATCGATTTACTACAAGCAGCCAAGAATAGACAATGTGGATCAGAAGAATCAATATAGGGAAAATGAGTATACTACCCAAAGCAATCTATAGATTCAATGCAATCCCTATCAAGCTGCCAATGGTATTTTTCACAGAACTAGAACAAATAATTTCACAATTTGTATGGAAATACAAAAAGAAAAACCCTTGAATAGCCAAAGCAATCTCGAGAAAGAAGAATGGAACTGGAGGAATCAATCTGCATGACTTCAGACTATACTACAAAGCTACAGTCATCAAGACAGTATGGTACTGGCACAAAGACATAAATATAGATCAATGGAACAAAATAGAAAGCCCAGAGATCTGGGCACCTATGGGCACCTGGGCACCTAAATCCACACACCTATGGACACCTATCGGAGAAGGCAATGGCACCCCACTCCAGTACTCTTGCCTGGAATATCCCATGGATGGAGGAGCCTGGTAGGCTGCAGTCCATGGGGTCGCTAAGAGTCAGACACAACTGAGTGACTTCACTCTCACTTTTCACTTTCATGCATTGGAGAAGGAAATGGCATCCCACTCCAGTGTTCTTGCCTGGAGAATCCCAGGGACGGGGGAGCCTGGTGGGCTGCTGTCTCTGGGGTCGCACAGAGTCGGACACGATTGAAGCGACTTAGCAGCATGGACACCTATTCTTGAACAAAGGAGGCAAGAATATACAATGAAGAAAAGACAATCTCTTTAACAAGTGGTGCTGGAAAAACTGGTCAACCACCTGTAAAAGAATGAAACTAGAACACTTTCTAACACCGTACACAACAATAAACTAACATGGATTAAAGATCTAAATGTAAGACCAGGAACTATAAAATTCTTAGCGGAAAACATAGGCAAAATTCTCTCTGACATAAATCACAGCAGGATCCTCTATGACCCACCTACCAGAGTAATGAAAACAAAAGTAAAAATAAACAAATGGAACCTAATTAAACTTAAAAGCTTTTGCAGAACAAAGGAAACTATAAGCAAGGTGAAAAGACAGCCTTCAGAATGGGAGAAAATAATAGCAAATGAAGCAACTGACAAACAACTAATCTCAAAAATATACAAGCAGCTCATGTATCCCAAAACCAGAAACATAAATGACTCAATCAAAAAAAGGGACAAAGAACTAAACAGACAGTTCTCCAAAGAAGACATACAGAAGGCTAACAAGCACATGAAAAGATGCTCAACATCACTCATTATCAGAGAAATGCAAATCAAAACCACAATGAGATACCATCTCACACAGGTCAGAATGGCTGCTATCAAAAAGTCTACAAGCAATAAATGCTGGAGAGGGTGCAGAGAAAAGGGAACCCTCTTAAACTGTTGGTGGGAATGCAAACTAGTACAGCCACTATGGAGAACAGTGTGGAGATTCCTTAAAAAAGTGGAACTAGAACTCCCATGTGACCCAGCAATCCCACTGCTGGCCAAACACACCAAGGAAATCAGAATTGAAAGAGACATGTGTACCCCAGTGTTCATTGCAGCACTAGGACATGGCTAGGACATGGAAACAACCTAGATGTCCATCAGCAGATGAATGGATAAGAAAGCTGTGGTACATATACACAATGGAGTATTACTCAGCTATTAAAAAGAATGTTTTTTTTTTTTTTTAAAGAACACATTTGAATCAGTTCTAATGAGATAGATGAAACTGGAGCTTATTATACAGAGTGAAGTAAGTCAGAAAGAAAAACACCAATACACTATATTAACACATATATATGGAATTTAGAAAGATGGTACTGATAACTGTATATGCGAGACAGCAAAAGAGACACAGATATAAAGAACAGACTTTTGGACTCTGGGTCCAAAAGTTGAGGGTGGGATGATGAGAGAATAGCATTGAAATATGTATATTACCATATGTGAAATAGAATGCCAGTTCAAGTTCGATGCATGAAACAGGGCACTCAAAGCTGGTGCACTGGGACAACCCAGAGGGATGGGATGAGGAGGGAAGTGGGAGGGGTGTTCAGGATGGGGGACACATGTACATCCATGACTGATTCATGTCAATGTATGGCAAAAACCACTACAATATTGTGAAGTATTTAGCCTCCAATTAAAATAAATAAATTAAAAAAAAAAAAAGAATATACAATGTGGAAAAGATGTATGTATGCTCGGTCATTCAGCTGTGTCTTATTCTTTGTAACCCTGTTGACTGTAGCTCACTAGACTTCTCTGTCCATGGAATTTTCCAGGAAAGAACACTGGAGTGGGTTGCCATTTCCTACTCCAGGGGATCTTTCTGACCCAGGGATCAAACCCACATCTTTTGTGTCTCCTGCAATGGAAGGCAGATTCTTTACCACCGAGCCACCTGGGAAGCCATAGGTCCCTCAATAAATAATGTCAGGGAAACTGGACAGGCATGTGCAAAAGAATGAAACTGGACCACTATCTCACACTATACACAAAAACTAACTCAAAATGGATTAAAGACTTGAAAGTAAGACCTAAAACCATAAAACTCCTATGCAGCAAGCTCCTTGACACAGATCTTGGTGATGATTTTTTTAATCTGACACCAAAAACAAAAGCAATAGTGAAAATAAACAAGTGAGACAATATCAAATTAAAACACTTCTACCCCTCAAAGGCAACCATTAACAAAACGAATACACAACCTTCCAAATGTGAGAAAATATGTGCAAATATATCTGATAAGAGAATAATAGCCAAAATATAGAAAGAGCTCATTCAACTCAACAGCAAAAAAAAAAAACAAACAGAACAAACAAAAATACTTCAGTTAAAATACGGGCAAAGCTGTGAATAGATTTTTTTTTTTAAAGGAGTTAAACAGATGACCAAGAGGTACATGAAAAAATGCTCAACATCATTATTAGGAAAATGAGAATTAAAAAATCATAATGAGATATCACCTCACACCTATTAGAATGGCTATTATCAAAAAGCAAGAAATAACGAGTGATGGTGAAGATGTGGACTTTGCTCGCTGTTTATCGGAATGTGAATTGGTACACACACTATGGAAAACAATATGAAGTTCCCTCAAAAATATTAAAAATAAAACTACCATACAGTCCAACAATTCCACTTCTGAATATTTATCTGAAGAAAACGAAAACACTAATTGGAAAAGCTCTATGCACCCCTATGTTTACTGCAAACAACATAGATGAACCTTGAGGGCATCATGATAAGTGAAGTAAGTCAAAGAAGGACAATTACCTTACAGTCTCTCTTATATGTGGAATCTAAAACACAAACAAGCAAACAAAAAAAACAAGCTCATACATACAGAGAACAGATAGGTGGCTGCAAGAGGTAGGGCGTGGAGGGGTGGAAGAAATAGGTAAACTGTATGTGTGTATATATATATATATTTTTAGTTTAAGTAAATTAAACTTTAAACATTTTTAAATAATCCATGCTGCTGCTACTGCTGCTAAGTCGCTTCAGTCGTGTCTGACTCTGTGTGACCCCATAGACAGCAGCCCACCAGGCTCCCCCCATCCCTGGGATTCTCCAGGCAAGAACACTGGAATAGGTTGCCATTTCCTCCTCCAATGCATGAAAATGAAAAGTGAAAGTGAAGTCGCTCAGTTGTGTCCAACTCTTCGTGACCCCATGGACTGCAGCCTACCAGGCTCCTCTGTCCATGGGACTTTCCAGGCAAGAGTACTGGAGTGGGTTGTCATTGCCTTCCATAAACAAAACCAAATTCATAAAGCAACTTAATATAAGAAATGGTAACCCTTCAAAAAGTGAGGAAAAGGTGACTTGTGAATAAATGGTGTTGGAGCTGATTAGAGAAAATAAAAAGCTAAATCTCTACCTCATTTATTACACCAGCATCAATACAAGATGGATCAAAGATTAAAATGTAAAAAAGAAACTATAAAAGTTCTGGAAGAATAAATGGCTAAAGCATATACACCAGGAATTGAGAAAGCTTTTGTAAGAAGGAACAAAAACCCAGAGATCACAAAGGAAAAGACTGAGAAGTTTTACTATATTAAAATTTATGATTTTTTAAAATAAAAATGTACCGTAAGTCAAGAGGAAAGACAAATGACAAGTTGGGGAAATATTTATCATATGTGACTGGAAAGGGGCTAATTTCTTTCATTCTTAAAAAGCTCATGCAAATAAAATAGAAAAATGATGAACAATGCAGATCAGCGGTCAATTACTAAAAAGTGAAATAAAAAGTAGTCAGTAGATATGAAAATATGCTCAACATTACTCATAAGTAAAGACATGCAAATTAAACAGCAACAAGAGACCAGTTTCAACTCAGATCGTGGGAAACTAAAGTGATGAGGTTCTATTCTGAGAAGGCTATGGAGAGGCAAACAGTGTAAAAGCTGAAACAAGGGCTTGTGAACTGGTTCATTCTGGGGGGAAAAAAAACCCAAATGGCAAAATTCATCTAATTTTAAAGGTACTGCTATAGACTGAATGTCTGCATCATGCCAAAATTCATATGTTATATCCTAAACTCCCAGTGTGATAGTATTCGGAGATGATTAGGCATTAAGGACTGATGCTGAGGCTGAAACTCCAATACTTTGGCCACCTCATGTGAAGAGTTGACGCATTGGAAAAGACCCTGATGCTGGGAGGGATTGGGGGCAGGAGGAGAAGGGGACGACAGAGGATGAGATGGCTGGATGGCATCCCCGACTCGATGCACATGAGTTTGGGTGAACCCCGGGAGTTGGTGACGGACAGGGAGGCCTGGCGTCCTGCGATACATGGGGTCGCAAAGAATCAGACAGGACTGACCGACTGAAATGAACTGAACTGAACTGAGGCGTTATTAAGAGGGAGGTGATTAGACCACGCAGGTGGAACCCTCATAAATGGGGTTGCTGCTGCTGCTGCTAAGTTGCTTCAGTCATGTCTGACTCTGTGGGACCCCATAGATGGCAGCCCACCAGGCTCCCCCTTTCCTGGGATTCTCCAGGCAAGAACACAGGAGTGGGTTGCCATTTCCTTCTCCAATGCATGAAAGTGAAAAGTGAAAGTGAAGTCGCTCAGTCGTGTCTAACTACTTAGTACCCTTTAAAGAGATACCTCACTCCAGTGAGTTCCCTCACCCCTTCCACCATGTGAGGACACAGGAAAATGATGGCCATACATGAAGCAGGGAAGTTGCTCACCAGTCTCTGTTATTTCCTGATATCTTTATTTTGAACTTCCCAGTCTCCAGAACTGTGAGAAATGAATTTCTAAGCCACCCAGTCTATGGTATTTGTCATAGCAGCCTCAGTGGACTAAGACAGATATCATTTAACTTAACAACTACTTTGCTAGGAATTTATCTAGGTAAATGGACCTAAAGATGTTGGTGAAGAAGTATAGAAAAGTGTGTACATTGTGGCGTTATTTGATTGCCAAAAAAGAAGAAAGAAACCCACCAATTAGGGGTCAAATAAAGCATGGGGTTCTCATATGATGATTCTTATACAGGTAGAAAAGGAACAAAGTAGATTTGTATGTACAGAGATAGGGAAAAAATAAGTGCAGACCTGTGTACAACATCATCCTTTTTGTGTCACTTTTATAGAAAGAAATGGAAACAGATAAGTAATGATAATAGGTAGATACAGATGGAAGGAGTGGAAGTGACGCACACTAGGATAGGCATAAACACTTTCTGAAAGCAATCAAAAATATTTCATCTGTGGGTACCTTTGGGCAGTCATGGGACTGAGGGATGAAGACTTACACATTCATTTTATAGTTTATATAAATAAACTATATATATATATATAGTATATATAGAGAGAGAGTATCTACTTTCATTTATTAAGCTATGTACATAGATTACCTGGGTAGTGAGATAATGGACATCTTTTTTCTTCCTTGTCTGTAGTTTTTTGTTTTTTTTAAAACAGTTTGGTGGAGGTAATAAAGGAACAGGTAAGGTCTTGACCCAAAGGAACAGATCTCAGTGGTGACCTGTCTGATACTGTTAGAGCCCCAGGAAGAGGTATTTCTAGAGGGGATTTTCCAGAATCTCACAGAGTTCCCCACTCGCCTTGCATAATGATGGTCCTCCCATACACAGCCATCAGGGAACCTGGCTTCAGCATCGACAGGGTTAAAGGAAACCAGGCTTCAAAAAGAATGTCATTATGATCTGTGCAAGCATTTCCTCTCTATAGATAAACCTCAGTAAGAAGACAAAACAGATACAGGCTCACCTCATGCCTCTTCTTCACCTCCGCCTAGTTGGGCATACTAACTGCCTAACTGTGGACCCTGAATGCCCCAGTGGTGAAAACATGCAGAGCTTCAGCTGGATATCCCAGGAACACATGCTGTGATACTGGTCGGTCTTCTTCCCTGCACCACCAATTTCTGAGGCTCTTCCTCACCTATGTCCTTCTTGGGAGGCAATTCTGCCCCATTAATCAGTACTGAAGCAACTCTCTGAGGGCAGCTGTGTATATAGCATCACATGGATGCAAGAGATGATAAAACACAGTCCATATACTCAAAGAGGGCTTCCCTCATAGCTCAGTTGGTAAAAGAATCCGCCTCCAATGCAGGCGGATTCCTGGGTCAGGAAGATCCCCTGGAGAAGGGATAGGCTACCCATTCCAGTATTCTTGGGCATCCCTTGTGGCTCAGCTGGTAAAGAATCCGCCTGCAATGTGGGAGACCTGGGTTCGATTCCGAGGTTG
Organism: Bison bison bison; assembly: GCF_000754665.1. Lineage (NCBI taxonomy): Eukaryota > Metazoa > Chordata > Mammalia > Artiodactyla > Bovidae > Bison > Bison bison. The sequence continues at coordinate 3,895,231 of NW_011494952.1, read as the reverse complement.
GGAAGATCCCCTGGAGAAGAGAAAGGCCACCCATTCCAGTGTTCTGGCCTGGAGAATTCTATAGTCCATGGGGCTGCAAAGAGTCAGACACAACTGAGTGACTTTAAAAAAAAAAAAAACAACTCAAAGAACTCCAGGATACTTTTAGGCGCCTCAGAAAACAATCAGGTAGCCACACGAAAATAGAGATCTACAGAAAGAAGAATTTCATGGGATTTATCTGGTGGTCCAATGGCTAAGACTCCATGCTCCCTTTGCAGGGGGCCTGGGTTTGATCCCTAGTCAGGGAACTGGATCCCTCATGCTGCAACTAAGAGTTCACATGCTGCAATGAAAAACCAAAGATCCCACACAGCTGGCCACAAATAAGACCTGGCAGAGCCAAATAAATAAATACTTTAAAAAAAAAGGAGAAATTTCAGCCCATAGCTTGAGATACAGCAGAAATTGCTGGTTGACTGACCCAAGCAGCTAACTTCATCCATACAGCAAAGGGTGGCCCTGGGACACCGTTCAGGCAAAGAGGTACGAACAGAAATCTTCGGGTTAAAAAAAAATTTGTAAAAAGGACATACCCAGTTACCATGTTCCTTTGGCCTTTGCCCATGACTGCTTTTTTCTTCATTTGGAGACAGGGCTCTGAGCCTTAAAGGCAAGTCACCATCTTATAACCAGTGGGACATGCGTGAGGCTGAAGCCAAAATGTTTCGAAGAGCAGAGTTTAGGAAATAAAGAACCTGAGTCTCCACAGACATGGGTGGGCCAGTGCACCAGCTCTGATTACCCATATCCAGATTTTTTGTTGTGTGAGAAAAATAAGCTTCCCATTTATTTAAACTGCTACTGTGTGTTAGTCGCTCAGTCATGTCTGACTGTTTGCGACCCCATGGACTACAGCCTGCCAGGCTGCTCTGTCCATGGAATTCTCCAGGCAAGAATACTGGAGAGGGTAGCCATTTCCTTCTCCAGGGGTTCTTCCCGACCTAGAGATCAAATCCAGGTCTCATGCACTGCAGGCAGATTCTTTACCATCCGAGCCACCAGGAAGCTGCTACTAATTGGACGTTTTGTCTTTGTTTAGTTACTAAGTCGTATCTGACTCTTTGCAACCCCATGGACTGCAGCTTGCCAGGCTCCTCTGTCCATGGAATTCTTCAGGCAAGTATACCAGAGTGGGTTGCCATTTCCTTCTTCAGGGGTTCTTCCTAACCCAGGGATTAAACTGGCATCTCCTGCACTGCAGGTGGATTCTTTCCTGCTGAACCGCTATGGAAGCCCATTGGATGTTCTGTTATTTTCAAATTCATTACTAATTGACACACTTGGTCATGAGAGGAAATAGGTCTGATACAGTGGAAAGTGCTTGGAATTGAAAGATTTGACTTTGAATTGCAGTACTGTGGTTTATCTGGATAAATTATTGCTTATCTTTTCTGGTCTCTGTGTCCACAGGTATAAAATGGGGCTAATAAAACTACTCAGTTGATGACAAACCTATTTTGCTGACAAAGGTCTGTAATAGTCAAAGCTATGGTTTTTCCAGTAGTCATCTATGTATGTGAGACTTGGACCATAAAGAAGGCTGAGGGCTTAAGAACTGATGCTTTTGAACTGTGGTGTTGGAGAAAACTCTTGAGAGTCCCTTGGACTGCAAGGAAATCAAACCAGTCAATCCTAAAAGAAATAAGTCCTGAATATTCATTTGAAGGACTGATGCTGAAGCTGAAGCTCCGATACTTTGACCACCTGATGCAAAGAACTGACTCATTGGAAAAGACCCTGAAGCTGGGAAAGATTGAAGGCAGGAGGAGAAGGGGACAGCAGAGGATGAGATGGTTGGATGGCATCACTGACTCGGTGGACATGAGTTTGAGCAAGCTTGGGGAGTTGGTGATGGACAGGGAAGCCTGGAGTGCTGTAGACACTGGGGTTACAAAGAGTCAGACACAACTGAGCGACTGAACTGAACTGAACCTATTGAACCCACAGAGAAGATTCTCTCATTCTTTCCCAGCGGGGTAAGGCACTAGGTGTGACCACTGGGTGTCACGTGGTGAATGGGGAGGGGGGCCCTCTGTCCTGTCTTGGGTGTGTTCTTGGATGTTCTCCTAACCTCTCTTTAGTTTCCTCATCTTGAAAATGGAAGTGTGCAGAAAGGAGTAGCAGGTGGAATACTCGCTTAGTTAAGCTCTGGATTTCATTCTCCTGCTATTTATTGATGCCTTACAGCCCATAGTACATAAGAGTAAACATCTGATGGCTTGTTTTTCCCATACATGTCTACTGAGCACCTCCTCTGTAGCAGGCACTGGCTTAATCAGTGGAAATACCACTGAGAATAAAACAGACAACCTCTTATATCCTGATGAGGAAGACAGGCAGTAAATAAGAAAAGCATAAAGAAACTGGATAACTTCAGAACGTGACAGGAACTCTGAAGAAGAAAATAGGACTAGGTAATGGAAGAGAGCACGCCTGGGGTGAGGGAGCTGCTTGAAAAGAGGTGAGCCCGGATAAGCCCCTCTGAGCTGTCACATTTGTGCTTAGCTGGGAGGAGGAGCCAGTCTCATCCCAGCCCTCTGCCTGGATACCTGGAGTGGTCCTCACAGCATGTATGCTTCCAAGATGGCAAGCTCCAAGTCCATGATGGCATCCTCATGGGCCAAGACTCTGGGTTTTCATGGCCCATTGGAACCATCAGGGTGGGTACTGTCAAGCCTAGTCATAGCCAAAGGAGAGAATGAGGAAGTAGATGGCTGTGCAAGCCAATCCAGGAAGGCAGGCAGAAAATATTATACTTTTATCTATTTTTCAATCTCATCTTTTTCAGTTTTTTAGAAGGGGTATTCTTTATAAAGAATATGATATGTTTCTGGGACAACAATAATGTGTTGTTGTTGTTCAGTCACTCAGTCTTGTCCGACTCTTTGCAGCCCCGTGGACTGCAGCATGCTAGGCAACCTTCTGACATGATGACCATGCAGCCTGTAGAAAAAACGACCAATGGTTTTAAACCACTGATAATGGTAACTGTTACCTTGGTAAAACTTAATCCGTACTCCTGATGAGAGAGATTATGGTTTTTATTTTCTTCTTTAGTTATTACAATTTCTGACTTTTCGCCTTTGGCTAAAGCCAAAATATGGGCAGGATTTGTGTGTTCAGTCCAGAGTCTCATTACGGGAGCATCTAGATTAGAAAGGCTAATTTTCCTTATCTTCCAGGTTGGCCATGGACCTGACCCTGGCACAATGCGGGGTTTGCTGGCAAGAAAGGAGGAGAAATCAGTGTGAAGAGAAGAAGGCAGGGCTGACTGCACACAGCTACACTGGCTCATCAGGGGACAGCCCTGGGCTGGCTGGAGGCTGGAGGCTGGAGGCCTAAGGACAGCAGGTGTTGGGACAGCAAGTAAACATATTTTTAAAAAAGTGTGTTTGTGGGAATCCCCTAGAGTTACTGCCAGCCTAGTTTTAAGTTTAGAGTCTTCTGTCACAGAATACAAGGCCCCTCCTATCTTCTCTCTCCACTCTCTGATCCACAGCCTGTTTCTAGAACAATCCTCATGAAGCAGCAGTTTGATGGTATCACTCTTCTGCTCAAAAACCTTCCCCTTGAAAAAAAAGATAAGGCGAAAGATCCTCTTAGTGACTGTAGGGCACCCTAAAATGAGGCTGTGGATAACTTAGATGTATTCCCTTCTCCCTGTTCTCAGGCTCTTCCTCCCCCTCCAGCAATGTCCCTCACACCACAACCCCTCATGTCACACCCCCTCAGACCTACCCAGCCCGGACATGTCCAGTCACCCGCAGGAAGCCTTCCCAGAGGACCACAGCCCCAAGGAGCACCGTCAGGATCCCAGAGCACTTACGTTATCTCCAGCAACCTGGACTACACTGTTCAGATACAACTTGTGATCCAATTTAACAGACAGAGAGCATGTCTAACACATCTTTGTCCAAAAGCCCAGTATTTTGGACGAGAAATTGCCCCATAAATGCTTGGGTCATGGTCAAACCAAGGTTCCCTGCTCTGGCGGGGAGGGCAGTCAATGCCCATTACCTCTGAACTACCACCCCCAGGTCTGCCTTTAGAAAATCTCCTCAAAGGCAGCATTTCCTCCAGGGCTTTGAAGGGACTTGGGAGACACAGGCAATTATGTCAAAGTCATTCTTTATGTCTGTTCTTAAAAGCTGGTAGAGTTGTCTGATCACACAGTACTATTGCGGAAAAAAATTTTTTTAAGTATATATTTTTAAAACGTGGTGTACTCCACCTAGTGCTTTACCTAAAGAATAATGATACTTGGAGAACTGTGTTATGTGCTCAGTCACTCAGTCGTGTCTGACTGTTTGTGACCCCATAGACTATAGCCCAGTAGGCTCCTTTGTCCATGGAATTTTCCACACAAGAATACTGGAGCAGGTTGCCATTTCCTTACACCAGGGGATATTCCCCATCCAGGAATTGAACCTGTGTCTCTTGCATTGCCTGCATTGGCAGGTGGATTCTTTACCACTGTGCCACCTGGGAAGCCCCACTTTGAAAATTAAGGGGAAGAAAAATACTCTATGAAGAGATTCTATTGTATAGAATTTCCCATAAACCTTTGGGAACAGCTAGCATAATCTTGAAAACCCAAAAAGATCCATTAGGATGGTTATTGTTTTAAAAATCAGAAAAAAACAAAAAACAAAAACAAGTGTTGGTGAGAAACTGGAACCCTTGCGCTGTACTGGTGGGAATGTAAAATGGTATAGCCACTGGGGAAAACAATATGTTAGTTCCTCAAAAAATTAAAGTAGAATTACCAAATGATCCAGCAATTCCATATCTGAACACATATAAAAAAGAATTGAGAGCAAGAATTCTAATAGATATTGGTTCTAATGTGCCATGTTCATAGCACACTATTCATAATAGCTAAAAAGTGGGAGCAATTCAAATGTCATTGACAGATAATGGGTAAACAAAATGTAGTGTGTATGTATGGACAGTGGAATTATTCAGCCTTAAAAAGGAAGGACATTCTGACACATATTACAACGTGGATGAACCTTAAAGACTATACTAAATGATAGAAGCTGGTCACAAAAGGACAAATTCCACCTTCTATGAAGTACCTAGAGTAGTCAAGTTCATAAAAACAGAAAGTAGAATAGAGGTTGGCAGTGGCTTGCTGGCGAGGAAACAGGCAGTTACCATTTGATGGGTATGCAGTTTCAGAGTAGTAAGATGAAAAAGTTCTGGAGAAGGATGGTGGTGATGGTTCAGAACACCATGAATGTACTGAATGCCACCAAATTGTACACTGAAAAAATGGTTAAGGTGGTTAATTTTACATTATGTATATTTTGTCACAGTAAAAAAAAAAAAACAAGGAAACATGATAGGCTTTTCAAAATTCAAGAAATTATAGAGAAACAGCTTGTATTTTCACTAGACGTTTTTAGAAATGAAATAGAAATGAGAGAACTTTTCTTCCAGGTTAGAGAGAACACAGCCCTGTGACCTTTCTCCCCAAAGTCCTTCTTCCAGGAATTGATCGGGTTTACCCTGAGCATTATCACCTGTTGCCTTGGAACCTGAAGATTAAATAAGTCTAAAACTTTGTTTCTCTCCTCTTCTAAATGGGACAAAAGACATATATATATGTATTGATTCTGTAAGCATTTTTCTTGTAGTCAAAGACTGACCAATCATGACCTAAACTTGTAATTTCTTGCCTATTCCTAAAATCAATATTGCAAATCAATCACACATTTTCCCCACTGAGAAATGATGCAGATTCAGAATCCGCCCCCACCCTCCCCAACACATTTCTGTAACTGTAATACTATTAACTGGGTGTTAGCATGAGGCCAATGTAATTTGCCATCACTAGGTTTGGAGGACCTCCCTCAGATTTATAGGCACCTGTAGCATATGAAAACCCAAGGTAGGGAAAGAAAGAAAGAGAGAGAGGGAGAAGGAAAGAAAGAAAGAAACCCAAGGCAGGGTTTGGTATCAAAAGCCATGACCTGCTGGAGAAGAAGAGGTGAGTACTAACTCTGTGTTCAGTACGTAAATGGTGGTATAAGGCCTTCCAAGAACCTGAAGCCAGGCTTAGCCATGAGCCAGCTTCTTAAGCAAGCCTCCAGCGCCAGGCAAGTGCCAGTGAAAAAATGATGATATAAGTCAAAATCAACATTAACTTGATTTCCCCCTGCAGTGTGTATAAAATTATGTAATGTAGAAATTAAGGAAGAAAAACAGAAACCCAGAGAGCCTGCTGTGTGTTGATGTGGACCTTCTTTGCTAATATTTTTCTTGGTTTAAAAGAACTCAGAAGGCGGAACTTCCATCTTCAGAAGAGCTACTGGATTCTCTTTTTCCTCCCCTCTGGTTCTAAAGGCAACATCACCTTTCCCCTTCTCTACATCCCTCCTGACTCTTTCGAAAAATGTTCTCTGGGTTGTTGTTGTTTTTGTTTTTTTTTTGCCCACCTCTGCCTCTGGCTCTGCCCGCAGTTTCCCTGGCTCTGATAACCTACTGCAGAAGTCCCTTAGGGCAAATAGACCTGGGTGGACCTCAGCTTGGGTGGCTTCTAGTACACTCCTGGGTCCCCCTCCCTGATCCATGAGCCTGACAGTGTGGAGCCAGGGAGCAGTTCTAAAAAAGAAAATCCAAGGTCTCCTTTCTCCTACTCTGCTAAATGTTTTAAATATGGAATCCTATTCATCATCTTAATAATTCTGTGAAGTATTATTCCCATTTTATAAATGAAAAATCTTACAAAAAGTTAAGTTTCTTAACATAAAGTATCTAACCCAAAGTCACACAACAAGCATGGGAATAGAACTGGGACTCCAGCTCAGCTCTGTCCTCATCTGAAGCCTGTGCCTGTAATGAGATGCCTCCTAAGCGTTGAACATGATTCTCGTCTGGATTCCCTTCCCTCCATGTCCTGGCCTGAAGTGTTCCTGCAGTTTTTCAGGAATCTCTGAGTTAAAGGAATAAAATTCTAATAATGGGTTTTTTGGCAGTGCGGCAGACTCAGCCTTTCTTGGATAGAACGGTACATGCTGGAGAGCCCACAGGAGGAATTAGGGCATTCCAGTTGTATCCTGGCCCTGCCTCTGACTCACAGGTAGGAAAGCCTCGGAGTCACTCAGACTTCAATATCCTCAAAAACATGAGGGTATATCCTCAATAGGGCTTCCCAGGTGGCACTAGCAGTAAAGAACTCGCCTACCAATACAGGAGACATAAGAGACATGGGTTTGATCCCTGGGTCAGGAAGATCCCCTGGAGGAGGGCCACAAACCAGTTCAGTATTCTTGCCTGGAGAATCCCGAGGACAGAGGAGCCTGGTGGGCTACAGTCCAAAGGGTCACAAAGAGTTGGACACACTGAGGTGGCTAAGGACAAAGCATAATATCCTCAATAACGTGAAGGTATTAAAAGTAGGAGAAGCTTTCAAGGGTTTCTAATACAACATTCTAAAAATTCTAAATTCCATCCAAAGTTTGTTCATTCATTCATTCACAAACACTTACTGAATGCTTACCATGCATCAATATCTCCATTGGATTCACAACAAAACTTAAATACATCCCTGCAGTATTGCTTTAGTAATCTTTCTCACTCTTTAAATAAACTAGATACTTTTTAGTTACAGAGTGAAAAACTGAAGCCCAGGCCAGTGAAAAAGCTATGATGTCCAGATTAGTTTAGAAACAGTCATAAAACCAAATCACTTCCAACTGAAGTCTCCTGGAAGAGCAAGAAACCACGTTTCCCTGGGCTTTCTGGACTTGAAAATCATAAGAAATCTGTTTTGTTTGTTTTTTTTTTTTCCCCTAATGTTTATACCTTGATAGTCATTTTTCCCTATTTAGAAAAGTAGAGGATTTTTTTCCTCAAAAGGTCAGTTGTTAGAAGAAGGGAACTTCCTCAGCTTGATAAGGGGCTATCTACAAAAATGCACTTATATCATATTTAATGGTAAAAGACTGAAACCCTTCATCTTAAGATCACGAAAAACACAAGGATGCCTGCTCTTACAACTTCCATTCAACACTACTAGAAATTCTGGCAAGTGAAATCAGGCAAGAGAAAGAAATAAGAGGCATCCAGTTGGAAAAAGAAAATAAAACTACCTCTACTAGCATATGATATGATATTAAACAGTGAAAAGCTTAAAGAATCCAGGCCAAAAAACTATTAGAGCTAATAAATGAGTTCAGCAAGGTTGTAGACTATAAGGTCAATATTAAAAAGTCTGTTGTATATCAGCAATGAAAAAAAATCTTAAAATGGAATTAAAAAACTTCCTTTTACAATAGCAATAAAATAAAACATTTAGCAATAAATTTAATAAAAAAGTACAAGATATATATTGAGAACTATAAAACATTACTGAAAGAAATTTAAAAAGAGCTAAATATGTGGAAAGACACTTTCTATGTATGTACTAGAAGACTTAATATTGTAAAGATGGCAATATTCCCCAAAATGATTAATAGGTACAATGCAACCTCTGTCAAAATCCCAACTATCTTTTTGCAGAAATGAAAAAATTGATCCCAATATGGAAATCCCATATGGAAATACAAAGGATTTGGTCAAAACAATCTTAAAAGAGAAGAAAGTTGGAGGACTCACACTTTTGATTTTAAAACTTCCTACAAAGCTATAGTAATTAAGAGGGTATGGTATAAAGACAGAAACATAGATCAAGGGAACAGAACTGAAAGTCTAGAAATAAACCTATACATTTATATGTCAATTGATTTCTGATAGGGTACTAAAACTAGTCACTGGGGAAAAAATAGGTTTATTAACAAACAGTACTAGGACAATTGAATATCCATATGCAAAATAGTGAATTTGGACCACTATCTCATACTATACACAAAAATTAATTCAAAGTGGATCACAGATCTAAATTGTAAGAATAAAACTATAAAACTCATCAACTATCAAAAAAGTAAAACTGCAACTCAAATGATGAGAGAAAATATTTTCAAATCAAAATATCTGATAAGTCTAGTATCCAAACTATATAAAGAACCCTTATAACTCCACAATAAAAAGACAAATAACCCAATTTTAATGAATAGACATTTCTTCAAAAAGATTTACAAACAGCTTGATACCTCAACTGGCAGAGCATCATACTTTAATCTGAGGGCCCAGGGTTCAAGTCTCTTTCCAGGAGCCAAAAAACAATAAATAAATAAAAATGTAAAAAGACGATATACACATAAACAATAAGCACTTGAAAGAAGTGCTTACCATCATTAATCATTAGCAGAATGTAAATTAAAAGCACAATGGGATCTTATTTCAAAGAAAAAGGAAAATAAGTATTGGCAAGGATGTGGAGAAACCGAAATCCTGCTGCATTACTGTTGAGAACGTCTAATGGTGCAGCCAACTTGGAAAACAGTGTGACACGTCCTCAAAAGGTCAAACAGAGTTTTACCACATACTCCAGCAATTCCATTACTAGATATATACCCAAGAAAATTGAAAACAGATTTTCAAACAAAAACTTGTACATGAATGTTCATAGCAGCACTATTTACAATAGCTAAAAACGGAAACCACCCAAATGTGTACCAATACACAGATAAGCATATGGTATGTAACATATAATGGAATATTATTCAGCCATGAAAGGAGTGCTACAATATTCAAGAACCTTGAAAGCAGTATGCTAAGTGAAAAAAGCCTGATACAAAAGGCCACAGACTGGATGATCTCATTCACATGAAATGTCTAGGATAGGAAAACCCATTGGGACAAAAAGTAGGTCGATGGTTGCCAGGGACTAAGGGTCAGGGGAAATGGGGAGTGACTGCTAACAGCTATGGTTTTTCTCTACTGTGTGAAAATGCTCTGGGATCACACACTGGTGATAGTTACACAACTCTCTGAATATACTAAAGGTCACTGAATCATACATTTTAAATTGGTGAATTTTATAGCAATCTGAATCATATCTCAATAAAAAAGGTCAGTTGTAAAAATAATTTCTATTCAACATTAATAAAAACTAAAAGAGTAAAAAGTTGCCTATTTTTTTTAAATTTAAGTTTTTGTCAAGGAAAGAGATTTTGTTTTCATTTCTATCCAGCTGATCAGGAGACTAATATTAAGATCATATCCAATGGCTAAACCAGCAAATGGTAATGAAGGCCAGGAAATTTTTAAAATATTGTTTCTGAGAAATGTGATTGTCTTAGTTTGAGTTTCCCCAGAAACATACCCTAAAACAAAGATTTATGTGCAAATGGTCTATTAGGGAAGTGAAGGAAATACCAGCAGGGGAGCAGGAAAGTGAGTCAGGGAAGGGAAGCCAGCCAATGAAATGTGCATTATCAAGCAAATCACCACGGAGGGGAGAGCTTGATCCTGTTGGGGAGCCCTGCGAGCCAGTGTAAACTGTGTTTCAGAGTCACCCTCACCCCTAGGGACACGAGTTGGGATATCCATGCTATAATTCTTGTCATTGGGTGAGGGTTAGTTCCTCCAGCAGCAAGAGAAAGCCCTCAAGCAAAGAGACCTGGATGCTGGTAGTTGTAAACTGGGCAGGCTTGCACTGAAATGGAAAGGCCCGAGGAGATATGAGAAGCTGGATTAGAGTTTTCACTTCAGCACTTGGGACAAGCTACCTAGTTTTTCGAGACACATTTCCTTATATGCAAAATATGGGAGGGACGGGGTAAAAACATATATCTCAAGGAGTGTTGTGAGTATAAGACAACATATATGAATCTTAGTAGGTCTTTTAATTTTTTAAATTTTATTTTAAAAATATATAGATGACAATAATACACTGAATAAAGATAACCTGTAAAGTTGGAATGATGTCTTGCTAATCTTCTTTGCTCACTGAGCTCTTGAATGATGGACATAACCCAGGGGCTCTGCCAGATTTTCTTGAAAGAAGATTCAATTTTGTTCATCCATCTATGAACATACAGAGTCGTGTGGCAAAGACAGCTTTATGTTTATCAAAATGTGTTTCCCCTTCTTCCTGGGCTCACAGATTACTTTCCTAAAGCTCCCTTGTACTTAGGGGAGGCCATGTGACTAATGTGTTCCATTACCAGGCTTGGTCCATAAAACTCGCCATAATCCTGTCCTGTGTTCTTTCCCGTCTTCCGATTGGATGAAATGGAGAAAATTGCCAAGGTGACTTTGGAAGCCACATGTTAAAGATGGCAGAGGGTGGATTTCTGGATAGCCAACCTGATCTTTCCTGTACTGTGACATGTGCAAGAATGCTTGATAATTGTATTAGGTTCTTGTTGTCGTTGCTTAGTTAGTCAGTTGTATCTGACTCTTTTGCGACTTCATGGACTGCAGCCCACCAGTCTCCTCTGTCCATGGGATTTCCCAAGCAAGAATATTGGAGTGGGTTGCCATTTCCTACTCCAGGGGATCTTCCTGATCTAGGGTTCGAACCTGCATCTCCTTCGTTGGCAGACAGATTCTTTACCACTAAGCAACCTAGGAAGCCAAACCACTATAAATTTGGGGGTTTATTTGTTGAAACAGCTACTGTTACCCTAATATATTAGAAAGATTTCCACCATGGGGGTTTTGAATTAACACTTGGTTAATAAGGTTTCACTAAACGGAACCAAATTTTTCAAACATTCTGATTAACTATAGTTGTATTGGAAGGACTTATAACCAGATAGGGTACTGTCATATGTAATCAGCGTGTTATGAATTCAGTTCATAAACAACAGGCTTTCAAAAGCAGTCCACCAACTGGAAAATGCATCATCTCTTTTGGCTAGCCCTAGGGAGAGAGAGCCGGAGAAGGCGATGGCACCCCACTCCAGTACTCTTGCCTGGAAAGTCCCATGGACGGAGGAGCCTGGTAGGCTGCAGTCCATGGGGTCGCGAAGAGTCGGACATGACTGAGCGACTTCCCTTTCACTTTTCACTTTCATGCATTGGAGAAGGAAATGGCAACCCGCTCCAGTGTTCTTGCCTGGAGAATCCCAGGGACGGGGGAGCCTGACGGCCTGCCATCTATGGGGTCGCACAGAGTTGGACACGACTGAAGCAACTTAGCAGCAGCAGTAGCAGCAGCAGGGAGAGAGAGCAGGGAATCATGTCCCCATCACATCAAACATTTCCTACCTGAGAATCTTCATCCTTGGGCATCTCTAAGGTGATGATAGGTAGGAGGTATCAGACACATTTTGTGTAGAAGTCCTTTTGGGGTGAGACATTTCTTCTTTTCTGATCTAGTGAGAGATCACCTGAGAGAAATAATTGACACTCTGTGCTTTGCTTTGTTTACTTTTTGTTTATTAATTAGTTCAAAAAGACAATAAATGCCACCTCTGTTCCAGTTGAATATTGTCGATACAATACAATAGATATTGTATATATATTGTTGAATAACAAACTACCCCCAAGATAGTGGCATAGAATAGCCCTTTTATTATTCTTCTAGACTCTTTGGAATTCAGACAGGGCACTGTGAGAATGGGCTGTTTCTCTTGTTGCTCCAAGATGTCTGAAAACTCAGGCAGGGAGACTGAATGGCCGGGAGTTGGAACCATCTCCAGGTAGAGGATTCCTCCTTCACGTTCTTGGGTTTCAGGCTGGGATGACTTAATGGTTGGGCTCAGGTGGGGCTGCTGACTGGACAACCTGAACACGGCCTCTTCATGCAGCCTGGGTTTCTCACAGGATAGTTGGATTTTGCACCTGGCAACTTGGGCTCTTCCAGAGACCAAGACAGATGGTATAAGTCCTGTTATGAACCAGCAGAAGTCACAGAGCGTCATATCCATCATGCCCTTTAGCCTAAGAGTCCCAAAGCCACCCAGATACCAGGAGAAGGGGCACAGATAGAGATTGCCAGCTGTTTTAACACATCCATGATTTTTAATTCCACAAATATAACTGCTATTAATATTTTGGCTTGTTACCATCTTTAAAAATCTCCAAATATTATAAAAATGAAAGAAAAAATTTTGGTATGATTTTGTATACCAGTCTTTCATTTTTAACCCAGTGTCCTGAGCACTTCTTCGTGTCATTAAAAATTCTTCAAAGATAGAGAGTACACAATGTTCTACAGCAAAAATGTATCATAGTTTATTTAATGTTCCGTTCTTTGTGTGACATTTGACTTTATAAGTGACATGAATACCTCCACGAATCTGAGTTACAAATATTCAGGTCTAATTTTTTTTTCTTTGTAAAAGTTGAAGTATTATTAATTATAGTAAATTATAATAAGTTATAAATTATTTTACATACAGTACAGGGAACAGATTTTATGTGTACAGATTGATGAATTTTTACATGTCTATGTACTTGAAACACACACAAATATAGGTATAGAACATTTTTATCACCTGGAATTTCCCTTGAAATCCTGTCCCAGTCACCTTCCTCCACCCAGATGTAATCACTATTCTAACTTCTATCTTGAATTTCTCATAAGAAATGAAAGCATATGTACTATTTTTGGTCTTCTTTCATTCACATAAGTCTTTGAAATTCACTCACGTTGCTGCATGTACACAGTTTGTTCTTTTCTTATTACTGAGATATTCCATTGAGTGAATATACCATGATAGATTTATTCATCAGCAGAGCTGATGGGCATTTGGTGTTTTCTGTGTTTGAGCTATGATGTGATAAAGGGGCTACATTCTTGTATATCATTATTTGTGGACACATTTACTTAATTCTTTTGGAACTGAATTCCACGTAAAAGTGGGATTTCTGGGTCTTAGAGTAGCTGTATATGTATCTTTAGTGGTTACTACTCAGCTGTTTTACAAACTAAACTAATTTACATTCCCATAAGCAATATAAGGGCTTCCCTGGTAGCTCAGATGGTAAAGAATCTGCCTGCAATGTGGGAGACCTAGTTGTGGTCCCTGAGTCAGGAAGATTCCCTGGAGAAGGGAATGGCAACCCACTCCAGTATTCTTGCCTGGAGAACTCCATGGACAGAGGAGCCTGGCTATAGTCCATAGTCTATAGGGTCACAAAGAGTTGGATACGACTGAGTGACTAACACATACGCGCGCACGCTCACACACACACACACACAAGCGATGTAAACTAATTTACATTCCCATAAACCCTGATTCTGGGAGGGATTGGAGGCAGGAGGAGAAGGGGACGACAGAGGATGAGATGGCTGGATGGCATCACCGACTCAATGGACATGAGTTTGAGTGAAGTCTGGGAGTTGGTGATGGACAGGGAGGCCTGGCGTGCTGTGATTCATGGGGTTGCAAAGAGTCGACACGACTGAGCGACTGAACTGAACTGAACTGAAGCAATGTAAGGGCTTCCCTGGTGGCTCAATGTAAAAGAATCCACCTGCAATGCAGGACACGTGCACTTGATCCCTGAGTTGAAAAGATCCCCTGGTGCAGGAAATGGCAACCCATTCCAGTATTCTTGCCTGGAAAATCCCATGGACAGAGAGGAGCCTGGTGGGCTACAGTCCATGAGGTCACAATAGAGTTGGACATGACTGAGAGACTAAACAAAAACAAGCAATGTATAAAAGTTCCAGGGGCTCCATATCCTCAAGAACTCTTGGTATTTCCAGTTTGTACAATTTTAGTCATTCTAATGAGTATCAACTGCTATTTTACTGTGGTTTTCATTTTCATTTCCCTGATGATTAATACTGCTTAGTACTTTTCCCACATGCTCATTAGTCATTTGGATATCCTCCTTTATGAATTGCTTGCTGAAGTCTTTTGCTAGTTTTAAACTGTAATCTTTTTTGTCTTTTAAAAATTTATTTGTAGGTCTATATTCAACTATATTTGGTATATTTGTTTTCTTGATGAAGTCTTTTGATGATTAAAAATTCTTAAACAATTCCAGCTCATTAACTTCTTATGATTAATGGTTTTTGTATCCTGTTTAAAAAATCTTTACCTATCCCAAGATCATTAGCATGGGCAAACTTTTTTTTTCTCTAGAAAATTTCAGCTTTAAGTTTATATTTTGCATTAGTTTTTGTAGCTGGTGTGAATAATGATTAAGGTTCTTTAAAAAAAAATACAGATATGTATTCCAGTATCATTTATTGAGTGAGCGAACTGTTCTCCACTGAATTAAAAAAAGGGCCTTTTTCATAAATCAAATGACTATACAGACAAAGGTCTATTTATGGCCCCATTCAGTTTCATCAATTCATTTGTCTATCCTTGAGGCACCAACACATTATCTTAATTACTATAACTTTATATAATATTCCAGGAAGTGAGGCGGGGGGGTGGCTAGAGACTGAGTTCTGCCTTGTGACTAATGTTTCAACCATTCATGCCTACATAATGAAACCCTGAGAAGACTCTGGACGCCGAGGAGGCTCGGGGGGAACTTCTGGTTGGCAGTCATACTTCAGTATGCTGGGTGATGCGTCTTGAGGATAAGAAAGCTTCATATTTGGGACCTTCCCAGACCTCACCATGTATGTCTCTTCATTTGGCTCGTCCTTATTTGTATCCTTCAAAATAAAACTCTAATACAAAGTGAAGTACTTTCCTGAGTGATGTGTGTCATTCTATCAAATTACCAAACCTAGGAGGATAGTGGGAGCCCCTGAATTTGTATCCAGTTGTTAAGAAGTGTGAGTGGCCTGGAAACCCTGGAGCTTGCAGCTGGTGTCTGAAGTGAGGGGAGTTTTGTGGAGAACTGAGCTCTACAGGTGTGAAGTCTGCACTAACTCTGGGGTAGTCATCAGAACTGCGTTGCAGCCACATGCAATGCTAAGGATTGTTTTGTCTTTTTAGAAAACTGAGCCCTTTTTTATTACACAACGCCTCTATCACTGATAAGTTCCCTTGTTATGAAGTTGGCTTTGTCTGGAATCAATATGGCTACTCCAGATTTCCTTCGATTAGTATTAGCATGCTTTGTCTTTCTCCATTCCTTTACTTTTAATCTATCTGTGTCTGACTTTCTTGTTGACAGCATATAGTTGGGTGTTGTTTTTCTGTTAAATCCCCTCTGAAATCTCTGTCTTTTAATTGGTATATTTAGACCACTGACAGTTAAATTGATTACTTGCATGGAGCGTATATTTCCAATTCCTCCCTCCTGTTCCATTTAATATTGCTTTCATTCATTTCACTTATACTTAAGATGTAACACTCAATACACTGTCACTATTATTATTTTGAACAAACTGTTATCTGTTAGATCAATTAAGGAAAGAAAGATTAAAGATTTTATTTTACTTTATTTCTCCTCTAATGCTCCTTTTTTAAAAGTAGACCTGAATTTCTGACCTATGTCATTTTCCCTCTCTCTGAAGAACTTCTAATATTTCTTTCATGGCAGGACTACTGGCAATCACTTCCCTTAATATTTGTTTGTCTGAGAAAGTTATTATTCCTCCTTTACTTTTAATGAATGATTTCATGGGATACAGAACTCTAGATGTGTAGGCTTTTTCCCCACTAACATTTAAAACACTTCACTCTCTCTTCTTGCTTGTATGCTTTCTGAAGAGAAGTCTGATGTAATTTGTATCCTTATTCCTCTGTTCCTCTGTTGGTAAGTTGTTTTTGCCTCTCACTTTCAACGTTTTCTCTTTGCCTTGTTTAGGTATAGTTGTTTTGTTTTTTTGCCCTTTGGTATTATCATACTAGGCATTTTCTGAGCTTCCCAGATCTGTGGCTTTGTGTCTGCCATTAATTTGGGAAATTCTCAGTCATCACTATTTCAAATATTTATTCTGTCCTCTTCTCTTGTTTTTCTCCATCTAGTATTCCCATTAAATTGTACATTATTATACATTTGGTAATAGTCCCATAGTTCTTAGATTCTGTTCCATCTTTTCTTTTTTCTCCTTCAAATATTTCAGGTTCTGAAGTTTTATTCACAAGCTCACTGACATTTTCCATGATCATGTCCAGGCTGCTAATAAGCCCAACAAAGGCATTCTTCATTTATTTCACAGTTTTTGATTACCAGTATTCCCTTTTGGTACTTACAGCTTCAATATCTCTGCTAATATAACCCATCTGTTCTTGTGAAATGTCCACTTTACCACTAAAACCCTTCACATATTAATCATAGTTATTTTAATTCAAGTCTCTGCTGTGTCTGGTTCTGGTTCTGATATTTGTTTTATCTCTTCAGATTGTCAGGACTTTTTCCCCTTTAGCTTTCCTTCTATTTTTTTTTTTAATTGAAAGCAGACATGATATACTGGATAAAAGGAACTGATTTACATAGGCCTTTAGTATAAAGTTTTATGTCTATCTGACCCGGAGTTAGGTGGTGTTCAAAATCTGCTGTAACTGTGGTGTCAGAGACTAAAATTTTCGCTAGTGTCTTTATTTTTGTATCCCTCACTGTTTGAGGGTTTTCCTACAGACTTCTTAAATAGGATCTGAGGCCTGCCGTTCTTTTAGCTATAATTTCTGTTCTACTATTACACAGAAACTGGATTGATGTGGTAGTACAGTGTGTGTGTGGAGGGAGGGGGAAGAGTTTTCTATAGTCCTATAATTAGATTTTAGTCTTTTAGTGAACATGAGTTGGGTATTTCCCTTTCCCCAAGGTGGTTAGGCTTTGGTAAAACCTCAGCAGATTAGACATTTGTAAATTAGTTTCCCTTGAGGGTAGGCCCTGCTGAGGAGAACAAGAGCTCTGGATATAGTTCAAAATGGCTACCCTTCCCCTCTCTCTGCTGGAAGCATGAAGGCATGTTTCTCTAGTCTTCATAGTGAAAAACTTATAGGACTCCTGGAGATAAAAGTGACGAATGGGTGGAAGCCTCCCTAAAAGTGGACTTTCTCAGAGTTTTTAACTGTCATGCTTGTCTATACTGAGTCAGGAGCAATTTGTCAGTATAATTCAAAATATCCCTACCAATGGTGGCTGCAGTGAAGGATTTCTGTTCTAAGAGCTGTGACTTTCTATATCCACTTGCCTGTTGCTCCAATTTTCAGGGCAGCAATTTCTCCTGTGACTCTAATTCTCTGATGTATTTAGGAAGAGTTGTTGATTTTCACTTGGTTTAGCTTGATTGTCATAAGTACAGGAATGACAACTTCCAAGTTCATTACATGTTGGACCAGAAAACAGAAGTCCACAAGATCTACTTTTAAAACTCAAATTAAGAGTTGAGCCCTTATGTCCATAGTAGTAGGAGGTAGTATTTCTTTATTTTGGAACCCCTGGTAGTATTATCCTAGAATTTCAGTGTATAGTCTAGTTAGTTGAGCTTTCCTCCCACATGGAGGAACTACAAAATCTAATCAATCCATTAACAGATTTCCCTTTTTATTCTTTATTTTTATTTTACCAAGGCAGAAGCCACAGGAGATGTGGGTTTGATCCCTGGGTCAGGAAAATCCCCTGGAGAAGGGAATGGCAACCAATTCCAGGATTCTTGCCAGGATATTCTCATGGACAGAGGAGCCTGGTGGGCTACAGTCCATGGGGTTGCAGAGTCGGACATGACTGAGCATTCATGCAAGACTACAATGACTGTGTTAGACTGTGTTGCCATTGAGAAGTCCTGGTTCTCTGAGACCTTCTACTGCCATGATGCCTACTGATTGTCCTCTGACCTCAGCGGCATGTTTGTCTACATGTGCTCCACCTCTGGGTTCCTGGGGTTATAACTGCCCTCTTCATACATTTAGCCAAAGCCCCAAAGTGAAGCAGTCATGCTAAGCTAGGGTAGGTCATTTAATAGAGGCATCTACAAACCCCTGTCTTCACGCTAATTTCCCTCTCACTTGAGCTTTCTTTCCTATCAATAAGCTCACTCAGGACCACCTCAGTTTATCTTTTCTTCAAAAGGGAAGAGATGGGGTCTGATCCACTGATTTGCTCACTTGCTATCCGGAGACTAGTTCTGTGCTCCAAGAGGTAGACAAAGAGGCAGCATAGTTAAGGCACCTGTGCTCTTCGGAGACTGCCCTGATGCTGCAGCCAAATGGCATGCATTTGCACAGACCTAGAAGCATCTGGGGAGAAGGCAATGGCACCCCACTCCAGTACGTTTGCCTGGAAAACCCCATGGACGGAGGAGGCTGGTGGGCTGCAGTCCATGGGGTTGTGAAGAATCAGACATGACTGAGCGATTTCACTTTCACTTTTCACTTTCATGCATTGGAGAAGGAAATGGCAACCCACTCCAGTGTTCTTGCCTGGAGAATCCCAGGGACGGGGGAGCCTGGTGAGCTGCCGTCTATGGGGTCGCACAGAGTCGGACACGACGGAAGTGACTTAGCAGCAGCAGCAGAAGCATCTGGGAATTTATATCCTGCATCCCCCACAAAAAGAGGCCCTTTACCAATAGAGAAAACCCAGTTCTCTTGCCTGAGACTGGACAATTGAGACATGTAATAAGTACTCCCAGGGTCCCCTGTAGGATCAGGGTGAAGCCACCTCATATCTTTGATTTCCCTCCTTTCCTGTCCTGCTTCTTCCACATCCTCACCTGTCTTTCTGGAAACACTTCCCTAGTCAACCATTTCCTCATGGCTTTTTCTCAGAGTCTGGTCCTGGGGAATTCAGCTCAAGACACCAACAGAAGTTTCCAGGTGCTGACCACTTTTTGGTCTCACATTTTCCCCTAATCTACTCCAAAGTAACTTGCTTCCCCCAGGTGAAGTGGCTGACATTTAAATGGCAGCTGCTCATACAAATAAATAAAGTTTCTATTCCTGCCAAACCACATTCTTCACTATTGGTTATTTCCAATCTTTTTAGTTATCATGTTTTCTTGTGCCTTTAGAGGCCTGAAAAGGTCAGGACCCACAGTAGGCAAGTAATTCATTTGATCAACCACTGTATTCAAAGAAGCGTGCTTGAATATTTACCCTAAAATCAGTTAAGACTTTTCTTTTTTAAAAAATGTTCAAAGGCTTTATTGAGGCCTAACTGACATACAACAATAACTGCACATATTTAATGTATATAATTTTATAAGTTTTGACATCTGCACACACCCATGAAACCGCTATTGCAGTCAGGACTGAGCATATGTATCATCTCCATGTCTCTCATACCCCTTTATAATGTCTCCCTTCCACTCTTCTCACCTCTCTCCCAATTAGCCATTAACCTGCTTTCTATCAGGACATATTAGTCTGCATTTTCTAAAAAGTTATATTAATAGAATTGTAGACTATGTACTCTTTTTGTTGCTGTTGGAATTTCAAATTAGCATGGAAACTCAGTGTGGAATTTCACACTTAGCATGATTATTTTGAATTTCATCCATGTTGGTACTTGTATCAAAATTCACTCCATTTAATTGCTGAGTAGCATTCTGTTGTATGGATATACCACAATGTTGATAGGTTCACCTGTCAGGACACTTGGGGTTGTTTCCAGTTTGAGGCGATTACAAATAAAGTTGCTATGAACATTCATTGGTACACCTTTGTATGAACATGTGCTTCCTTTTTTCTCTTGGGTCAATGCTTACACATGAAATACTTGGGTCACATTGCTGCTATATGTTTAATTTCTTAAGAAACTGCAAAAATGCTTTCCAAAGTGGTTATGTCATTTTATATTCTCAGTTCAGTTCAGTCGCTCAGTTGTGTCTGACTCTTGGTGACCCCATGGACTGCAGCACACCAGGCCTCCCTGTCCATCACCAACTCCCAGAGTTTACCCAAACTCATGTCCATCAAGTTAGTGATGCCATTCAACCATCTCATCTTCTGTCATCCCCTTCTCCTCCTGCCTTCAATCTTTCCCAGCATGAGGGTCTTTTCCAATGAGTCAGCTCTTCGCATCATGTGGCCAAAGTACTGGAGATTCAGCTTCAGCATCAGTCCTTCCAATCAACACCCAGGACTGGTCTCCTTTAGGATGGACTGGTTGGATCTCCTTGCAGTCCAAGGGACTCTCAAGAGTCTTCCCCAACACCACAGTTCAATGTCTAGGTTGATCATAACTTTCCTTCCAAGGAGCAAGCATCTTTTAATTTCATGGCTGCAGTTGGAAGGAAAGTTATGACCAACCTAGATAGCATATTTAAAAGCAGAGACATTACTTTGCCAACAAAAGTACATCTAGTCAAGGCTATGGTTTTTCCTGTGGTCATGTATGGATGTGAGAGTTGGACTGTGAAGAAAGCTGAACACCGAAGAATTGATGCTTTTGAACTGTGGTGTTGGAGAAGACTCTTGAGAGTCCCTTGGACTGCAAGGAGATCCAATCAGTCCATTCTAAAGGAGATCATCCCTGGGTGTTCTTTGGAAGGAATGATGCTAAAGATGAAACTCCAGTACTTTGGCCACCTCATGAGAACAGTTGACTCACTGGAAAAGACTCTGATGCTGGGAGGGATTGGGGGCAGGAGGACAAGGGGACGACAGAGGATGAGATGGCTGGATGGCATCACCGACTTGATGGATGTGAGTTTGAGTGAACTCCGGGAGTTGGTGATGGACAGGGAGGCCTGGCGTGCTGCAATTCATGGGGTCGCAAAGAGTCGGACACGACTGAGCAACTGAACTGAACTGAAAATAAAGTCTGCCACTGTTTCCACTGTTTCTCCATCTATTTGCCATCAAGTGATTGGACTGGATGCCATAATCTTAGTTTTCTGAATGTTGAGCTTTAAGCCAACTTTTTCACTCTCCTCTTTCACTTCCATCAAGAGGCTCTTTAGTTCCTCTTCACTTTCTGCCATAAGGGTGGTGTCATCTGCATATCTGAGGTTATTGATATTTCTCCCAGCAATCTTAATTCCAGCTTGTGCTTCATCCAGCCCAGCGTTTCTCATGATGTACTCTGCATGTATTCTCATCAGTATATGAAAATTTCAGTTCCTCTGCATTTTCACTAAATCTTGGTATGGTCGGTTTTTATAATTTCAATTTAATTGTAATTTAATAGATGTGTAATAGTATTTCTTAATGGTTTTAATTTTCATTTTTTTAATTGAAGTATAGTTGATTTACTCAGAGAAGGCAATGTCACCCCACTCCAGTACTCTTGCCTAGAAAATCCCATGGATGGAGGAGCCTGGTGGGCTGCAGTCCATGGGGTCGCTAAGAGTTGGACATGACTGAGCGACTTCCCTTTCACTTTTCACTTTCATGCATTGGAGAAGGAAATGGCAAACCACTCCAGTGTTCTTGCCTGGAGAATCCCAGGGACGGGGGAGCCAGGTGGGCTGCCATCTATGGGGTTGCACAGAGTCGGACAAGACTGAAGTGACTTAGCAGCAGCAGCATAGTTGATTTATAATATATAATAGTTTCAGGTGTACAATGCAGCAAATTCAATCTTTTTACAGATTATACTCCATTTGAAGTTATTGTAAAACAATGGCTATATTTCCCTGTGTTGTACAATGTATCTTGGTTGCTTATCCATTTTATACATAGCAGCTTGTGTCTCTTAATCTGCTACCCTGAACTTGCCCCTCCCCACTTTCCTATCTCCACTAGTAACCACTTCAGTTAAGGCTTTCTGACTTCTCCTTTCCCAGCATCTCTTTTTCTCTCCCAATGTCTTAATTCAGGCAAAAATGCCCATCTATCTATTCCAATCCAGTCAAAATCTATTCCTGAGAAAAGATTAAACCAGTCAGTGGGGGAAAGGCAGTTTCTACTTCTCTCAGTGAGGAATGGGGATGGGAGTACTAGGATATTTAAAATATACCCTTTCCCTCCATAATAAAAAGCTTTGGATGTTGTTCAAGGCATTTCAGAGATCAGACAACTGGTAGGAAGAGAATTTTGCAGCATAGGGGGCCTTGAAGATAACCCCTGGCATCTGTCCCTGCTAAGTCAAAGTCAGCAGTAGGCAATTCCTTATTTACAGAGTTGATGAATCTTGGTGGAAAGGGGAGGAACTCTCTCTAGATGGACCTCCCTCCACCCCCTTCTCAGTACCACACTGGTGCTTGTGAGAGCTCAGGAGCAGGTGACTTCAGCTTCAGCTCAGCAGCAGAGGTGGCCAGGGGAAGTCTACATGGTGTGGTGGACATGACGTCAGGTTCAGCAGAAAATAACCTTGGTTAAAAATTCTGGCTTTGCACTTGCCTCTCTGTGTGATCTCAAGAAAGTCACTTAACCTCTCTAAGGTTTCAATTCCCTGGCTGTAAACGAAGATAAAGATACTAATCTCTAAGAACTGTTATAAAGTGTAGAAATGATATCAAACATGTACTAAAATGGCTAGTACCAAATAAACACCTGAAGAATATTAATCCCCTCTGCCCCCCACCTCCCATACTACAAAGTTCAGTAAATGATGTTGCATTTATCTGAGTTATCATTCTGCTTTCCTGGTTCAGAAAGTGAACCCCAATTAACTCCCCAAATTAACCTTCCAGAACATCAAAATTAGAAGTTACTTTTCTATTATCTGTTCAACCCATCCATTTTGCAGACGATGAAACTGAGGCCTTGAGGGTTTGGGGCACTGCTCAAAGCCTACTGTTTCTCCTCTATTGCTCTTTGCCCTACACCGTGTTAATTATCAGCCTTTTGAACTCTGTGTTTACAAATCCTGACTAATGTTTAGCTCTTTGTATCTCCAATATTATTTTGTGAGGTGTGGCCACATGGGGTTATTTCAGGTCTTTTGCACAGGTCTTCCCAAAGGACAACGCTGCAGATTCTTCACATCTCTCCAGAGGTGCCAAGTTTGTAGGTGGTCAGTGCCAGACACTTCCTTCCTGAGAGGTCTATTCTCTGGACATGTTCATCCTCTGGAAGGAAAGCAATCTCCCATGGCCACGGTGGTGAAGCTGGAGGAAAGAGTCTCACAGAGGCTGGAACAGCTCTGTTGGCTTCCTGGCCTTTAGTGGGTGACTTTGTCAAACACTTGTGCTCTCAGGAGGCAGTCCCCATTTGTCTCAGTCCCAGGGTCTGTGGGCGACCCAGAGATTCATAGCAGAATCTTCAAGGCCAGAGTCCTCAAGTAACTTGGGAAACTTTCTCGCCAACCAGTTCACTCTTTTCTGCAAAGAAGCCCCATCAGTATCCAGGGTCTACTGGTTTCTTCTTGAGGACTAAAATTATGAAAACAGCCCCACCAGAACACAGGAGGGCCTAGAAGCTTTCCAAAGAGTTGTCCTCACAGTGTGGAATTCAGTGAGTTCCACCATGGTGAACAGGATAGATGTGACTGAAACCCCCTTAGATCCTGTGTCAAACCACAGCACCCCACTGCAGCATAACCCCTCCCCAGCCCCTCTCCTTGCTTCTGGGATAACCTTGGGAGGAGATTTCAAACTCTTAAATGTTGGCAGGTAAGGTTAGGTAGACACATTAGAATCTGGTTTGAGGTGGGTGCCAGAGGACAGATTTGAAGACTCCCCATATGATTCTGATGAGTTTCCCCCACCTGCCAGGTTTAGATTTAACAAATAAAAACAGGACACTCAGTTTAATGAGACTTTTGGATAAATAGTGAATACCTTTTCGTATAAGTATGTCCTATGCAATATTAATAGGGCTTCCTAGGTGGCTCTGTGGTAAAGAATCCACCTGCCAATGCAGGAGCTGTAGGAGACTCAGGTTCAATCCCTGGGTCATGAAGATCTCCTGGAGAAGGAAACGGCAACCCACTCCAGCATTCTTGCTGAGAATCCCACAGAGGAGCCTGGTGGGCTACAGTCTATGGGGTCGCAAAGAGTTAGACATGACTGAGCGACTGAGCTTGAGCTCCACGTGATAGTAAAGACATACTTACTCTAAAAAAAAACTCTATTGTTTATCTGAAATTCAAATCCAACCAGGCATTATGCTTTTTATCTGGCAACTCTCCTACCCTCTCCACCCTCAAACAAGAAAGTGACATTTTCAAATACCATCCTAAAAAAAAAATATATTCACTGTCAAAAGTACGGAAAAATATAAAAAATTAAATTAAAGCCAGTCATAATTTTACCACCCAGAGTTGTTAGCATTTTGGTTTATTCCTTGTCCGCACACACATACACACTTATGTGTGTGCTTTATTGTCAGTTATATACTTTTGAAATTTGGATTATATCAAACATCCAAATATTCCCAGCTCAGCATGTAGGGGAGGGAAAGCAACAGGTCTCAGACCCCTCCATTCTGGCAGACAGCAGTTAGCTACCAGATGCTTGATGGTAAACACCCTGCACCCAGGCAGGCCCACAGGAGACATTCCAGGAATGCTTGCTGATTAAGTGAATGAGTGAATGAATGAATCTCTAGAATCCGTGAGCACCTTAGCCCAAGCACAATATCCACATTTCCACTGAACACCTTCTGCTGAATAGGAGAGGTGCTGCCTGCTCTTCAGTGAGGAGTTGATAATTTAAAGCTCAGCCTTCTGGCCCTGATGCTGAACATAGGCCAGGTCCTGATTTTGCTTTAAATTCCACAGACAGTATCAGTACCAGGTCCCATGGTTAAGTACTATGGACACAGAAATGAATAGGATAGAGCAATTACTTTCATGTGAGATCATATTTGTTTGGGTGGTGGTGGTGGTGGGGAGACAGATAATGAGAGAAAGTAAATAAACAAACATAATTTCATACAGTGATAAATAAGAACCAAAACCATTGCAGCCATACAGCTTTTTGTTCACACTAACATGATCCAACGATCTGACACTCAGCATTAATGTGACTTCCCTTGTTACTTCTCTTGTGGCTTCCCTTTCCAAGCGCTTCCTTTGTGGCTCAGCTTGTAAAGAATCCACCTGCAATGAGGGAGACCTGGGTTTGACCCCTGGGTTGGGAAGATCCCCTGGAGAAGGGAACAGCTACCAACTCCAGTATTCTGGCCTGGAGAATTCCATGGACTATATAGTCCATGGGGTCACAAATAGACACAACTGAGTGACTTTCACTTCATTAATGTGACAGCAACATTCTAGAAAATCCCAGTTAAGAATATGGAGTTGCAAATGATGTTACTGTTTGTTTTAGGATTCCTGAAAAATCCACTTAACTGAACAACACACTCTTCAACTAATGTCTCAGGACAACCCAACTTGTCTACTCTTCAAGGCCCCTGCAAAGCCCTCGCCTTGCTATGTTCATCAGTCCTACACTAAGATATCACAAACTGCCCAGTTCCAGTCAGGACTCCACGCTGAAAGACCCAGTTTAAACTAGACCCTTAAAATCTCAATATTCCACCCTGACCTCCACCTTCTAAGAAGTTTCTACAATTCCATCAAAGTGATGAGATCCTTTATTGCTTTGTGCAGTCAGCAGGCCACTGCAGTAGTCTATGTAGAAATCAGCAGTCCACATGAGTGGTACGAAGTAAAAGAAGTAGAGCCATTCAATGCATAGTGATGGAGGAGGGGCTGGCAGTGGTGGTACTTTCATTTAGATGAAAGCCTCTGAAAAGTGGTAACATTTAGATGAAAGCCTCTGAAAAGTGGTAATATTGAGGTGAGATCTGAATGAAGGGAAGGATCTGGCCTTGCCATATCCTAGAGCAAAACCTTCCAGGCACCAGGAATAATAAAAGAAGGAAGGTTGACAGTACAGAAAAGGAGTTCAGAGAGGTGGAAGGTAGATGGATACCAGATGATGTAGCTCATTTCAGGCCAATGGAAGGAGTTTTGATTTGATGCTAAGTATGACTTTAAAGTAAATGCCTGGAAGATTTTAAGCAGGAAAACTACATTCTTTCATCTGTGCTTCTGGCCAGTGAATGTTAACTGAGACACTTCTCTCGCCCAGCATCTGTGGGCGTGAACTGCACTGGAGATTTAAGCTTTCTAGAGAAGAGATAGACACAAACAGCCAGGGTGCAGAAGACCAACTCCTGTACATTAAAGGAAGCATGAGGAGGAATGGTGACTCATAAGCCATAGGACCAGAAGAGTGGCCCTTCCACGTCATGGTTCTGGTTCCCACAGCCCCAAGTTCGATGTAAGTACAGTTTGCTTGATGGCAACTTCCAGTCTAGGGTCCAAAAAAGGCTATTACAAACTCAGGCTATGGACTCCCCAGGAGCAGCCAGCTCCTTGTTTTTAGCTATGTGCCTCAGGACCACAGTCAGTACCTGGGATGGAGTAGGACCTCAATAAAGGTGCTCAACAAATGTTGGAATAGATGGTTTGCTTTTTAGATATTTATACTCCATCCAATCCCCCAAAGTTATGCAATTGTATACAGAGCTACATATATTATTAAAATACAAAAAATAAATGAGAAAAATCAGAGGAAGGAAATGTGAAGGTAGAGGAAAAAAGAGTCATGGCTAAAGTTATGGTTAAAAACCCTTAGCGAGTAGTTTTGAACAGAGGTGAATTATAAAGTCTTCTTAGCAGCCAGTGAAAAGAGACCAAATGTCAGTTGCTAGATTCACAGAAATAACATTAAGAACAATGAGAAACCAGGGGCTCAGGAAAAGTCCAGTTCTTTCTTGTACTGAGTTAAAGAAAAAAATTTGGGGTCTTCATAAAGTGACTTTCTGTGAGATAGTATATTACAACATCCCTAAAACAATACAGTTTTCAGTTTCAAATGGCTGTTTCTTGAAACACCCCCAGGGAGCACTTTTCAGGCACATCAGAGCCTAATTCGATCAAGGTGACAGGGCCAGGGAGGAGGCATAGCAAGTAATCCTGCCCCATGGCTTGCTGGTGACTACAAGGTTGAATACCTGAGCGACAGAGATGGAGGCTGGGGAGCAGGGAGGATGGGGCTGGTTGGGACCTGAGGGTTCTTGAGCCTGGAGGGGCCGGGCACATGCTTGCATCTCGTACACCTCTGGAAAAGAGCAACTCAGAATACAGGAGACACCGTCTCCCTTATTCTCTGCATGGAGCAACTTGCCCCCCTCCTGGAACAAAATGAAGGGGAGGGAGGCCCCCACAGAGGAGGGGTTTGTGGAGGGGGACTCTTCATGAAGTGCTATAGTAAGCACCTCATATTTCAACTCTGTGAAGAAAGCATCTCCTGGCAGACAAGCTCATAGAATGTGTGCAGTGAGTGGCTGGGTCGTGCAGAGCTTGCCTACAGCTCCATCAGAGTCCTCCACTTCCTGGGCCATAAAAATGTGCTCCTGACTGATGGCTAACATACGAGGTCACAATGGTTTCCTCTGGCTGTGTGTGTGCCCCACTTTACAGCTCCCCTAGAATTATCAGGGGGAGATGCCTCCACTGCTATTGCATAAGTAACGACTCTCAGTGGCTTCTTCATGGAAGAGAACATTTGATTTGGAAAAGAAAATCATGGCATATTCAAAACAGAGAAACAACATTTCTTTCAAGAAATATTATTATTCAATGATTGTAAGCATAGTTTAAGTTCATTGCATTTTCCACCAGATCTGTGTGTGCAGACATGACCTATACCTGTACTGTGCTCTGATAACGTCAGGCACTTTTGCAAAGTTCACTGTCAATGCTTGTGGATGGGAAAGTGGAGGCTCGACAAAGGTTAAATGATGTCGCCAATGCCACACAGGTGGCTCCTAAATTCTCAGCTTTCTTTTTTTTTAATATAAATGTATTTATTTTAATTGGAGGCGAATTACTTTACAATATTGTATTGGTTTTGCCATATATCAACATGAATCTGCCACGGGTGTACACGTGTTCCCCATCCTGAACCCCCCTCCCACCTCCTCCCA
>NW_011494952.1:3865099-3866557 GCF_000754665.1 Bison bison bison | reverse complement strand
GGTTTTGCCATATATCAACATGAATCTGCCACGGGTGTACACGTGTTCCCCATCCTGAACCCCCCTCCCACCTCCCTCCCCATATCATCCCTCTGGGTCATCCCAGTGCACCAGCCCCGAGCATCCTGTATCATGCATCAAGCCTGGACTGGCGATTCGTTTCATATATGATATTATACATGTTTCAATGCCATTCTCCCAAATCATCCCACCCTCTCCCTCTCCCACAGAGTCCAAAATACTGTTCTATACATCTGTGTCTCTTTTGCTCTCTCGCATACAGGGTTATCATTACCATCTTTCTAAATTCCATATATATGCATTAATATACTATATTGGTGTTTTTCTTTCTGGCTTACTTCACTCTGTATAATAGGCTCCAGTTTCATCCACCTCATTAGAACTGATTCAAATGTATTCTTTTTAATGGCTGAGTAATACTCCATTGTGTATATATACCACTGGTTTCTTATCCATTCGTCTGCTGATGGACATCTAGGTTGCTTCCATGTCCTGGCTATTATAAACAGTGCTGTGATGAACACTGGGGTACACATGTCTCTTTCAATTCTGGTTTCCTCAGTGTGTATACTCAGCAGTGGGATTGCTGGGTCATATGGCAGTTCTATTTCCAGTTTTTTAAGGAATCTCCACACTGTTCTCCATAGTGACTGTACTAGTTTGCATTCCCACCAACAGTGTAAGAGGGTTCCCTTTTCTCCACAACCTCTCCAGCATTTATTGCGTGTACACTTTTGGATAGTAGCCACTCTGACTGGCATGAAGTGGTACCTCATTGTGGTTTTGATTTGTATTTCTCTGATAATGAGTGATGTTGAGCATCTTTTCATGTGTTTGTTAGCCATCTGTATGTCTTCTTTGGAGAAATGTCTATTTAGTTCTTTGGCCCATTTTTTGATTGGGTCGTTTATTTTTCTGGAATTGAGCTGTAGGAGTTGCTTGTATATTTTTGAGATTAGTTGCTTGTCAGTTGTTTCATTTGCTATTATTTTCTCCCATTCTGATGGGTGTCTTTTCACCTTGCTTAGAGTTTCCTTTGTTGTGCAGAAGATTTTAATTTTAATTAGGTCCCATTTGTTTATCTTTGCTTTTATTTCCAATATTCTGGGAGGTGGGTCATAGAGGATCTTGCTGTTATTTACGTCTGAGAGTGATTTGCATATGTTCTCCTTTACGAGGTTTATAGTTTCTGGCCTTATGTTTAGATCTTTAATCCATTTGAGTATATTGTTGTGTATGGTGTTAGAAAGTGTTCTAGTTTCATTCTTTTACAAGTGGTTGACCAGTTTTACCAGCACCACTTGTTAAAGAGATTGTCTTAAATCCATTGTATATTCTTGCCTCCTTTGTCAAGGATAAGGTGTCCATAGGTGCGTGGATTTATCTCTGGGCTTTCTATTTTGTTCCACTGATCTATATTTCTGTCTTTGTGCTAGT
>NW_011494952.1:3864485-3864999 GCF_000754665.1 Bison bison bison | reverse complement strand
GTGGCTTTGTAGTAGAGCCTGAAGTCAGGCAGGTTGATTCCTCCAGTTCCATTTTTCTTTCTCAAGATTGCTTTGGCTATTCAAGGTTTTTTTGTATTTCCATACAAATTGTGAAATTATTTGTTCTAGCTCTGTGGAAAATACCGTTGGTAGTTTGATAGGGATTGCATTGAATCTATAGATCGCTTTGGGTAGTATACTCATTTTCACTATATTGATTCTTCCAATCCATGAACATGGTATATTTCTCCATTTATTAGTGTCCTCTTTGCTTTCTTTCACGAGTGTTTTATAGTTTTCTATATATAGGTCTTTAGTTTCTTTAGGTAGATATATTCCCAAGTATTTTATTCTTTTCGTTGCAATGGTGAATGGAATTGTTTCCTTAATTTCTCTATTTTCTCATTATTAGTGTATAGGAATGTAAGGGATTTCTGTGTGTTGACTTTATATCCTGCAACTTTACTATATTCATTGATTAGCTCTAGTAATTTTCTGGTGGAGTCTTTAGGGT
>NW_011494952.1:3845057-3864385 GCF_000754665.1 Bison bison bison | reverse complement strand
GCTGTGGGTTTGTCATATATAGCTTTTATTATGTTGAGGTATGTTCCTTCTATTCCTGCTTTCTGGAGAGTTTTTATCATAAATGGATGTTGAATTTTGTCAAAGGCTTTCTCTGCATCTATTGAGATAATCATATGGTTTTTATTTTTCAATTTGTTAATGTGGTGTATTACATTGATTTGCAGATATTGAAGAATCCTTGCATCCCTGGGATAAAGCCCACTTGGTCGTGGTGTATGATCTTTTTAATGTGTTGTTGGATTCTGATTGCTAGAATTTTGTTAAGGAGTTTTGCATCTATGTTCATCAGTGATATTGGCCTGTAGTTTTCTTTTTTTGTGGCATCTTTGTCAGGTTTTGGTATTAGGGTGATGGTGGCCTCATAGAATGAGTTTGAAAGTTTATCTTCCTCTGCAATTTTCTGGAAGAGTTTGAGCAGGATAGGTGTTAGCTCTTCTCTAAATTTTTGGTAGAATTCAGCTGTGAAGCCGTCTGGACCTGGGCTTTTGTTTGCTGGAAGATTTTTGATTACAGTTTCAATTTCTGTGCTTGTGACAGGTCTGTTAAGATTTTCTATTTCTTCTTGGTCCAGTTTTGGAAAACTGTTCTTTTCTAAGAATTTGTCCATTTCTTCCACGTTGTCCATTTTATTGGCATATAATTGCTGATAGTAGTCTCTTATGATCCTTTGTATTTCTGTGTTGTCTGTTGTGATCTCTCCATTTTCATTTCTAATTTTATTGATTTGATTTTTCTCTCTTTGTTTCTTGATGAGTCTGGCTAATGGTTTGTCAATTTTATTTATCCTCTCAAAGAACCAGCTTTTGGCTTTGTTGATTTTTGCTATGGTCTCTTTTGTTTCTTTTGCATTTATTTCTGCCTTAATTTTTAAGATTTCTTTCCTTCTACTAACCCTGTGGTTCTTCATTTCTTCCTTTTCTAGTTGCTTTAGGTGTAGAGTTAGGTTATTTATTTGACTTTTTTCTTGTTTCTTGAGGTATGCCTGTATTGCTATGAACCCTCCCCTTAGCACTGCTTTTACAGTGTCCCACAGGTTTTGGGTTGTTGTGTTTTCATTTTCATTCGTTTCTATGCATATTTTGATTTCTTCTGTGATTTGTTGGTTATTCAGCAGCGTGTTGTTCAGCCTCCATATGTTGGAATTTTTAGTTTTTCTCCTGTAATTGAGATCTAATCTTACTGCATTGTGGTCAGAAAAGATGCTTGGAATGATTTCTATTTTTTTGAATTTACCAAAGCTAGATTTATGGCCAAGGATGTGATCTATCCTGGAGAAGGTTCCATGTGCCCTTGAGAAAAAGGTGAAATTCATTGTTTTGGGGTGGAATGTCCTATAGGTATCAATTAGGTCTAACTGGTCTATTGTATCATTTAAAGTTTGTGTTCCCTTGTTAATTTTCTGTTTAGTTGATCTATCCATAGGTGTGAGTGGGGTATTAAAGTCTCCCACTATTATTGTGTTATTGTTAATTTCCCCTTCCAAACTTGTTAGCATTTGTCTTACATATTGCGGTGCTCCTATGTTGGGTGCATATATATTTATAATTGTTATATCTTCTTGGATTGATCCTTTGATCATTATGTAGTGTCCTTCTTTGTCTCTTTTCAAAGCCTTTGTTTTAAAGTCTATTTTATCTGATATGAGTATTGCTACCCCTGCTTTCTTTTGGTCTCTATTTGCATGGAATATCTTTTTCCAGCCCTTCACTTTCAGTCTGTATGTGTCCCTTGTTTTGAGGTGGGTCTCTTGTAGACAACATATATAGGGGTCTTGTTTTTGTATCCATTCAGCCAGTCTTTGTCTTTTGGTTGGGGCATTCAACCCATTTATGTTTAAGGTAATTATTGATAAGTATGATCCCGTTGCCATTTACTTTATTGTTTTGGGTTCAAGTTTATACACCCTTTTTGTGTTCCCTGGTGGCTCAGAGGTGGCTTAAAGTGTTTGCCTCCAACGCAGGAGACCCGGGTTTGATCCCTGGGTCAGGAAGATTCCCCTGGAGAAGAAAATGGTAACCCATTCCAGTATTCTTGCCTGGAGAATCCTATGGACAGAGGAGCCTGGCGGGCTACAGTCCACAGGGTTGCAAAGAGTCGGACATGGCTGAGTGACCTCACTTCATTTCATGATCCCATTGCCATTTACTTTATTGTTTTGGGTTTGAGTTTATACACCCTTTTTGTGTTTCCTGTCTAGAGAAGATCCTTTAGCATTTGTTGGAGAGCTGGTTTGGTGGTGCTGAATTCTCTCAGCTTTTGCTTGTCTGTAAAGCTTTTGATTTCTCCTTCATATTTGAATGAGATCCTTGCGGGGTACAGTAATCTGGGCTATAGGTTATTTTCTTTCATCGCTTTAAATATGTCCTGCCATTCCCTCCTGGCCTGAAGAGTTTCTATTGAAAGATCATCTGTTATCCTTATGGGAATCCCCTTGTGTGTTATTTGTTGTTTTTCCCTTGCTGCTTTTAATATTTGTTCTTTGTGTTTGATCTTTATTAATTTGATTAATATGTGTCTTGGGGTGTTTTGCCTTGGATTTATCCTGTTTTGGACTCTCTGGGTTTCTTGGACTTGGGTGATTAGTTCTTTCCCCATTTTAGGGAAGTTTTCAACTATTATCTCCTCAAGTATTTTCTCATGGTCTTTCTTTTTGTCTTCTTCTTCTGGGACTCCTTTGATTCGAATGTTGTAGCGTTTAACATTGTCCCAGAGGTCTCTGAGATTGTCCTCATTTCTTTTAATTCGTTTTTATTTTTTCCTCTCTGATTCATTTATTTCTACCATTCTATCTTCTACCTCACTAATCCTATCTTCTGCTTCCATTATTCTACTGTTGGTTCCCTCCAGAGTGTTTTTGATCTCATTTATTGCATTAGCCATTATATATTGATTCTTTTTTATTTCTTCTAGGTCCTTGTTAAACCTTTCTTGCATCTTCTCAATCCTTGTCTCCAGGCTATTTATCTGTGATTCCATTTTGTTTTCAAGATTTTGGATCATCTTCACTATCATTATTCTGAATTCTTTATCAGGTAGATTCCCTATCTCTTCCTCTTTGGTTTGGTGGGCATTTATCCTGTTCCTTTACCTGCTGGTATTCCTCTGTCTCTTCATCTTGTTTATATTGCTGTGTTTGGGGTAGCCTTTCTGTATTCTGACAGTTTGTGGAGTTCTCTTTATTGTGGAGTTTCCTCGCTGTGGGTGGGATCATACGGGTGGCTTGTCAAGGTTTCCTGGTTAGGGAAGCTTGAGTCGGTGTTCTGGTGGGTGGAGCTGGATTTCTTCTTTCTGAAGTGCAGTGAGGTGTCCAGTAATGAGTTATGAGATGTCAGTGGGTTTGGAGTGACTTTTGGCAGCCTGTATTTTGAAGCTCAGGGCTGTGTTCCTGTGTTGCTGGAGAATTTGCGTGGTATGTCTTGCTCTGGAACTTGTTGGCCCTTGGGTGGTGCTTGGTTTCAGTGTAGGTATGGAGGTGTTTGATGAGCTCCTGTCGATTAATGTTCCCTGGAGTCAGGAGTTCTCTGGCTTTCTCAGGATTTGGACTTAAGTCTCCTGCTTCTTGGAGAAGGCAATGGCAACCCACTCCAGTACTCTTGCCTGGAAAATCCCATGGATGGAGAAGCCTGCAGTCCATGGCTGCAGTCCATGGGGTCGCTAAGAGTTGGGCACGACTGAGTGACTTCACTTTGACTTTTCACTTTCATGCATTGGAGAAGGAAATGGCAACCAACTCCAGTATTCTTGCCTGGAGAATCCCAGGGACAGAGGAGCCTAGCAGACTGCCATCTATGGGGTCACACAGAGTTGCACACAACTGAAGCGACTTAGCAGCAGCAGCTCCTGCTTCTGGTTTTCAGTCTTATTTTTACAGTAGCCTCAAGACTTCTCCATCTATAGAGCACCACTGATAAAACATCTAGGTTAAAGATGAAAAGTTTCTCCACAGTGAGGGACACCCAGAGAGGTTCACAGAGTTATATGGAAAAGAGAGGAGAGAGGAGGGAGATACAGGTGACCCAAATGAGATGAGGTGGAATCAAAAGAGGAGAGAGCAAGCTAGCCAGTAATCACTTCCTTATGTGCGCTCC
The DNA here is from genome assembly GCF_000754665.1 of Bison bison bison. NCBI lineage: Eukaryota > Metazoa > Chordata > Mammalia > Artiodactyla > Bovidae > Bison > Bison bison. The sequence goes on along the minus strand of NW_011494952.1, from coordinate 3,860,276 downwards.
ACAGTCTGGACCGCTGTGAGATGTTCATGGAGTTATACAGAGAAGAGAAGAGGGAGGAAGGAGACAGAGGTGGCCAGGAGGATAAAGGGGGAATCAAAAGGAGAAAGACAGATCCAGCCAGTAATCAGTTCCCTAAGTGTTCTCCACCGTCTGGAATACACAAAGAGATTCACAGAGTTGGGTAGAGAAGAGAAGGGGGAGGGAGGAGATAGAGGCGACCTGGTGGAGAAAAAGGAGAATCCAAAGGGGGAGACAGCTGTCAAGCCAGTAATCTCGCTCCCAAGTAAAAATGGGTACTGAAGATTGGGTTCTTAAAGGTACAAAATTGATAACAAATACCAAAAAGCAAAGATTAAAAATCTAGAGTAGAGGTTGGATTTTCAAAAATACAATATTAAAGAAAAGAAAAAAAAAAAAAAACAAAGTCACAAAAACTATAATATATATATGAAGTTTGCTTTAAAAAATAGGGTCTCTCTCTTTTTTGCAAAGTAATAGTAGGTTATCAAAATGAAAATTATAGGAGTAATAGAGGACTTAAAAATAAAAAAAAAATAAAGAATGATAGTAAAAATAGTAAAAATATATCTAGGACTTTCTCTGGTGTTGATGTGGGCAGTGTGGGGTCAGTTCATTTTCGGATAGTTCCTTGATCCAGCTTATATTTCTCAAGATCTATAGGCCCCTTCCTATGTAGTCAGTACTAACTATAGGGTTTTAATCTATTACACCTGTCACTTCCAAGATGGTTCCATTTTAGCTTCTTCTGTTTGTTGGTCTCTTCAGTGTCTAATTTCCGCCCTGACACAAGGGGGCGGTGGTGGACACTTTTTTAGGCTCACTTGTTCAGTCGTGCTGTGGGGAGGGAAGTGAAGTGAAGTGAAGTGGCTCAGTCGTGTCCAACTCTTTGTGACCCCATGGATGTAGTCTACCAGGTTTCTCCCTCCATGGGATTCTCCAGGCAAGAGTACAGGAGTGGGTTGCCATTCCCTTCTCCAGGGGATCTTCCTGACCCAGGGATCGAACCCAGGTCTCCCGCATTCCAGGCAGACGCTTTAACTTCTGAGCCACCAGGGAAGGATGCTGCAAACAAATAACACTGGCGTGTGCTCACAGTGTCTCAGCCACACTGGGTTTACCCACACTTACAGCGTGTGTGCTTTCCCTGTCTACACTGCTTAGGCTCTAGGTTGCTCTGCTGGGAACTGTCTGAGGCTGGCCCTGGGTTGTATGCACTTCCCAGGTCTAAGCCGCTCAGGTTCAGGCACTCCGGTAGTCCTCAGAGGCGCAGACTCGGTTGGGCCTGCGTTTTGTGCCCTTCCCAGGTCCAAGCAGCTCAGGTGATGAGGTGTTTGGCAAACACGATTGCTGTGACTTATCGCCTCCTTGCTGCTCAGTTATCTAGGTGTACAACTGGCGCACCTTCTCAGGCGGATGTTGATCGTCCAGAACCCCAAGAAGTCTTAGTTAGCAAAGACGCCTGCTTGCAGTTTGGTAGATAATGCCTCTCTAGGGCTGCGATTGCCCCCTTCCAGCTTTGGCTGCCTGTCACTGGAAGGGGATGGTCTGCAGCTGGCTAGCTCTGCTCAGTCCTTTGTTCTGTGAGCGGGGCTGGTGGTGTCTTAGGTTAGGGCTTTTCGCTTGGTAGCTATCCCACAGTCTGGTTTGCTAGCCCAAGTTAGTTCCCTCAGATTGCCCTCAGGGCATTCTGGCCTGGTCCTTACTCTAAGCAATGCAGCCCACGCCTCCCTGCCCAGCCCCTGCTTACTAGTGGCGGATGCAGATGTCTGCACTGCTTCTCCGCTGGGGGAGTTACCGTTGGACACATAATCTGTGGGTTTTAATTATTTATTTATTTTTTCTCCCAGTTATGTTGCCCTCTGTGGTTCCAAGGCTCACCACAGACTCAGCAGTGAGAGTGTTTCCTGGTGTTTGGAAATTTCTCTCTTTTTAAGACTCCCTTCCCGGGACGGAGCTCTGTCCGTACCTCTTTTGCCTCTCTTTTTGTCTTTTATATTTTTTCCTACCTCCTTTCGAAGACAATGAGCTGCTTTTCTGGGTGACTGATGTCCTCTGCCAGCATTCAGAAGTTGTTTTGTGGAATTTACTCAGTGTTTAAATGTTCTTTTGATGAATTTGTCGGGGAGAATGTGGTCTCCCCATCCTATTCCTCCACCATCTTAGGACCACCTCCAAATTCTCAGCTTTAAAATTCTTAGTTGAGAGCTCTTTGCATGGGAGGATGTCAATGCGGCAACTGGAACCCAGCAATTCTTCATCCCCCTCTTACCTTCTCTACTTTTCTGCTAACGGGACACTCTTAGACTGAGGGCTGTGAGTGCTGCTGCTTCCACAGTCTTAACTGCTATTGCCATTTTCCCCAGATACCTGCTTTTCCATGAGTCCTACATGGAAATGCTCTAAACATGTGTGCTTCATAAATACCTCAGACACCAACAAGGGTTGTGGAAGTTTGCTGAGCCTCAAATCACAGGGTTGGCATGAGAATCCCCTCCTAGCCTTCTGGTCCAGGCTTGTCTGTGACCCCAGACCTGTTGTCCTGTCTCTTTTCTACACATTACCAACACCACGAAGTTTTCTGAGTACTCACATCTGAACCAAGTGAACATGAAGACTTCAAAGCCTCTGGCTGCACATTCTGGTGAGGAATATGAGGCAGGAAAATATTCATAAATTTTCAGGCAATAGGTCAAGAAAATAAATTCTTTGGAGGACAATAAGAGGTGGTTTAATACAATTACAGAGCTGGATTCAAACTGTTTACAGTTTAGAATGAAAAGTCAACAGCCTCGCACTGTCTAGGGTACTCGCAATGTTATGGGGCTTCTTCCATCAGGTGTATAATTTAATAATTATTTCAGGCTTAGAAATATATTCTGGCTTCATATTATATGATTTGTTTATGGTGCTACTGCATGCGACAGGGAGGAGGGGACAGAGGGTGGGGTAGGGCAAAGGCAGTGCCAACCAGTGCTGACCCTAAAGAGATTATTCTCGAAGCAAATATCAACTGGAGGTCCACCTGCTGAATAAACACACCTAAGTCAGAAAAGGTTGCCTGGTGCTACAAAGGACTATGGAAGAAACAGATTTATAGACATTTTCCAATAGGAGAACACCACAAATATGTATGGGAGACTCAAGGAGAATAAGAAGGACATAAATGCAAGTGAATCAGGGCCCAAAGTATAGGAAAACAGACACAGGTCCTTTCAAAGGACCACAGCGTCGAGGGTTGGAACAAAGAAGGTTTTGCCTCCTAGTAACCAGAACATTCTGTTAACCAGATGGGGCCACGCTCTGACATTTGTCTATTTGCAGACCCTGATCTCTGAGTCTCCTTCTAGCCAGCAAATTCCCCAGCTATGATTACTTCCAATATATGAGCTCATTTCTGTGCACTTACTCCCAACGGTCGACATTGATTTGCAGTGTTAATGAAGTAAGTTCCCAACTATCTTTGTTCATGAGCTATTACCTCAGTATTGATTGTAGTCTTAATTGACAATTACTTGAATGGGCTGGGCTATGCTGAGCTTTTATTAATTTTCCATTGTGATGCTCATTACTAAATTTCACTACAATTGTACGACAATATAAACTCCCCACTGTGGCTAACTGAACTGGAAAATTCCACTGGCCATTTCTCAAGCATGTTTATCCTAGAAAACAAAATTTTGGTACTATTAAATTTGATAACAGGATTCTAGACCTCAGTTCTCTGGGAAGAGAACTGTGACTTTGGCCATGAAAATAAATAAGTTTGTTGAATTATTTTTCCTTCACAGGACACATGGTATCCAGAGACTTGATTCTTCCCTTCACTGCCTAGAGAAACAGTGAGATCCATGCTACTGTAAAATTATATTCATTCTTTCATCTTTCTTTTTTAAAATTAAGGGTGAGAAAGAAACAACGAGGTAGAAGACATTGTGTGGTTTCAGGAAATTTTCATTTTCTTCAGCTTGGCCTTGTAAATAGATTTTGCCCTCTCTCAAACATACAAAATCTCAGATTCCAAATCTTCTTAAAATAATGAGCAAAATATATTAGACTTATCAAAACCCTGTTGGAAATGAAAGTTAGAGCTTTGTTAGAAGTTTTTATCATAAATGAGTGTTGAACTTTGTCAAAACCTTTTTCTGTATCTATTGAGATGATCATATGGTTTTTATTCTTCAATTTGTTGGCGTGGTGTATCACACTGAATGATTTGTAGATACAGAAAAACCCTTGCATCCCCTAAGATAAATCCCACTTGATCATGGTATATGCTCCTTTAAATGTACTGCTGGATTCAGTTTGCTAGTATTTTGTTGAGGATTTTTGCATCTACAAATAATAAATGCTGGAGAGGATGTGGGAAAAGGGAACCCTCCTACACAGCTAGTGGAAATGTAAATTGGTACAGCCACGATGGAGAACAGAATGGAGAGTCCTCAAAAAAAATAAAATTAAATTAAAAAATAGAACAGAGTTGACATTTGATCCAGTAATCCCATCCCTGGGCACATATCCAGAGAAAAACATAGTTCTAAAGGAAACATGCACCCCAAGTTTCACTGCAGCATTGTTCACAATAGCCAAGACGTGGAAGCAATCTAAATGCCCGTTGACAGGAATGGCTAAAGAAGATGTAGTATATGTATGCAACAGTGAAATAATGCCATCTGCAGTAACATGGATGGACCTGGAGTTTATTGCACCAACTGAAGTAAGTCAGAGAAAGACAAATATATCACTTATTTGTAGAATCTAAAAAAATGATACAAGTGAACTTATTTACAAAACAGAAGCAGAATCATAGACTTGGAAAATGAACCTATCGTTACGAGTGGCGAGGGGTTGGGAAGGGACAGTTTGGGATTGACCTATAGTTGTTGTTCAGTTGCTAAGTCACGTCTGACTCTTTGTGACCCCAGGGACTCAGCACACCAGGCTCCTCTGTTTTCCACTTTCTCCCAGAGTTTGCTCAGATTCATGTATGTTGAGTCAATGATGCTATCTAACCATCTCATCCTCTGTTGCCCGCTTCCCCTTTTTTCCTTCATTTTCCCCCAGGATCAGGGTCTTTTCCAATGAATTAGCTCTGCATCAAAGTATTGGAACTTCAGCTTCAGAAACAGTCCTTCCAATGAATATTCAGATTGATTTCCTTTAGAAGTGACCAGTTTGATCTCCCTCCAGTTCAAGGGACTCTCAAGGGTCTTCTCCAGGACAACGATTTGAAAGGATCAATTCTTCTGCACTCTTCCTTATGGTCCAGCTCTCACATCCATACATGACTACTAGAAAAACCATGATAGGTACATACTGCTATATTTAAAACAGATAACCAACAAGGATCTACTGTATTGCACAGGGAACTCTGTTCAACACTCTGTAATGACTTAAATGGGAAAAGAATTTGAAAGAATAGATACATATATATGTACAACTGAACCACTTTGCTGGACACCTGCAACACTGTTAACCAACTACACTCCAATATAAAATAAAATTTTTTTAAATAAATGAAGTGAAGTCAGTGGAATTTAAGTGAATGAGATTACCCTCAATATTGTGAGCGGGCCTTATGCAATCCACTGGCAGTTCTTAAGAGCATAAACTGAGCTTTCTTGGAGAAGAAGAAAAATTCTGTCTCAAGACTGCAGCATTATTTCCTGCCTGAGTTTCCAGGTTGCCAAACTGGGCTATGGATTTCAGACTTGCCAATCCTCAGTATGAGCCAATTTCTTAAAATAAGTCTCTCTCTATACACACACATATAATATAGATGGTACATTTTATGTTTATGTATGCATGCATGTATGCTAAGTTGCTTCAGTTGTGTCTGACTCTTTGCAATCCTATGGACTGTAGCCCATCAGGCTTTTTTTTTCTGTCCATGGGATTCTCCAGGCAAAAATGCTGGAGTGGGCTTCCATGCCCTCCTCCAGGAGGTCTCACACACACACACACACATATATATATATATACATATATACACATACATACATACACAGTTTCTCTGGAGAACCCTGACTGATACAGCTCTCCAGGTGAGATGGTATATTGGTAGCCAACAAAGAAGATAAGCTAATGTTTCTGCTACTTGCTATGATAGGAATACAGATAGAACATAGAGCACAGGTTATCTCAGTGGCTATATTCAGCTCACAATATTTTTTCCTTAGGTTTTGTTTGTTTGTATTGAATTAGCTGACAACATTGAAAAATAAGGATATACCACATAAAGTATGGATTTCTTATTCTCTTAAATAACTGGAGATCTAGCGACCTGAGGCCTACGTTCCTGCAAGGAAATGAAATAAGTCAACTTGAACTAAATCCTCAAACTGGGTTACTTGTTACTCTGGGGTACACAAAGATTTTTCAAGGAATATCAATTTCCGGACACTGAGCTTTCGTATGCTCTCATTTCTAAAGCTGATCTGCTTGGGAACCTTTTTGTCTTGAGTCTCACAGCTCAATTCAGTTCAGTTCAGTCACCCAGTCATGTCCGACTCTTTGTGACTCCATGAACCACAGCACACCAGGCGTCCCTGTCCATCACCAACTCCTGGAGTTCACCCAAACTCATGTCCATCAAGTTGGTGATGCCATCCAGCCATCTCATCCTCTGTCGTCCCCTTCTCCTCCTGCCCCCAATCCTTCCCAGCATCAGGGTCTTTTCCAATGAGTCAGCCCTTCACATCAGGTGGCCAAAGTATTGGAGTTTCAGCTTTAGCATCAGTCCTTCCAATGAACACCCAGGAATGATCTCCTTTAGGACGGACTGGTTTGATCTTCCTGCAGTCCAAGGGACTCTCAAGAGTCTTCTCCAACACCACAGTTCAAAAGCATCAATTCTTCGGTGCTCAGCTTTCTTTACAGTCCAGCTCTCACATCCATACATGACTACTGGAAAAACCATAGCCTTGACTAGACGGACCTTTGTTGACAAAGTAATGTCTCTGCTTTTTAATATGCTATCTAGGTTGGTCATAACTTTCCTTCCAAGGAGTAAGCATCTTCTAATTTCATGGCTGCAATACCATCTGCAGTGATTTTAGAGCCCCCCAAAATAAAGTCAGCAAGTGTTTCCACTGTTTCCCCATCTATTTGCCATGAAGTGATGGGACCTGATGCCATGATCTTAGTTTTCTGAATGTTGAGCTTTAAGCCAACCTTTTCACCTGTCCTCTTTTTCTTAGCTCCCCTTTATAATCACCTTTTTCCCAGTTGGCAAAATGTGGTAGATACTGAGAGATGCTTACTGACTTCCCCTTCGACAAAGGCCTAGCTGCCTGTGGAGGGTTGAATGGTGACCTCCCAAAGACATATCCACGTGGAACCTCAGAATTTTACCTTACGTGGAATCAAGGTCTTTATAGATATCATTAAGGTAAGGAGCTTGAGACAAGATCGTCCTTCATTATGGCAGGCCCTAAATCCAATGAGGAGTGTTTTTAGTAGAAAACCACAGAGACACAGAGCAGAAGGCCATGTGAAGACAGAGGCAGAGGTCTGAGTGATGCCTCTGAGCCATGGAAGTTCAGGAGTGCCAGGAGGCAGCAGATTCTGGCAGGGAAGCATAGAACAGCCTCCTTCAGAGCCTCTAGAAGGAACCGCCCCATCAATACCTTGATTTTGGACTTCAGACTTCCAGAACTGTGAGAGAATACATTTGTTAATTTTAAGCCACCAAGTTTTGGCAACTGGTTATGAACCTTAGTGAATAAACACACTGGCCCTCTTGGAGAGTTCCTCAGGGTTGGCCTCATCTACAGAGGCCCACCCTGCCTGAGGTCACAGCTTCCCAGGACAGCCCCACATCTGGGGACTGAGTGTGTGGGGCCATGGAGCCATGCCGTCTCAACCTGTCACCAACACAACTTTGGTGGTGGTCTAGTCACTAAGTTGTCTCCGACCCTTTTGCGACCCCATGGACTGTAGCCCTCCAGGCTCCTCTGTCCACTGGATATCCCAAGCAAGAGTTACTCAAGGGGAGTGCCATTTCCTTCTCCAAGGGATCTTCCCGATCCAGGGATCAAACTTGGGTTTCTTGCACTGCAGGCAGATTCTTTACTGATTGAGCCACCAGGGAGCCACCCCACAATGATAACGGGCAATAATCTCTTCAGAGCTGCCTCCTGAGTTGGCCAAGACCTCCCCAAGTTTTTCCCAGTTCAAGTTTGTTTCCTCTCCTCCTCTTCACAGGTGTTGATCCCTAATGAACATCTTGCCCCCACATTCTGTCTGAGTATCTGCATCCTGAGAACCCAACCTGCCAAACAAATTAAATGCATACTTTTTACCCATCTCAGATCCTATTATTGTGCCTTACTTCAGGCTGTTACAACTTTCTGGGTGACAATAAGACAATTCAAAATATTGATCTTGATGTCGCTGCAACAAAAAGGTTCCTATTCCCATTTACTTGTTTTTATAAACCAGGTATCTCAGACTTTATAAACACCAAACATAGCAACAGATTGGATGCCAAACCCTATTTCATTCCAGCATTAAGTAATATTCACCCACACATATATGAACTAATTGGAAAAAATAAAACCTCATCTGTCTCACATAAGTAAAAGTTGCTCAGTCGACTCTTTGTGACCCCATGAACCTTCGTCTGCCAGGCTCCTCTGTCCATGAAATTCTCCAGGCAAGAACACTGGAGTGGGTAGCCTTTCTCTTCTCCAGAGGATCTTCCCAACCCAGGGATCCAACCCAGGTCTCCCACATTGAAGGTGGATTCTTTACCATCTGAGCCACCAGGGAAGCCCATCTCATATAGGTATGCATGTAAAATAAAATTTTATGTTTAATAATTATTCATAACAAATTTACAAGTATATTTCGATTGTTTTAATCCATTTTTCCAGAAGAAGAAATTTAACACATATGGTCTTAAGGTCACAGAAAATAAAACTTTCAATTTATATTTTAATTTATGTTGCAGAGAAGTCTGAAAGTATGATAAATAAAAGTTTAAATCAAGATTATATTCAAATAAAATTTTGTGGGAGAAGAGAAATTAAGAAATAAGTTTCAGAAGAAAAAGGAAGTAAAATTTGCCAAATAAAAACTTGTTTATGTATTTTTTTATGGTTGATGGTCATTATCAAATTGCAGTGGGGTTTAAATTCTACTGGAGTGATATAAATCTTTTATTTTAAAGTGTACCATTTACAGCACTTTGCTATAATAAATATTAATCTTACTATTAAAAAATTTTAGATGTTAACCTAAAATCTGATAGAGGGTACATGATTTTCCAAAGAAATTTTAGGAGGTTCGCAAGTGAAAAGTTTGACTATCTGCAATTTGCATTGCCTGCTGGCTCCTGTAGGCATTTCAGTATTACTCCTGCTTTAGCTAAACAACTGAATCTTTCTCTGCTAAAGCCTATGTTAATCCCCAAGTGCAGTTTCTGGGAGTATTATCTCCCCCAGATCTCTGAGGATTCAACATACTTGCTGGGGGAGAAGGGGCTGTATTTCTGATTCCCACTAAAGTTCTTTAAAGGCAAGGGCAACAGAAGAATGCTCCCACGGGGAAGAAAGAGACCTATTTACAAATTCTCCCAAAGGAATATAAGAGAAGCTCTCCTTTGGCACCCATCTTCCATCCCCTACTCTCCCTTTTCTGCACAGATTCCATTACAAGCAGGTGGAGGACAATGAGATATCTGAGGAAAAGGCATTAATTTCTGCACCACTGCTGTGCCTTCCACAATACTAACTGTAACTATGATTGCCCCTTATTACATGCTTATTATGGTCCAATGGGAAAATGAATTACCTTAACAGTTGACATCAGAATTCCTCATAAGAAGGGAATTGTTTTTTGAGGATCTCTTGATAAGCCCCCTTAGATACTGATTCTAAAAATCATCCAGAAGATGCATAAGACAAGCAAGAAAATTTCAGTGGAAAAGTATGACAAATAATAACAACCAACACCTTTATAAATACTATGTGCCAGGCACTGTTTTAAGTACTTTATACATAGAAGCTCTTAAAATCCTCATAACCACTCCATTATCTTTGTTTTAAAGATAGGGAGCTGAGAAACAGAGAGAATGAACAATTTGTCTCAGTCCCAGAGTCTGCTCTTATCTACTATGCTTTTAACCACTGTGCTATGCTATATCAGGACATTTTATAAAATGATAGTAATTAAACCAATATGGTGCCATTATATCATAGAGTAAGGAAATAGAATAGAAATCCAAAACAGAACCATGTATGGAAAATTAACATATGATAATTAGACATTTCAAATCAGTAGCAAAAACGAAAATAAATTTCTGCTTCACACCTAAACCAAATTATATTCCAGATGGATAAAATGTATCAAATGTATAGCAATGCAAATATATCAAAAATTTTAAATACTAGGAGAAAATACTGGAATATTTTTATAATACTGGCATTTCCTTCTACATATATGAAGTCCAGTATCTATATTTAAAAGAGTTTCACATTTAGCTACATAAATAGTAACATACATGGAAAAAAAATACACTAATATCTAAGTTGGCAGAAAAACAATACTGAGAGAATTATTGCACATATATAACAAACAAAGACAATATAATATATAAAGAGTTTCTACAATCAACAAGAAAAAAAGACCCAAACTACTCACTGGAATAAGAAAGAAATACAAACATGAATTATAGAAAAATAGATGTAAAGGGCACCCCACTCCAGTGCTCTTGCCTGGAGGATCCCATGGATGGAGGAGCCTGGTGGGCTGTAGTCCATGGGGTCGCTAAGAGTCGGATACGACTGAGCGACTTCCCTTTCACTTTTCACTCTCATGCACTGGAGAAGGAAATGGCAACCCACTCCAGTGTTCTTGCCTGGAGAATCCCAGGGACAGGAGAGCCTGGTGGGCTTCCGTCTATGGGGTCGCACAGAGTCGGACACGACTGAAGGGACTTAGCAGCAGCAATGTTATATATAAATAGATTCACTATTGCAAAAGTTAAAGATCTGCAAAACAAAAAATATGGGATATCATTTTTAAAGAAAAAAATAACAAATTTTAAAGTATTTGAAAATATGGCAGATGGAAAACTAAAGTCCTGTTGGTATATTGGTGGCAGGGTAATTGGCAAGCCTTTCAGAGAGAATGTTGGTAGTGGGGTTTCCCTGGTGGCTCAGTGTTAAAGCATCTGCCCGCAATGCAGGAGATGCAGGAGACTTGGGTTTGATCCCTGGGTCAGGAAGATCCCCTGGAGAAGAGAATGGCAACTCACTCCAGTATTCTTGCCTGGAGAACTCCATGGACAGAGGAGCCTTGTGGGCCACAGTCATGGGGTTGCAGAGTTGGACACGACTGAAGTGACTGAGCATGAGCCCAGCTGCTCTCTGCACCATATCTGCCCCATCCCATAAATGTCAAAACAGAATAAAATCCATAGAAAGTAGTCAGTAAACTCTTCTGGCAAGCTGATTACCTTAGTGATTAAAACTGTCATGTGTTCTATCAAATATAACAAGTGATACTCTGTGTTTTCATTCATCTAAGAATAACCCCTCTTAATTTGCTTTTAAGCCAGCTAGTAACTATTTTCAGTTTAGAACTAGTCAAAGAATCAATCTTGACCCGGTTGCTAGGAAACTCTCTTTGGTGAAGAAGTTAAGAATCAATTTCCCTATGCATTAAAGAACATATTTAAGTAAACGACTTCCTCAAAAATAACGATTCATTCCAAAAGCATTTAAATAATATGGAAAATAAGAGTTTTTTATGTGAAAGCTTCATCTTGACAGTGAAATAGATGCGCAGTTAAGGAAAACATATTTACACATATTATCTACATCTTGTTCAGAGAGAAAATAGACTTTAATGCAGTAATGGGACTATTTATGTAATGAAACTCTCATGGGTTCTTGCATAAATAATGATTCCTTAACTGTATGAGTTTTTATGTGAAATCTGCCTTTGTGAACTTTCATAAGAATTTGGTTTTGTGATTACATCAAAGGCTGAATTTATATTAGCAAATGTAGCTTTGTGAAGACATGAAGACATTTTCTAATAGAAACATCATAATTAGAAACATATTTTCTCGTAAGATTTGTTTTGAAATGCCCGGTCTCTTCATGGTCTAAATGTCTCTCTGAGGATTCTCTTGGTCAGCAACTGGCTTCACAAGCATTCTCGGACATCAGCTAGCCCTGCTCCAGGCAGGGGTGCCAGCCAGCCCGTGAAATGTTTCTGTAAGAACTTTGGCTGCCTTGACTGCCTAAAGCAAATGTTTGTTTGCTGCAGTACGTGAATCAAATGCTTTTGTGTGAAAACACTTGCTAGAGAAACAAATGTTTGTTTTGGTAATCAACATTTGGACTGTTGGAACATTACCACTTAAGATATTGGTTTGAGAAATATACATTTAATTTGGAAAGCACCAGTTAGGATCCAGCATGTGACACAAATCTAGGCTGTAAGGAAATGAGGTTGAAATTGGACCCAAATTTTTCATTTTCCTTTGTCAGATCTGACTAGGAAAATGGTGCCTTGTTTTACATGTTGCTATATAATGTTACTGAGCAACAGCATAAAAGGAAAAAATGATTTACTTCCTTCTAGAAGTGTATGACATAAATTATCAAAGATAGCAGCAAGAATGTATTTATCTAGTATTAATATTTAAATGCCACTTTTCTATTAAATGTACCACATGCTCCATATTAATCTTTTAGATCAGACTTAGTACAAATTGATGTGTCCTAAATGGAAGATTTCTCTTTACAGTTCACTTTTGATTATCCAGGCTAACTGGCAGAAGGAAAGGTACAGATACTACAAAACAGCAGGTGATATAGAAATAAGCTTTGGCTTCAGAGAGCATTAAATTTTTTAGCAGCAGAAAGAAACTAATTACATTTTAAAGGAGAGAGGTGTTTAGAAGGAGGTTGGATGGCAAGCGGGTCATTTATACATTAAATATTATATTTGGTTATAGATAATCCAAAAATAGAAAATCAAACTATATTATACTAAGGCCAAGGCTGCATACTAAACCAACATTTTTTTAATTAAAACATTTATCTTTTTAAAGAAGATACATCTTAAAGAATAGTTTTAGCTCCTGTGAAAACCAGGAGTATGTACATGCATTTGATTTTTCACCATTATGTTTTTCTTTTTCTTGAAAATAAACTGTAAGATCTAGATTCATCAGAAAATTTATGAGCCAATACCTATAATCAAATCACCATGTACTTATCAAGGGCTTCCCTGATGGCTCAGTGGTAAAGAATCCGTCTGCAATGTAGGAGGCATGGGTCTGATCCCTGAGTCAGGAAGACCCCTTGGAGAAGGCAATGGCATCCCACTCCAGTATTCGTGCCTGGAAAATCCAATAGACAGAGGAGTCTGGTGGGCTATAGTCCACGGGGTCACAAAGAGTCAGACATAACATTCTGACTGAGCATGCACACGTATATGTACTTCAAAATAAAATTACAGCCCCAGTTCTTTCCTGCTGGCCTTAGTCTTACTTGATCACTAGCTAGAAAAAAAAAAATATAACATTTTTAAGTAGAAAAAGAAGTCAGTATCCATTCAGAGTAACCCAATAGAATATTTGTCTGGACACTGAGAAACATGACTGTATCCTGAATCCACTCATTGCAGTTTGCATTTGTAAATTTCCTTCTAGAGTTGAGAAAGATAAGTGATATAATTCACGTGAATTTGAAGTACTTTGAGCTCCTTGGAACTTAAAAATTCAAAGTATTACAGTAAATTCCCATTTATTCTGAATCTAAACTACCATAAAGCTGAAATAATGAGAATTTTTTGTGCAACATATGAAATGGTAATGCCCCTGGAGCATTAAAAGATTCTAAATTCTTTTGAATCATAGAAAAATTAAATTTTGTTCAGTATAATTTTGTGGTAAGAATGTTTGAGAGAGTTCTAATTCTTTGAAGATAATAATTAATCCACATGTAGACTATGGTAATTCTTTTTTAATTTCAATATAAAAATAGTATATTTGCAGTTCCAGGAAACTGGCTTTGTATTTCTAACCTAATCATATCCTGAAATGTACAGCACATGATAAATTTTATAAAGTTTGATAACAGATCACACGTGTCGTATTTTATTAGCTATAACTCGTTCACGTGGTTTCAAGTAAGAGAAACTCACTCAATCTGGCTAAAGGAAAAAGCAATATTTATTACTGTGATACTGGTCTCTTTCATAGACTGTAAGCCAATGCTCAGGCATAAACTGGAACCAAGCTAGAGGTCTGTGAGAAACCTAAGAATTTACGTTTTCACTCTGCCTCTCATCTCTACTTCTCTTTGTCTACCTGATTCATTCATTCTGGGTCTGCAAACCAACTTCTGTTCTTATTCCCTCCACTAGGTGGAAAGATGGGTAACTGACATTATGTATTACTGGGGCTTCCCTGGTGGCTCAGCTGGTAAAGCATCTGCCTGCCAATGAAGGAGATGCAGGAGACACAAGAGACATGGGTTTGATCCCTAGGTCAGGAAGATCTCCTGGTAAAGGAAATCAGAGAAGCCTGGCAGGCTAAAGTCCATGTGGTCTCAAAGAGCCAGACAGGACTAAGCATGCACATAAGTTCAAGTTAAGTCAAGTATGTTAACTACATTTTTATGAAAAAATAACTACATTTTAAAAAATAAAATCAGGGAGGAAAGTACCGTTATTTTGTGTGCTATGCGTGCTCATACACTTCAGCTGTGTGACTCTGTGACCATGGGAACCAGAGCCCACCAGGCTCCTCTGTCCATGATTTTTTCCCAGCAAGAATACTGGAGTGAGTTGTCATACCGTCCTCCAGGAGATATTCCTGACCCAGGGATCAAATCCGCATCTCCTATGTCTCCTGCATTGCAGGCAGATTCTTTACCTGCTGAGCCATCAGGGAAGCATTATTTTGCAGTTCTACAAATCTCATTAATGTCTAGCTTAATAAGAAACATGGAACAACAGACTGGTTCCAAATAGGAAAAGGAGTACGTCAAGGCTGTATATTGTCACCCTGCTTATTCTGTATATTGTCACCCTGCTTATTTAACTTCTATGCAGAGTACATCATGAGAAACGCTGGGCTGGATGAAGCACAAGTTGGAATCAAGATTGCTGGGAGAAATATCAATAACCTCAGATATGCAGATGTCACACCCTTATAGCAGAAAGTGAAGAGGAACT
>NW_011494952.1:3825819-3844885 GCF_000754665.1 Bison bison bison | reverse complement strand
AAGTTGGACTGTGAAGAAAGCTGAGCACCAAAGAACTGATGCTTTTGAACTGTGGTGTTGGAGAAGACTCTTGAGAGTCCCTTGGACTGCAACGAGATCCCACCAGTCCATTCTAAAGGAGATCATTCTTGGGTGTTCATTGGAAGGACTGATGCTAAAGCTGAAACTCCAGTACTTTAGCCACCTCATGCAAAGAGTTGACTCATTGGAAAAGACTCTGATGCTGGGAGGGATTGAGGGCAGGAGAAGAAGGGGACGACAGAGGATGGGATGGCTGGATGGCCTCACTGACTCAATGGACATGAGTTTGGGTGAACTCTGGGAGTTGGTGATGGACAGGGAGGCCTGGTGTGCTGCAATTTATGGGGTCGCAAAGAGTCGGACATGACTGAGCGACTGAACTGAACTAATAAGAAACAGCCTGATTCTCATATATGCTTTTGCATTTAACCTTTTATGTTATTTTGGCTTAAGTATATGTAGAAAACTGGCCTCACTGATTTTGTAACTGCCACTTGTCTGAGGTTCATCTTTGGTTTCTCATTTTTGGATATTTGTTTCACTCTCCCTTAATGCCATAACAAACCACTTGTAGAATCTTAGTTCCTGGCCAGAGATCAAACCCTGAGCCTTCAGAGTGGGAGCACTGACTCCAAGACCCTAGATTACCAGAGAACTAACCCTAGGGAGTATCAAAAAGAACTCACACAAAGGAAACCCCTTGAATACAAGATCTGGCATCACTTAACCACCAGTAGCACCCTGTGCAGGACACCTCATCTAAACAACAAACAAACAAAAAGGATACAAACCAAATCATCAGCAGACAGGAGTACCACCTCACTCAGCCTTGCCCATCAGAGGAAAAACAAACAAACAAAAACTCAGCACAAATCTCACCCTATATGAAGCTCACAAAAACAACTGGACCAGCCTTGGGAGGGCAAAAACCAAAAGGAAGAAAGAATTCAAACTTCGTCAAGGAAAGAATTCAATTTTCCTTGAAGCCTGGGAAAAGGAGACCTCAAACACAATAACTTAAAAAAAGAAAAATGAAAAGGCAGAGAAATACTGCACAAATTAAGGAACAAACTAGAAACCCAGAAGTCCAAATAAATGAAGAAGAAATAGGAAAATTACCTGAAAAAGAATTCAGAACAATGAAAGTAAAGATGATCAAAATCCTTGAAAACAAAATGGAGAAAACCCAAGAATCAATTAACAAAGACCTAGAAGAATTAAAGAATAAGCATACAGAGACAGACAACACAATTACTGAAATTAAAAATACTCTAGAAGAAATCAATAGCAGAATATCAGAAGCAGAAGAACGAATCAGTAAGCTGGAAGATAAAATGGTGGAAATAACTTCTGAAGAGAATAAAGTCAAAAGAATGAAAAGAACTGAGGACATTCTCAGAGACCTCTGGGACCATATCAAATGCACAAACATTCAAATTATAGGGGTCCCAGAAGAAGAAGAGAAAAAGAAAGGGTATGAGAAAATTTTTGAAGAGATTATAGTTGAAAATTTCCCCAATATAGAAAAGGAAATAGCCAATCATGTTCAAGAGGCACAGAGTCCCATACAGAATAAACCCAAGGAGAAACACGCCAAGACACATACTAATCAAACTGACAAAGACTAAACACAAAGAAAGAATATTAAAAGCAGCAAGGGAGAAGCAACCAGTAACGTACAGGGGAAACCCCATATGCTTAACAGCTGATCTTTCAGCAGAAACTCTGTAGGCCAGGAGGGAATGGCAGGGTATATTTAAAGTACTGAAAGGGAACAATCTACAACCAAGATTACTGTACCCAGGAAGGATCTCATTCAAAATTGATGGAGGAATAAAAAGCTTTTCAGACAAGCAAAAGTTAAGAGACTGCAGTACCACCAAACCAGCTTTACAACAAATGTTGAATGGACTTATATAGTCAAGAAATACAACAGAAGAAAAAAGATCCATAAAATCAACCCCAAACAATTAGAAAATGGCAATAGGAACATATATATTTATAATTACTTTTAATGTAAATAGATTAAATGCCCCAACCAAAAGACACAGACTGGCTGAATGGATACAGAAATAAGACCCATATATATGCTGTCTATAAGAAACCCACTTCAGACTTCAAGATACATATTGACTGAAAGTGAAAGGATGGAAAAATATTCTATGCAAATAGGAAGCAAAAGAAAGCTGGAGTAGCAATCCTCATATAAGACAAAAGAGACCTTAAAATAAAGAAGATTACAAAAGATAAGGAAGGACACTGCATAATGATCAAGGGATCGATCCAAGAGGAAGACATAACAATTTAAAAATATCTATGCACCCAACATAGGAGCACCTCAACACATAAGACAAACACTAACAGACGTAAAAGGAGAAATTGACAGTAACACAATAATAGTAGGAGACTCCAACACCCCACTCACACCAATGGACAGATCATCAACACAGAAAATTAACAAGGAAACACAAGTCTTAAATGATACATTAGATGAGATGGATCTCATTGATATATTCAGGACATTCCATCCAAATGCAGAAGAAAACACCTTCTTCTCAAGTGCACATAGAACATTCTCTAGGATAGACCACATCTTGGGTCACAAATAAAACTTCAGTAAATTTAATAAAATTGAAATTGTATCAGGCATCTTCTCTGACCACAATGCTATGAGACTAGATATCAATTATAAGAAAAAAAAACTGTAAGAAACACAAACACATGGAGCTTAAACAACATGTTCCTAAATAACCAAAAGATTGTTGAACAAATTAAAAGGGAAAAAAAATTCTAGAAAAAATGACAATGAGAGCAAGACAACTCAAAACCTGTGGGATACAGCAAAACCAGTTCTAACAGGGAAGTTTATTGCAATACAATCCTACCTCAAGAAACAAGAAAAACATCAAATAGACAACCTAACTTTACACCTAAAGCAACTGGAAAAAGAAGAAGAAAAATACCCCAAAATTAGTAGAAGGAAAGAAATCATAAATATCTGAGCAGAAATAAATGAAAAAGGAATGAAAGAAGCAACAGTAAAGATTAATAAAACTAAAAGCTGGTTCTTTGAGAAGATTGACAAACCCTTAGCCAGACTCATCAAGAAAAAAAGAGAGAAGAATCAAATCAACAATATTAGATATTAAAAAGGAGAAGTTACAACAGACAATGCAGAAGTACAAAGGATTATAAGAGACTCTTATGAACAACTATATGGCAATAAAATAGATGATCTGGAAGAAATGAATAGATTCTTAGAAAAGTTCAATCTTCCAAGACTGAACCAGGAAAAAATAGAAATTATGGGCCCAATTACAGGCACTGAAATTGAAGCTATGATCAAAAATCTCCCAAAAAACAAAAGCCCAGGACCAGATGGCTTCACAAGTCCAAACATTTAAAGAAGAGCTAATGCCTATCATTTTAAAACTCTTTCAAAAAATTGCAGAGGAAGGAACACTTCCAAAATCATTCTACGAGGCCACCATCACCCTGATAATAAAACCAGACAAAGACAACACACACACAAAAAAACTACAGGCCAATATCACTGATGAACAATGATGTAAAAATCCTCAACAAAATTTTAGCAAACAGAATTCAGCAACACATCAAAAAGCTCATACACCATGATCAAGTTGGGTTTACTCCAGGGATCCAAGGATTCTCCAATATACGGAAATCAATCAATGTGACAAACCATTAACAAATCGAAAGATAAAAACCATATGATCATCTCAATAAATACAGAAAAAGCCTTTGGAAAAATTCAGCACCCATTTATGATTAAAACTCCTCAAAAAATGGGCATAGAAGGGACCTACCTCAACATAGTAAAGGCCATATTGATAAGCCTACAGCAAACATTAATTTCAATGGTGAAAAACTGAAAGCATTCCCCCTAAGATCAGGAACAAGACAAGGGTATCCACTTTGGCCACTATTATTCAACATAGTTCTGGAAGTCCTAGCTAGAGCAATAAGAGAAGAAGAAATAAATCCAGATCAGAAAAGAAGAAGTAAAGGTCTCTCTGTGTGCAGATGACATGATACTGTACATAGAAAACCCTAAAGATAGTCTCAGAAAATTACTAGAGCTAATCAGTGAATTTAGCAAAGCTGCAGGATACAAAGTCAATACTCAGAAATCACTCGCATTTCTATATACTAACAGTGAAAAATCAGAAAGAACAATTAAGGAATCAATCCCATTCACCACTGCAACAAAAAGAATTAAATATCTAGGAATAAACTGACATAAGGAGATAAAAGAACTATGCACAGAAAATTATAAGACACTAATGAAAGATATCAAAGATGACATAAACTGATGGAGAGATATTCCATGTTCCTGGATAAGAAGAATCAATATTGTAAAAATGACTATACTATCAAATGTAATCTACAGATTTAATGCAATCCCTATCAAATTACCAATGGCATTTTCCACAGAACTAGAACAAAACATTTCACAATTTATATGGAAATAAAAAAGATCCTGAATAGCCAAAGCAGTCTTGAGAAAGAAGAATGGAGTTGGAGGAATCAAGCTTCCTGACTTCAGATTATACTACAAAACTACAGTCATCAGGACAGTATGGTACTGCACAAAAACAGAAATGTAGACCAATGGAACAAGATAGAAAGATCAGAAATAAACCCATGCACCTATGGGTACCTTATTTTTGACAAAGGAAGCAAGAATATACAATGGGGCAAAGATAGCCTCTTCAATAAGTGGTGCTGGGAAAACTGGATAGCTACATGTAAAAGAATGAAATTAGAACACTTCCTAACACCATACACAAAGATAAACTCAAAATGGATTAGGGACCTAAATGTAAGACCAGAAACTATAAAACTCTTAGAGGAAAACATAGGCAGAACACTTGATGACATAAATCAAAGCAAGATCCTCTATGACCCACCTCCTAGAGTAACGGAAATAAAAACAAAAGGAAACAAGTTGGGCCTGATTAAACTTAAAAGCTTTTGCACAGCAAAGGAAACCATAAGCAAAATGAAAAGACAACCCTCAGAATGGGAGAAAATAATAGCAAATGAAACAATTGACAAAGGATTAAATTCCCAAATATACAAGCAGCTCATACAGCTCAATACCAAAAAAACAAACAACCCAGTCAAAAAGCGGGAAAAAGACCTAAACAGACATTTCTCCAAAGAAGACATACAGATGGCTAACAAACACATGAAAAGATGCTCAACATTGCTCATTATTAGAGAAATGTAAATCAAAACTGCAATGAGATATCATCTCACACTGGTCAGAATGGCCTTCATCAAAAAGTCTATAGAGAGGGTGTGGACAAAAGGGAAGGAACACGAAAAACGGTACTGAAGAATTTATTTACAGGGCATCAGTGGAGAAACAGATATAGAGAATAGAGTTATGGACATAGGGAGAAGGGAAGTGAGGGTGAGATATACGGAAAGAGTAACATGGAAACGTACATTACCATATGTAAAATAGATAGCCAATGGTAATTTGCTGTATGGCTCAGGAAACTCAAACAGGGGCTCTCTATCAAACTAGGGGGTGAGATGGGGAGGGAGATGGGAGGCAGTTTCAAAAGGGAGGGGATATATATATACCTGTGGCTGATTCATGTTGAGGTTTGACAGAAAACAGCAGAATTCTCTAAAGCAATTATCCTTCATTCAAAAAGAAATTAATTTTTTAAAAAAAGAAAAAAAAGAAAACTGGCCTCACAGAGATATGTATTTGGTAAAGACAGGAGTATTTTAGTAGCATTTTAATATATTCGTAGATAATCTTTTTTGATACTATGCAGAAGTCTAACAAGAGATAAATGCAATTTGAAATCGTATCAATGAAAATTTTGTACTCTGTTACAATAGTATACATTAGTTTATATTGCAATTTTACCTATGCAGGATTTTGTAAGATCATGAGGTCATTTGGAAAATACTGGTTGGCTGAGTTATGTAGATTTTCCAAATGTTGATGAATTTCATTAAACAATATGTAAACATCACAGCTTCTACTATCACTACCAATCTTTTCATAAAAGCTTTAAGTCTTGGAAAACTGTTTACATTTGTGGTAACAGATACTAGTTTTCCAAAATTCTAATGTTCATTTGATCTTAAATTTCAGCATTGGAAACAAATATTTTCAATTGCATGTCTTGTAGAGACAGACTGACTTCATCCATTTTGAGAAAATGTCTGCCAAAGAAACAAGTCCAAATAACCATAATTTGCCTGTCAGTTGTTCTTTTAAGTAAAAATGTTCCATATAAAAAGAAAAAGCATAGTTGAGCTCACAACCTGAGAAACCATATAAGTGCTTTTCCTTGAGGAAACTGTCACACTTTGGTACAGAGGAGTACTTCACTCATATTCCTAATTATGAAATATAGGAATATTCATATTTTCTATTTCACCAGAATACTAAAAATACATGTAATCAGCATCAGTGTTTAATAAAATTAATGTGGTGTGCTGTGCCTAGTTGCTCAGTCGTGTCTGACTCTTTGCAACCCCGTGGACTGTAGTCTGCCAGGCTCCTCTGTCCATGGGGATTCTCCAGGCAAGAATACTGGAGTGGACTCCCATGCCCTCCTCCAGAGCATCTTCCCAACCCAGGGATCGAACCAAGGTCTCCCACGGAAGGTGGATTCTTTACCATCTGAGCCACCAGAGAAGCCCCTAATTTTTTACTAATCCATCAGGGATATTTAACAAAACTACTTTTTTTTCCCCACATGATAGTGAAGGAATTGTGACTATAAAGTACAGCCTGGTATTCCTGCTAATGTGCCAGTACTTTTTATTCATTAGTGCTTTTTCAAACCATCAGTGTAAATGTCAACATAGTAAACTATGCAAATTATATTTTCAGCATTATTATGAAAATAGTTTTGTTTTCTCATATTGCTGAAAGGGTCTCTTCCATTACCACTATTGCCAAGGTTTTGCAGACCACACTTAGAAAACCAGTTATATACCAACCTGCTAAATGTACATTCATATTAGCTGACATAATTCAGCAATTAAATTTTATTCTTTTGGTGTAACATCTTGGCAATAATAAAGTATACATCCATATTAAAAGGGAGACATCAAATTTTAAAAATTACAAACAAATTTAACTTTTAAGCTTATAATTTGTTTTTGGGAGAATTTTAAAACTCAGACTGGTAAAACTGGTTAAAAAAAACTCAGAAATTATAGAGCTCAATATAACCTCCATTGGAAGAATATTTAGGACAATAAATGTTCTGGTTTCTGTTTGATGGATTACTTTGCAGGAACTGAGAAGGCTGTGGATAGAGCCACATGGTAAGGCAATTTCCCAAATCATATAAGATTAAGAATGCAAGAAAACTCTTAATTCTTAGCTACCACAAATAGATTTGAAAGTTAAAATAATAAAAAATAAAAACAATTATATAAAGAAAAAATTTCAAAGGAAGCAGTTACCACATATAGTATTCGTTTGAAGTCATCACTGTTAATCTACTTAGACTTAGAGATACAGAGCTAAGGAAAGGGTAGGTTAATCCAGACTCAACAGTTTACTAGCTGTGTAACCCTGAGCAAGTGAACTTTTCAGGCCTGTTTTTACATGTGCAAAATGAAAGCAACAGTCCATACTTCACAATCTTGTTGTATTACATGAACTAATTACAAGCTGTTACACATGCTGAACAGTACCTGGCACATAGTAGATACTTAAAAATGCTATTTCTACCTTTTAAAGCAGTGATACAGCAGAGAAATTCAATTGCTAGTCTAACAAGTTAGTCTTTATTATACACTCTAAAAGAATCATTAAAACAACAAGAGTTACTTAAAGTTAATAAGCCAGCAAAGGTGACAAGATGTAATAATAGCAATAATAATACCCTGTTCATCTAAAAGAAGGCAAAAAAAGAGGAAGAGCGAGCAATGAACTAATGGCTTGAGTAGAAAACAATAGCAAAATAAAAGATTTAAACTTTGTCATATAAAAAAATCACCTTAAATGTAAATGACCTAAATAAACATACTAATTAAAAGGCAGAGATTGTCAGATTGGATGAAAAAGCAAGACCTTAACTGTTTAATCCTAGAAGAAACTTGCTTAAAATATAAAGAACAAATGGAGTTAAACGTAAAAAAACAAAAAAACATAAAAGGCTGAAATGAGAAGCAGCAGGATAACATTAATCAAAAGAAAGGAAGAATGACCATGTTAATATCAGATGAAGTAAATTTCAGAGCACAGAGCAAAGTTAGTGACAAGGAGAAAGAAAGTAATTTCACAAAGATAAAGGAATAAGTTCATCAGCAAGACATGAAAATCCTAAACTTTTATGAAACCAATAATGGATTTTTAAGATAGATGAGTAAAAACTGATAAAACTGCAAAGAAAAATAAATATATCCATGATTAGAGTTAGGGATTTCACTATCCCTCTCTCAATAATTGACTAAAAAGGTAGACAGAAGGTGGATAACAGGTACACAGAAGAGTTGAACAACACAACTGAACTTAATTGACATTTATAGAACATTCCACTCAGTGACAGAATATACATTCTTTTTAAGTGCATGTACATAGAACACTTATCAAGAGACACCCCATTCTGCACCCTAAAACAAATCTCAACATGTTTAAAAGAATTTAGTCCTAATACAGCATGATCTCTGACAGTGGCATTAAATTTTAAATTAATACCAGAAAGATCTGTAGAAAATCATAAAATGTTTAGAAACTAAATAATAGTCTTCTGCTAAAGCTGTAATCCTGGAGAAGGAAATATCAACCCACTCCAGTATTCTTGCCTGGAGAACTCCATGGACAGAGAAGCCTGGAAGGCTACAGTACATGGGGTCACAGTCAAACACGACTGAGCAACTAACACACAAAGCCGTAATTAGAGGAGAATTCATGCACTATGTGCCTGTAATTAAAAAAAAAAAAAAACAGTCTCAAATCAGTGACCTCAGCTTTCACCTTAAGAAATTGGAAAATAAAGAGCAAATGAAGTTCAAAGTAAGCAGAAGAAAAATAATACAGGATTAAGTGAAAATCAGTGACCCTGAAAATGCAGAGGCAATTAAAAACTCAATAAAATAAAAACTGATTTTTTTGAGAACAATAAAATTAATAAACTTCTAGTCAGACTAATCAGAAAAATAAGAAAAGAAACAAATTAGTGCTATGTCAATAAATTTGACCGCTTGGATGAAGTGCATAAATTCTTTGATAGAACAGTCTTTTGGACTCTGTGGGAGAGGGAGAGGGTGGGATGATTTGGGAGAATGGCATTGAAATACGTATAATATCATATATGGAACAAGTCGCCAGTCCAGGTTCGATGCACGATACTGGATGCTTGGGGCTGGTGCACTGGGATGACCCAGAGGGATGGTATGGGGAGGGAGGAGGGAGGAGGGTTCAGGATGGGGAACACATGTATACCTGTGGCAGATTCATTTCGATATTTGGCAAAACCAATACAATATTGTAAAGTTTAAAAATAAAATAAAATTAAAAAAAAAATAAAATAAAAAACATACATAAATGTTAAAAAAAAAGAAAAAATATATGTTAGTATATACACATATATTTTCTAACTCCGTCAGTAGAGAGAGCTAGAAGCAAGGATACCTCAGTAACAATGAGCACAGTGACCTATCAGATAGATCTTGGTTTCTAATACCATTCCCCAATAAAAGGAACCAGGGCTCCCTGGAGAAATGGATGATTCTAGGATTAGGGCAGGAAATACACAGATGAGCCTGGAGAATTTTGTAGTACCAGAAAATGAGGAAGTGCTCAAACAAAAATACAATGTCTGAGGTATGTCATAGGAAAACAGGGGCCAAGTGAAACAGCTCACCGAGATGAGGTAGTGTTGTAGCGCGCCTCACCACTCTCCTTCCTTCTTTCTATGCTGTACTCTTAGGAAGGGAGTCACTATGTGTAGCCCCAGTTTATGGAATGGGAAGTTATGTTCCACCTCCTTGAGAGAAGGGTATCCACATAAATTACACATGTGTAACACATATAAAGGTATACTGGAATTCTCCTTTGCTATTTGGGCATGCATGCTAAATCACTTCAGTCGTGTCCAGCTCTTTGCGACCTGACGGACTGTAGCCCAGCAGGCTCCACTGTCCGTGGGATCTTCCAGCAAGAATACTGGGGTTGGTTGCCATTTCCTCCTCCAGGGGACCTTCCCGACCCAAGGATCAAATCCACAATTCCCGCATCTCCTGCATTGGCATCTCCTGCATTTACCACTAGCGCCACCTGGGAAGCCTTGCTATTTACTCATTCATTTTTGTCGGTATGAATTCATGAATAGTTATTTTATACTCTTTGTTACAATCCAAGACTACTTTATTTTGTTGCTCAAATAGTTTCAGCTTTGGCTACTGGGAGCACTTTCTTACTTTCCGGATGCAGTAAGACATTCCAGACTCATCTTGTGCTGTCCCTGTGCCAGCAAGAGACTCAGTCATTTTTACAAGGAGCTCCAGTTCCTTTTATTAGAGAACAGTATTTAGAAGCAAAATCTGAGCGCATTCATTTCTACTGGTATGTTTTTATATATAGGCATTCTAAGTGAATAGAGCTAAGATACAGATAGATATGTAATAGAAATGGGTTCATAGTGATGCTTCCAATTCTAATCTATCACAGTAGGATATATTCTACCCTTCCCCTTTCCATACTTATAACTCCCTTCCCCAATAGTGGGAAACTTGGCTCCCAATACCTTCAATATATTTACTCATTTGTTCAAGCCTAAAATGCACAAAAGATTGTTTCAGTGGAATATAACAACTTGGCACTTGATAAAGAGGTCAATCTCTATAACAGGCAATGAAGGAAAAAAGTTAAGCATAGCTCTGGAGTTAGACCTTGAATCTATCACTTTCAAAGTGTTTACCTTTGGTCAAGCTACATCACTATTCAAGCCTCAGTTTCTTCATCTATAAAATGATATTATCTACCTTATTGGGTTGTGTAAGAACTAAATGGGTGGCTATAGTAGATATTCAGTAAATGGGGGCTAAATGCTGTTTTGGTATATTTAGGGAACCCTCTTTAAACACTATGTAGAGTGAAAATTTTAAGGCCTCATTGTGCCTACAACACTTGCTGGACTATTACCAAAGGAACTTAACAGAGGGATAAAAATGAGGCTCACTTTTCATGGCACAGCTTCTTGCGTTGTTTAAAAATTTTGCCATGTATCTGAGTCACTTTTATATTTAGAAAGACAAATTTCCTCTTAAAAGGTGATATGGTTAATTAAAAGTTTCACTTAATATCTCCAATAAAAAGTTTGAAGATGATGTCTGTGAAGCTGGTTTTCCTAAGAATACAGTGCCATATCCTATTGTTTTATGGCATCAGAAAGAAACTCTGACCTGCTAGTAATGTTCCTTTCTCTCGATTTGTTCACTCAACAGATGCCTACTGAGCACCTAACTTGTTTCAAACACTACTGGAGACATTGGGGAGACAGCAGTCAACAAAACCAATAAAAAATCTGGGTCCTCATGGAGCTCACATTTTAGTGTCGTAAAGTTTCATATATCTATTGCTGCTTAATAGACTACCTCAGAACACAGTGTCTTCAAACAATCTTCTATTTCCTCAAAATTCTATGATTTAGGAATCCAGGGCCTGGCTTAACAACTCTGTTCTATTAGATAGTGGGTCATTCACTCGACTCCATTCACCTGATGGCTATTGGTATAGAAAGTTCAAGAAGCCTCTGCTCGGTGTGGAATAAGACTTTACTATGTCTGGAGCCACGGGGTACTCATCTGTATATGGCCCCTCTCCACTTGGCTAGCCTGGCCCTCCTTACAGTGTGGTGATCTTAAGGTAGTTGGTTTTCTCACATGGCTATTGGCCTCCAAGAGGAAGTATTCCAAACACGGAAGACGGAAGCCCAGATTCAAGTGGAGGGGAAACAGACTCCATTTCTTGAAGGCAGGGATGGGGAGCAGCAATGTCACATTAGAAAAGAGTATGTGGGTGAAAGTTAATGTGATTATATTTGGAAGCCGTCTATCTCAGAGAGATAGATAACCAGTAAGACAAATAAGTAAAAATGAATTCTAAGGAGAAAACTGAAGGAAGGTATAGAAAGTATGAGTTTGGGAACAGAGTAACAATTTTAAGTAGGGTGGCTAGGGAAGGACTCATTAAAAAGCTTACATTTAAATTAAGACAGGAAGGAAGGGAAGCTAACTGGGGCCAGAACATTTCAGGCAGAAGAATCAGCAAGTGCAAAAGCTCCCAGGCAGAAACATGCCTGGCATGTTCAAGATCGCTAAAAGGCCAGAATGTCTAAAGCAAAGAGAGTGAGGCATCTCAAGAGCAGGAGACAGAGTTACAGAAGTAAGGGGCCAGGATAATGTGTAGAGCTTACTGGTCATTTGGCTTTCGTTCTTAATCGAATGGGGAGCCTTGGATGACTTTTGAGTATGGAAGAGATACAATCTGACTGGTGTCTTCCCAGGAGCCCTGTCTGCTACACTAAGTATAGACAACAGGAAGCTAAAGAGAAGTGGGGAGGACAGTTGGAAGACAACTGCCACAATTCAAGCAACGGATGATGGTGGTCTGAATTAGGGTGGAAGCAACAGGGATGTGGCAACTTGTTGGATTCTGGATATAAATAAATATTATAACTGTTAATGGCTATGTCTGGGTAACGAGAATCTTCAAAAGTGATGCTGGGATATGAGAGGAAGGAGCAATACATATCTTATGTTTGTTTTAAAATTTTAATACCCTTCCAAGTCATGTATTTATCCATATATATACATATATATATAAACACACATAAAGCTGTGTCCTATATTTCTTATATGATTTAAAAGTTACATAAAATTTGTGTGGTTGGTGAAATGAACCAAGTCACCACAAATCTCACCAGGAAAGCCCATGTTGGATCAAGTTACCAACAATGTCCTTTTGAACTCTGATAATGATTTCTACGACTGGGAATCAACTGGTAATTCTTACCTTCACTTCCCCCACTGAGGCTTCTGTGAAATTTGGAGTGTGTAAACAGTCTCTCTAATTTACTTGTCACATCTTGAAAACAGTACCAGGAGCTCTCAGTGCTTACCTACCTCACAGGAAATTTGAGGTTGGATTAGATAAGGTGTTCAAATACTTTGAGTTACCACAAAAGACAGGTGCTCATGTAGGTAGAATATTATGAGTCCTGGAATAATAAAAGACATAGGAAAAATAAGCTGTTTCTGCATTTTGATCACATAACGCATTTTGATACTCTTGAACTATTACTCCTCATTTAGTCTGCTGTTAAAATGAGTGTTTCTCCCTAAATAGTATTCATTTTAGCATTTTTGTTCATGCCTTCTGTCAAACAAGATTTCCTCAGCCTTTGATTTTTTATCAAGATTTACTTGACTTTATTCTTCAAAGCATTTAATTCACTCTATCAGTGGGTGGATTAGTTGAGTAACTGAAATACCACTACTGAATAATAATAATTTGTTTCAATATTTCTCTTCACAGGAGACATACTTACCAAAGACATGTACTAATGAACAATGAAGTGACTGTCTAAACAGCAGACATCTTTAAAAGAAAGTTACTGGTAAATTCTGAATGGAAAATAATAAGCAGCAACAGCTCTACAAAGCGTTCATTCAGTACCTCTCAAGAATTCTTCTAAAGACATTATTGTGTGTTAGATACTCTATTAGGTGCTAAGAATACAAGACAACACATGTCGTTTCCCTCATGAAGCTTATATTCTGCCAGAGAAATGATACATCGTATTTTCAATTTTGTGCAATTGTTCTAATGTTGTATTTGAGATGCTATGTGAAGAGGAATTTGGAGATTGATGGCAGTATTTGTTTCTGGAGATTATGCAGATGACTATTATAATTTTGAAAAAAAAATTGCCTTTACTCTCACAAAAGTGAAGAGGAAACCAGAAAGTCATTGCCAGTCAGAATCACAAAGGGTAGTCAGAGGAAAAGGTTGCAAGTTTCAGAAAAGATGAGCCAACTGAATATGTAAGACAAGTTGAAATTAGGCTGATAGTTCAGGCAGTTTGAAATTAAAACGTCATCCAATTAAAAAAAAAGACAACCCTTCTTAGAACTGGAACTTATAAGAAGTCAGGCTGAATGTTCTAAATACAAACAATCTAAAAATTAAAAAACAAACAGAAGTATGGCATAATAGAGGCTGGAATAGATGGATATGATGGGTTGGGGGAGTGATTCTGCCTTGGGAAGGAGGTTGAAATAGATCGCCTCTGAGGCTCCTTCCTAGCCTAAGGAACTTAAAATAAGTACAGCAATTGTGAAGTTACATATTCTCGGGAGAAAGATTCCTCAACAACCAAATACACCCAAGATGCTAATATTCTATTTATATTTTATAATTATTTAACAACGTTCTTGAACCAGAGCTGAGTAAAGAAAATAGGCCTTATTAATTACTGAAGAGAGAATAAAAGTATAGCTTTTACCAGAAATTCTCTTGCCTCATAAGAAATATTACCATTCACTGGTCAAACAGCTGTCAAATTTAAAAGGTAAACCTCTGGTCAACAGTCAATCCAGGACCCCTACCATCCCACTCCCAAGTCCCCAAAAACCTTGCTAAAAACCTTCCCATTGCTCTTGCCTCCGTCTTCTAATTAATTTGCCACCAACACATCTGATTTAAGTACCAACTCCAGACAACTCTTGTTTTGTCTTATATAATTTAACTTGGCACTTCTTGCTTCTATAATTTATCATAAATATGACCTCCAGAGTAAAAATAAAAACTCACATTTTTGATTGGCAACCTCTCCAAGTTGACTGGCACTTAGGCACTGAGTCCTAAGCTAATAAGCATTTGATTCAACCAGTTCCTCTACCTCTGATCCAAAAATTGCTCTTGGGGCAAAAATAGATAAACAGGACATAATCAAATTTACAAGGTTTTGTATAGCAAAGGAGACATAACAAAATGAAAAGACAACCTACAGACTGGGAGAAAATATTTGCCAATGATGTGACCAAGGGCCTAATTTCCAAAATATACAAACAGATCATACAATTCAATAGCAAATAATAATAATAAACAACCCAATCAAAAAATTGGCAGAAGACCTAAAAAGACATTTCTCCAAGTAAGACATACAGATGGCCAACATGCACATGAAAAGATGCTCAATGCTAACTTGCTTCAGGCTCTTTGGGACCCCATGGACTGTAGCCCACCAGGCTCCTCTGTCCATGGGATTTCCCAGGCAAGAATACTGGAGTGGGTTGCCATTTCCTTCTCCAGGGGATCTTCCTGACCCAGGGATTGAATTTGCATCTGCCTCATTGCAGGCGGATTCTTTACCCACTGAGCTACCTGGGAAGCCCACAAAAGATGCTCAAACCACTAATTATTAGAGAAACGGAAATCAGAACAACAATGAGGTACTGTCTTACACTGGTGAGAATGGCCATATTTAAAAGTCTACAAACAACAAATGCTGGAGAGGGTGTGGAGAAAAGGGAAGCCTCCCACACTGTTGCATGCATGCATGCTAAGTCACTTCAGTCATGTACAACTCTTTGCGACCCTTTGAACTATAGCCTGCCAGGGTCCTCTGTCCATGGGATTCTCCAGGCAAGAATACTGGAGTGGGTTGCCATGCCTGCCTCCAGGGCATCTTCCTGACATAGGGACTGAACTGGTGTCCCTCATGTCTCCTGCATTGGCAGGCAGGTTCTTTACCACTAGCACCACCTAGGAAGCCCCTTACACTGTTGGTGAGAATGTAAATTGGTACAGTCACTATGGAAGACAGTATGGTGGTTCCTAAAAAAATAAAAATACAATTGCCATGCGATCCAGCAATCCCACTCCTGAACATATATCCAAATAAAACTATAGTAAGATACATGTACCCCTATGTTCATAGTAGAACTAGTCACAACAACCAAAACATGTAAACAAACTAAATATCCATCGACAGATGAATGGATAAAAGAAGATGTGGTGCACACACACAGGAATATTACTCAGCCATAAAAAGAATGAAATAATGCCATTTGCAGCAACATGGATGCAACTGGAGGTTATAATACTAAGTGAAGTCAGAAAGAGACTAAATACCATATCATACCTCATCTGTGGAATCTAAAATATGACACAACTGAGCTTATCTACAAAACAGAAAGAGACTCAGAGGCACAGAGGGCAGACTTGTGGTTGCCAAGGGGGAGGGGAAAGGAGGGGAAAAATGGGAGTCTGGGATTACCATATGCAAACTATTACATACAGACTGGATAAACAACAAGGTCCTACTGTATAGCACAAGGAACTATACTCAGAATCCTGCGATAAACCATAATGGAAAAGAATATAAAAAGAACTTACCTATGTGTGTAACTGAATCACTTTGCTGTTATATGAGAAATTAATACAACTTTGGAAATCAACTATACTTCAATTTTAAAAAGTTCTTTTGGTAAAGACTTGCCTTACTTTCAAACTGTGGTGAGACATCAAAGGAGGGGCTCTTGGTTGGTTGGTTTTTAAGGAAGAGTCCAGGTTAACCTAACATCAGTGTTCATGGTATGATTATATATTACTACTAGCTCTTTACGTTGTAGCCACCCCAAGCTCGGCTGTTTCCTAGTGTATCAGATATTTGTTGTGCTCAGAACAACTTCAGTGGTTGGTACACTAATAATAACCTTAGTTCAGTTCAGTTCAGTTGCTCAGTCATGTCCGACTCTTTGTGACCCCATGAATCACAGCACGCCAGGCCTCCCTGTCCATCACCAACTCCCGGAGTTCACTCAGACTCACGTCCATCGAGTCAGTGATGCCATCCAGCCATCTCATCCTCTGTCGTCCCCTTCTCCTCCTGCCCCCAATCCCTCCCAGCATCAGAGTCTTTTCCAATGAGTCAACTCTTCATATGAGGTGGCCAAAGTATTGGAGTTTCAGCTTTAGCATCATTCTTTCCAAAGAAATCCCAGGGCTGATCTCCTTTAGGATGGACTGGTTGGATCTCCTTGCAGTCCAAGGGACTCTCAAGAGTCTTCTCCAACACCACAGTTCAAAAGCATCAATTCTTCGGCGCTCAGCTTTCTTCACAGTCCTTAGTTCAGTTCAGTTCAGTTGCTCAGTCATGTCCGACTCTTTGTGACCCCATGAATCACAGCACGCCAGGCCTCCCTGTCCATCACCAACTCCCGGAGTTCACTCAGACTCACGTCCATCGAGTCAGTGATGCCATCCAGCCATCTCATCCTCTGTCGTCCCCTTCTCCTCCTGCCCCCAATCCCTCCCACCATCAGAGTCTTTTCCAATGAGTCAATTCTTCACATGAGGTAGTCAAAGTACTAGAGTTTCAGCTTTAGCATCATTCCTTCCAAAGAAATCCCAGGGCTGATCTCCTTCAGAATAGACTGGCTAGATCTCCTTGCAGTCCTTAGTAGCTAACATTTATTGTATGCTTACTGTTTCCTTGGAACTTTAGAGATAGTTTTACATACAGTTTCTCATTGAATCCTTGCAACAGCACTCTGAGGAAGGTTCTATTATTATCATTTTACAGAGTTTGAGGCTTAGCAGACTTAGATACCAGCCTAAAGTCAGTCAGTGAATGCAGCACCCTTGGGACTGGAACCCTGAGTAGTGCTCTTTTGGCACAATGGAAGGAGACTGTAAAGTGTTATGAACCATAGGAGGGAGCTGGGTCATCACACCTTTGCTTTTCTCTACTCAATGCCTGACTGCTCTGCCTAGGGGATCTCACTTTCACCTATTTTGCAATTCTTTACTATCTGAGTCACCAGGGAAGCCCATTCTTAACATATAAACATTCATCTTGTACTTCTTTTATTTTACAGTGGGGAAATATTCTATAATTCAGTTAAAGTTTCTACTTAATGCACAGATACACTAAATGTTCCTTTCTATGTACCCACATGAAGTTTTGCTAAAGGACAAGTTAAGTGAGTGACTTACTAGAAACAGAATTGATGAAGGGAACTGCTCTTGACTTGAATGGGACAAATATGGAAACTTTGCAACCATGGAGGTAGACAGAACACACTGAACATCTTTGCATTCTTCTGTTTGCTAACTGGAATAAGTATTGGTACAATAGGGAATGTGGCTACCAGCCCTGTCAGAGAAGATGTGTGGTTTAAGGAGATATGTTCTCTCCTTGATTCATAGGCTCAAGAATTAGTTGAGGGCTAACTAGTGGGTAGGGCTTCCCTGTGGCTCAATCCCTGACATGCAGGTTCAACCCCTGGATCAGGAAGATCCCCTGGAGAAGGGAATGGCAATCCATTCCAGTATTCTTGCCTGGAAAATGCCATGGACAGAGGAGCCTGGGGGGCTACAGTCCATGGGTCACAAAGAGTTGGATACAACTCGGTGACTAAACAACAACAATTTGTGGGGAAGGAAGCCCTTGGAAGACTTGAAGCACTGAAAATTGTGGTGCCTTCCTCCTTCCACCCTATAGAATTCAAAAACAATTCTACACCAGCTCATAAATACAAATATTATACATGTGATGGAATTAATATAGTTTCTTATTAAAAAATCTGGTCTGTCTCTTCTGTGTGGGTGGGTTTTGTTGGATTGAGTGGTGCTTATTTTTGCCTACTGAGTCATCCAGTCCTGAGCAGTGAAAATGTAAGGTTCTAGAAGGCCAATTAATTTTAAAAAAGAAAAAAAGTTAATCTAAAGCTCATCGTCTTCTAAAGTGAATGTCCAGCAATACTTCACCGACTCAAACAATATACTAGATGAGCCATTCTCCAACTGTTTTGGGGAACCCCAAGTTACTAGTCCCAAATAGCAAGAAGAGATGAGAAAGCCTTCCTCAGTGATCAATGCAAAGAAATAGAGGAAAACAACAGAATGGGAAAGACTAGAGATCTCTTCAAGAAAATTAGAGATACCAAGGGAACATTTCATGTAAAGATGGGCTCGATAAAGGACAGAAATGGTATGGACCTAACAGAAGCAGAAAATATT
>NW_011494952.1:3825138-3825719 GCF_000754665.1 Bison bison bison | reverse complement strand
TGAAGTCAAGTGGGCCTTAGAAAGCATCACTACGAACAAGCTAGTGGAGGTGATGGAATTCCAGTTGAGCTCTTTCAAATCCTGAAAGATGATGCTGTGAAAGTGCTGCACTCAATATGCCAGCAAATTTGGAAAACTCAGCAGTGGCCACAGGACTGGAAAAGGTCAGTTTTCATTCCAATCCCAAAGAAAGGCAATGCCAAAGAATGCTCAAACTACCGCACAATTGCATTCATCTCACATGCTAGTTAAGTAATACTCAAAATTCTCCAAGCTAGGCTTCAGCAATATGTGAACTGTGAACTTCCAGATGCTCAAGCTGGTTTTAGAAAAGGCAGAGGAACCAGAGATCAAATTGCCAACATCCGCTGAATCATGGAAAAAGAGAGTTTCAGAAAAACATCTATTTCTGCTTTATTGACTATGCCAAAGCCTTTGACTATGTGGATCACAATCAACTGTGGAAAATTCTGAAAGAGATGGGAATACCAGACCACCTGATCTGCCTCTTGAGAAATTTGTATGCAGGTCAGGAAACAACAGTTAGAACTGGACATGGAACAACAGACTGGTTCCAAATA
>NW_011494952.1:3815513-3825038 GCF_000754665.1 Bison bison bison | reverse complement strand
TTCCAAATAGGAAAAGGAGTACGTCAAGGCTGTATATTGTCACTCTGCTTATTTAACTTATATGCAGGGTACATCATGAGAAACGCTGGACTGGAAGAAACACAAGCTGGAATCAAGACGGCTGGGAGAAATATCAATAACCTCAGATATGCAGATGACACCACCCTTATGGCAGAAAGTGAAGAGGAACTAAAAAGCCTCTTGATGAAAGTGAAAGTGGAGAGTGAAAAAGTTGGCTTAAAGCTCAATATTCAGAAAATGAAGATCATGGCATCCGTCCCATTACTTCATGGGAAATAGATGAGGAAATAGTGGAAACAGTGTCAGACTGTATGATTTTGGGCTCCAAAATCACTGCAGATGGTGATTGCAGCCATGAAATTAAAAGACGCTTACTCCTTGGAAGGAAAGTTATGACCAACCTAGATAGCATATTCAAAAGCAGAGACATTACTTTGCCAACAAAGGTTCATCTAGTCAAGGCTATGGTTTTTCCTGTGGTCATGTATGGATGTGAGAGTTGGACTGTGAAGAAGGCTGAGCGCCAAAGAATTGAAGCTTTTGAACTGTGGTGTTGGAGAAGACTCTTGAGAGTTGCTGGATTGCAAGGAGATCCAACCAGTCCATTCTGAAGGAGATCAGCCCTGGGATTTCTTTGGAGGGAATGATGCTAAAGCTGAAACTCCAGTACTTTGGCCACCTCATGTGAAGAGTTGACTCATTGGAAAAGACTCTGATGCTGGGAGGGATTGGGGGCAGGAGGAGAAGGGGACAACAGAGGATGAGATGGCTGGATGGCATCACTGACTCGATGGACGTGAGTCTGAGTGAACTCCGGGAGTTGGTGATGGACAGGGAGGCCTGGAGTGCTGGGATTCATGGGGTCGCAAAGAGTCAGACATGACTGAGCGACTGAACTGAACTGAAGGTCCTACGAGAAGGTTCTAGGCCTGCTAGGAAGTGCGATGGATGACGAAGTAGGATAGAAGTCAAGGACCCTGCACTCCCTTCCCACCCCAGGGTAGCTCCGCTTTGACCTATTTTACATATTAAAAAGCCTACAGAAGATTTTATATGGAAATGGGGCTCTGAGGCTGAAACAAAACTAAACCCACTGTACCACTGTTATTTCAATGCTGGTTACTGGTCAGACAAATACTTTTTTTCCCTGACAGGAACTAAACCCCATGAATCAATGCAATGAATCTATAAACTGTGTGAGGACAAAGACAAGCCTTCATCCTCCTCTTCATACACCCAGGCAGCTAACGAAGTCCCACCTTTAATGGGGACTAGCAAAGTGCTGGCTGAATTCATACCTTTATTTCCCCCCTCCCCAAAATAGTATATAAATTGTACAACTTATCAACTGATTCCCAGGAAGTTCATGGCAGAAAATTAAACAGACTATTTTCACTGGAATTGATAAGACTCATGGCACATTTAGTCTAACCCTTTCTGGGTTCTTCAGTCTAAGTACTTTATTTTAATAATTGATTTGGCTGAAATCAATCTCAAGCATAATCCTATCTCCAAATTTTCATTGAATTTACTTTTTTTGGGATGTTGCTGCATGACTTCATAAAGGTGTTGAAATATACTGGGCATATTCTTCTCATTTTCCTGAGATACTCTGAGTGATTCTGGGATGATATGATAGCAGGCCTGTTCTCACAAGTCACTATTTAAAAAGCACTTTTGGTACCACAAATTATAAAAACAAGCAACAAAAATCCAGCCAAGTCAAACAAAATACACAGTTGAATTTCCCCCAGAGGGGAATAGGAATCATGGAATCTATTCAAGTGGACACATATAAATGAGGTTTGCCCTGAGCCCCTGAATAGTTTCCTCCTTTCAATCTGATGACTGCTCTGTGTCACTCTTCACAGCCCTCTAAGGCTCTCCTTCCCTCTTGCCTACTGAAAAGAGAATTTGATAAATCTAGTCATACTAAGACGTTGCAGGTGAAAGCAATTTAATGTGTCACCATCTTCTTGCAAAAAGGCTGGCAGGTAAGAAAAAATCGAGTCAATGGTGTCACATTAGTGACCTGGATACATTTGAGAAGTTTTTCTCTTCTTCAAAAAATATCTTTATAAACCCAGGGGAGGCTTGATCTTCTCAGCACCTTTATATTGACAAAGCAGGACTAATAAAGTGGTCCTTTATTAGTCTTTCATGAACTTAACATGTAGGGGCGGCATTTATAGGTTATTCATTTTTCTTCTTCTAAAGACTTTATTTTGGGGGGCTCCAAAATCACTGCAGATGGTGAGTTCAACCATGAAATTAAAAGACGCTTACTCCTTGGAAGGAAAGTTATGACCAACCTAGATAGCATATTCAAAAGCAGAGACATTACTTTGCCAACAAAGGTCCGTCTAGTCAAGGCTATGGTTTTTCCTGTGGTCATGTATGGATATGAGAGTTGGACTGTGAAGAAAGCTGAGAGCCAAAGAATTGATGCTTTTGAACTGTTGGAGAAACACTGTGGTGTTGGAGAAGACTCTTGAGAGTCCCTTGGACTGCAAGGAGATCCAACCAGTCCATTCTAAAGGAAGTCAGTCCTGGGTGTACTTTGGAAGGACTGATGCTAAAGCTGAAACTCCAATACTTTGGCCACCTCATGCGAAGAGTTGACTCATTGGAAAAGACTCTGATGCTGGGAGAGATTGGGGACAGGAGGAGAAGGGGACGACAGAGGATGAGATGGTTGGGTGGCATCATGGAGTCAATGGGCTTGAGTTTGAGTAAACTCTGGGAGTTGGTGATGGACAGGGAGGTCTGGCGTGCTGCAATTCATGGGGTCGCAAAGAGTCAGACACAACTGAGTGACTGAACTGAACTGAAAGACAATTTAATGAGCACGGTCCCCAATACTAACTGTAGCTACTTCTGCCCTTTCTACTCTAACAGTGAATAAGCCAGATGTGATCTGCACATACTAGGCCCATATGGCAGATTTCTTCAGCTACCAAATAAAAGGCAAATGCTTAGGTCTGACATTCAAGGCCTTCCATGAACTGACTCTACTTGTCCAGTCAATCTTATTTCTCACTAATTCCCAACCATACACAATTCAACCATTTCAAGCCCTTGGCATACCCACACTTTTTTTGCTTTTTAAAAATATACACTGCCATGGAAACAAATCCACCCAAGCCTACTGATTGAAATAATAGGGTTCTGATCTGGAATTTCTCAAGAGGCTGCCATTACCTAGGCTTCTGGATCTGCATGTGAGTACTCATTCAAAACTTGGTGTTGGTTGTTGAGGGGAAGTCTGTTTCTCTTCACATGGGTCTCTTCCAGGAGTGTAACTGCTGCTTCCCTCAAAGTGAGTAATCCTAGACAGACTGCTTAGGTATGAGTTATCCTTTCTCCCTAGCTTCACAAGATCTCTAGATTTAAGGGACTAGATCTGATAGACAGAGTGCCTGATGAACTATGGATGGAGGTCCATGACACTGTACAGGAGACAAGGATCAAAACCATCCCCAAGAAAAAGAAATGCAAAAACTAAAATGGCTGTCTGAGGAGCCCTTACAACTGGCTGTGAAAAGAAGTGAAGTGAAAAGCAAAAGAGGAAAGGAAAGATATACCCATCTGAATGCAGAGTTCCAAAGAATAGCAAGGAGAGATAAGAAAGCCTTCCTCAGTGATCAGTGAAAAGAAATAGAGGAAAATAATAGAATGGGAAAGACTAGAGATCTCTTCAAGAAAATTAGAGATACAAAGGGAATATTTCATGCAAAGATGGGATCAATAAAGGACAGAAGTAATGTGGAACTAACAGAAGCAGAAGATATTAAGAAGAGGTGGCAAGAATACAGAGAAGAACTATAAAAAAAAAAAAACCTTTACGACCCATATAATTACGATGGTATGATCACTCACCTGGAGCCAGACATCCTGGAATATGAAGTTAAGTGGGGCTTAGGAAGCATCACTACAAACAAAGCTAGTGGAGGTGATGGAATTCCAGTTGAGCTATTTCAAATCCTAAAAGATGATGCTGTGAAAGTGCTGCACTCACTATGCCAGCAAATTTGGAAAACTCAGCAGTGGCCACAAGACTGGAAAAGGTCAGTTTTAATTCCAGTCCCTAAGAAAGGCAATGCCAAAGAATGTTCAAACTACCACACAATTGCACTCATCTCACACACTAGTGAAGTAATGCTCAAAATTCCCCAAGCCATGCTTCAACAGTATGTGAACAGTGAACTTCCAGACGTTCAAGCTGGTTTTATAAAGGGTAGAGGAACCAGAGAGCAAATTGCCAACATCTGTTGGATCATCGAAAAAGCAAGAGAGTTCCAGAAAAACATCTGCTTTATTGACTATGCCAAAGCCTTTGACTGTGTGGATTACAGCAAACTGTGGAAAATTCTTAAAGACATGGGAACACCAGACCCCCTGACCTGCCTTTTGAGAAATCTGTATGCAGGTCAGGAAGAAACAGAACTGGTCATGGAACAATAGACTGGTTCTAAATTGAAAGGAGTATGTCAAGGCTGTATACTGTCACTCTGCTTATTTAACTTCTATGCAGAGTAAATCATAAGAAATGCTGGGCTGGATGAAGCACAAGCTGGAACCAAGATTGCCGGGAGAAATATCAATAACCTCAGATATGCAGATGACACCACCCTTAAGGCAGAAAGTGAAGAAGAACTAAAGAGTCTCTTGATGAAAGTGAAAGAGAAAAGTGAAAAGTTTGGCTTAAAACTCAACATTCAGAAAACTAAGATCATGGCATCTGGTCCCATAAATTCATGGCAAATAGATGGAGAAACAGTGGAAACAGTGACAGACTATTTTTGGGGGCTCCAAAATCACTGCAGATGATGACTGCAGCCATTAAATTAAAAGACGCTTGCTCCTTGGAAGGAAAGTTATGACCAACCTAGACAGCATATTAAAAAGCAGAGACATTACTCTGCCAACAAAGGTCTGTATAGTCAAGGCTATGGTTTTTCCAGTGGTCATGTATGGGATGTGAGGTTGGGACTATAAAGAAAGCTGAGCACTGATGCTTTTGAACTGTGTTGGAGAAGACTCTTGAGAGTCCCTTGGACTGCAAGGAGATCCAACCAGTCCATCCTAAAGGAGATCAGTCCCGAGTGTTATTGCAAGGACTGATGCTGAAGCTGAAGCTCCAATACTTTGGCCACTTGATGCGAAGAACCGACTCATTTGAAAAGTCCCTGATGCTGGGAAAGATTGAAGGCAGGAGAAGGGAGCAACAGGGGATGAGATGGTTGGATGGCATCACCGACTCAATGGACATGAGTTTGAATAAACTCCGGGAGTAGGTGATGGACAGGGAGGCCTGGCATGCTGCAGTCCATGGGGTCACAAAGAGTCAGACATAACTGAGTGACTAAACTGAACTGAACTAGCTTCACAAGTCACATAGCACCACTTCCACCATACTCTATTTATTACAAGTGAATCCTGGAATCCAAATTCAAAGGGAGGAGAATCAGTCTCTACCTTTGAAGATGTGTCAAAGCATCTGTGAAACTGAAAATGAAAGTCGCTATACAATCCATGGAATTCTCTAGGCCAGAATACTGGAATGGGTAGCGTATCCCTTCTCCAGGGGATCATCCCGACCTGGAATCGAACCAGGGTCTCCTGCAATGCATACAGATTCTTTACTAAGCTGAGCTATCAGGGAAGCCCTCAAAGTGTTAGGGGAAGCACACTGGTTGAATCCGCCCACCCTGGCTAGGCACCATAGTAACTATTTGCATGAGTTGTTTTACGACAGGAGGTCCTGGTAAGGAACAGGGAACTAATAAGCCTCCACCAACCAGAAAAGTTTGGGAAAGGTCAAAAGGAGACACCACCTGTCCAACCACCTCCCAGAATCCTTCTCTCTGACATCCATCTTGGCTGAACAAGTCAGAATGATTGGCTAAGGACAACCTGGAAATTAATCCCATCACTATAAAACCCAAGACTGCAAGCCATGTGACAGAGCTGTTCTCCTGGGTTCCCTTACCCTACTGCTCTCCACCCGGGTGCCCTTTCCCAGTAAAATCTCTTGCTTTGTCAGCATATGTGTCTCCTCGGACAATTCATTTCCGAGTGTTAGACAAGAGCCCAGTTTTTAGACAAGAGCCCCCTTCCTGCAACAAAAGCATCTGTGGACATATGTTAAACCACCTCAATGCTCCTGCCCCATTGTTCTTTCTGTTCCCTTGCTCAGAAAACTCTCTCCCGTATCTGCAGAGCCCAATCCTACAAGACTTTCATATACATTTAGCAGCATTCCTGGTCTCTTGCCACCAGACTCAAGGAGTATTCTGAATCCACATGAGGGCAATCGAAAATGTCTCCAGACATTGCCAAATTTTCCATGGAACACACATTACTCCTGGCTTAGAACCACAGTTCTTAAGATCTTAAGTTCTGTATTTATTTTTTCACCTCAATATTAAAATATGTTGATGTAGTCAACACTCTAGGAAAACAAAACTTTATTCTTTCAATCAGTATCCTGCTGAGGACCCCACTTTTCCTGTCCAAACTTTCTTAGTATCCCTTCACTCCTCTGGATTATTCAGCCAACTTATTTTTCTTATCTTCTGCTGTTTTTTTTTTTTTTTAAAACAATTATTGTCTCTTGCTTTTTTACCAAAAAGAAATGCAATTAATGAAAACCAACTCGTATTTTAAGCCTGGCTCAAATACTCATTCTCCCAGAAGTCCTTAGATGGAATCTTTTCCTCCCTCTCATATTTCTATTGTAATGCTCTCCATAGCCTGCTAGTAGAGTTAGGTTTATAAAAACCCAGACCTTCCCTCCCAAATGCCTCCTAGGGCCAGACATGATACCCAAATAGTATAGGCTGGATCTAACTGTCAATGACACTGATTTTCATTAGGGTCTTTAATATGAACAGATACTTCAAGTGATCACATCACTAGGGAAAAAGAGTTTAGAGGTTAGTATGGCAAAACTTCCTCTCAATGCTTTTTTTTTTTTTTTGCTATTTCACCTTTATTAGAGGCTATAGTACAATGAAGTTGATCACTCACTTTGGATCATTACTGATTACTTTCAAATCCTGTCTCATAAACCATGAGATCGTGGGCAAGTTACTGAATTGTTCTGTCCCTCAAATCTCATCTGTAAAATGATGGCTTTTATAATACTAGCTCACTGGGTTTAATCACAAAACAGATCAACTTAGAGCTGTTCCAGCTGAATTAGGAGGAGGAGAAACACTTGGCATCACCCCCACAGACTGCAGTCTCTAAAGGTATGAACTCAGGAACCTACTGCTCTCTAGATTTGTTGGAGACAAACACCATTTTAGCGGTTCTACTGATAAACATATTGAAAAGGTAAATAATAGCTCAAGACAACATGGCTAGTGATTTTTTCCAAGGACTAGAATCCAGTTCCCCAATTCATAAACTAAGTGGTCTTTCCACTAAATCTGCCAACTGTGGTACTTTCCCAGCATCAGGGTCTTTTCAAATGAGTCAGTTCTTCACATCAGGTGGCCAAAGCATTAGAGTTTCAGCTTCAGCATCAGTCCTTCCAGTGAATATTCAGGACTAATTTCCTTTAGGATGGACTAGTTGGATCTCCTTGCAGTCCAAGCAACTCTTGAGTCTTCTCCAACACCACAGTTCAAAAGCATCAGCTCTTCGGTGCTCAGAATTCTTTATAGTCCAACTCTCACATCCATATACGACTACTGGAAAAACCATAGCTTTGACCAGACAGACCTTTGTTGGCAAAGTAATGTCTCTGCTTTTCTTTTTTTTTTTTTTTTCGGGTAGGAAAGATCCTTTTATTGGGGTGGACACGGAGCACGCACTAGTCCATGATAAAATGACTTAAGAGAAAGATCCAGAAGGGCTGACTTCTCCCCCTTACTCGAGCTCAGAGCAAGGTCTGGGCACAGAATAGGTCCCGGTGGAACTCGACACAAGGCAAAGTCTTTAAGGCCCGGACCGGGAGGTGGGCGCTGGGAGAAGGGCCCCCACCCTTGCCGGCCGGCCGCAGCAGGGTCCCGGCTCTGGACCCTTGTAGACACGCTCCAGTTTTCCAGAGGAGAACTGGGGGGCAAGAGGAGGAAGGGGATGGGACAGGGGGAGGTGAGTAACAACGTTTTTGTTTTTGTTTTAAAGCGTCTACCAACATCACACTACTGGGTCTGGCGTCCCCTGTAACCATCGCTTGGTGCGTTTTACAGCATAAATAAAAACTCAAGGAAAATAAATACATTGGCTCCTATGAGGTTGGAAGTGGTGTGGAAGGGGTATGGGCGGGCCGGCGAAGGGGTGGGGCGGGGTCGCTTACACAAGGCAGGTGGGCAAGGAGCAGACAAGATGGGAGGCGCCTGAGGGGGGCGTGAGTCTTACGTGTCCTCGTGCATGTCCGGGCTGTCGGTCCGCGCGACCTTGCGGGGCGGCGCCGAGCTCTCGCCCTCTAGCTCCACTTGCTCCTGGTCTCTCTTCTTGGCGGCATTCTTTTTGTCCCATTGCTGATGTAGGTAGCGCAAAAGAATGTTTGTTTTCTCTGTCACGATGATCTGTTCAGACGGGTACTCCCTAGTGGGCAGGTAGACTGAGGGACGTCGGTTCGAGGCTTTGCACACAGAGTCGGCATGAAATCTACTAAAATTGCTTGGAGCAAGTTTTTTAATTTCATGGTTGCAATCACCATCTGCAGTGATTTTGGAGCCCCCCAAAATAAAGTCTCTCCGAGTTTCCATTGTTTCTCCATCTATTTGCCGTGAATTGATGGGACAGATGCCATGATCTTAGTTTTATGAATGTTGAGTTTTAAGCCAACTTTTTCACTTTCACTTTCATCTTTCACTTTCATCAAAAGGCTCTTTAGTTCTTCTTTGCTTTCTACCATAAGGGTGGTGTCATCTCATATCTGAGGTTATTTATATTTCTCCTGGCAATCTTGATTCCAGCTTGTGCTTCTTCCAGCCCAGTATTTCTCATGATGTGCTCTGCATGCAAGTTAAATAAGCAGGGTGACAATATACAGCCTTGAAGTACTCCTTTCCCAATAAGAAACCAGTCTGTTGTTTCATGTCCGGTTCTAACTGTTGCTTCCTGGCCTGATTACAGATTTCTCAGAAGGTAGGTAAGGTGGTATGGCATTCCCATTTCTAAGAATTTTCCACAGTTTTCTGTAATCCACAGTCAAAGGCTTTGGAGTAGTCAATAAAGCAGATGTTTTTTCTGGAACTCTCTTGCTTTTTCTATAACCCAAGGGATGTTGGCAATTTCATCTCTGGTTCCTCTGCCTTTACTAAATCCAGCTGGAACATCTGGAAATTCTCAATTCATGTACTGTTGAAGCCTAACTTGAAGGATTTTGAGCATTACTTTGCTAGCGTGTGAGATGAGTGCAATTGTGCGGTAGTTTGAGCATTTTTTGGCATTGCCTTTCTTTGGGATTGGAATGAAAACTGACCTTTTCCAGTCCTGTGGCCACTGCTGAGTTTTCCA
Source organism: Bison bison bison (assembly GCF_000754665.1). Classification (NCBI taxonomy): domain Eukaryota; kingdom Metazoa; phylum Chordata; class Mammalia; order Artiodactyla; family Bovidae; genus Bison; species Bison bison. Next base: position 3,815,540 of record NW_011494952.1, on the reverse strand, counting down.
AATTTGCTGGCATATTGAGTGCAGCAC
>NW_011494952.1:3777081-3815291 GCF_000754665.1 Bison bison bison | reverse complement strand
TGTTCCCTTTGTATCTCTAATTTTCTTGAAGAGATCTCTAGTCTTTCCCTTTCTATTGTTTTCCTCTATTTCTTTGCATTGATCGCTGAGGAAGGCTTTCTTATCTCTCCTTGCTATTCTTTGGAATTCTGCATTCTAATGAGTGTATCTTTCCTTTTCTCCTTTGCCTTTCACTTCTCTTTTCACAGCTAGTTGTAAGGGCTCCTCAGACAGCCATTTTGCCTTTTTTGCTTTTCTTTTTCTTGGCGATGGTTTTGTTCACTGCCTGTACAAAGTCATGAACCTCCATCCATAGTTCTTCAGGCACTCTGTTAGATCTAATCCCTTGAACCTATTTGTCACTTCCACTGTATAATCGCAAGGGATTTGATTTAGGTCATACCTGAATGGTCTAGTGGTTTTCCCTACTTCCTTCAATTTAAGTCTGAATTTGGTAACAAGGAATTCATGTTCTGAGCCACAGTCAGCTCCTGGTCTTGTTTTTACTGACTGTATAGAGCTTCTCCATCTTTGGCTGCAAAGTACATATTCAATCTGATTACAGTATTGACCATCTGGTGATGTCCATGTGTAGAGTATTCTCTAGTGTTGTTGGAAGAAGGTGTTTAGTATGACCAGTGTGTTCTCTTGGCAAAACTCCATTAGCCTTTGCCCTGCTTCATTTTGTACTCCAAGGCCAAATTTGCCTATTTTACTCCAGGTATCTCTTGATGTCCTACTTTTGCATTCCAGTCCTCTATAATGAAAAGGATGTCTTTTGAGGGTGTTAGTTCTAGAAGGTTGTTGGTCTTCACAGAACCATTCAACTTCAGCTTCTTCAGCATTACTGGTTGGGGCACAGACTTTTATTACTGTGATATTGAATGGTTTGCCTTGGAAACAAACAGAGATCATCCTGTCATTTTTGAGATTGCACCAAAGTACTGCATTATGGACTCTTTTGTTGACTATGATGGTTATTCCATTTCTTCTAAGGGATTCTTGCTCACAGTAGTAGATATAATGGTCATCTGAATGAAATTCACCCATTCCCTTCCATTTTACTTCAGATTCCTAAAATGTCGATGTTCACTCTTGCCACCTCCTGTTTGACCACTTCCAACTTGCCTTCATTCATGGACCTAACATTCCAGGTGCACACCAGGAGAACCTCGAGACTGAGCCAGACCTGCCTTTGAGTGTTTGTTTTCTGTGGAGGTACGGGTCAGCAGTGGCTTGCCGAAGGAACAGGTGCTCTGGGAGCAACCTGGGTATGGCATATGGCATAGGCCCTCTTGGAGGAGGTCGACATTAACCCCATCATAGAGCCACTAGAACTTACACAGGACTGGGGAAACAGACTCTTGGAGGGTACAAACAAAACCCTGTGAACACCAGGACTTAGGAGAAGGGAGCAGTGACCCCACAAGAGACTGACCCAGACTTGCCCATGAGTGTCCAAGAGTCCTACTTAGTTTGACTTATTTTCTTGAGCTGGCATTAGCGCCTTGCTCATGGTCCAGCAGATGGTAACCTTTCCCTACTTCCATTTTTCCTTCAGCCGTACCAATCTGCTTGTTGATTCTTGCCTTAACAGTAGGTTAACCGCCCTATCCAATAATTCCTTTCTACAAACTTCCATGACAACTCATCTCCTTTAAATTTGAATGGTATAAAATTAAACTCCTATAGCCTGTTGAATAAATTGACTTCTACTTATTTCTCCTAGATTTGAAAAATCTTTTTGTGATATATTCTGACATCAAAGATATTCATAGTATGTAATTGTACACTGCTTAATTCATCATTTTAGTAGTAAAAAGATACAAAGGCCTTCTGCACTTGTTGAAAAATTGCTATGTACAAGTTGTCATACTCCCTGTGGATCTCTCACAGCACTTAAAATCAGATGCATAATCTTATTATTGTGATTGTTCTTTTATAGTACCCATCATTGTTTTATGTTTTAATCTTTTCAACTGATTTGTTAAGTTCGTTGATGGTAGGTAGAAACTGTTATAAGTGTCTGTATACAGATATATTTATTATATATACTCGTGCTCAGTCACTCAGTCACGCCTGACTCTTTGCGAACCCATGGACTGTAGCCTGCCGGATCCTGTCAATGGAATTTTTAAGGCAAGAATACTAGAATGGGTTGCCATTTCCTTCTCCAGGGGATCTTCCCGACCCAAGGATCAAATCTGTGTGTCCTACATTGGTAAGTGGATTCTTTACCACTGAGCCACCTGGGAAGACTGGTTATGTATATATATGAGGCAGGCAAATTTAAGCAGTAAGCCATACCAATAGTCTCTTATAGTTGATCCCACCAACTAAACTGTGCACTTCTCAAGAATACGTATTTTTTTAATTTTATAAACTCTGAGTTTTATTAGAAGGACAATAAGAATATGGACATATGTTAAGTATCTTTTAAATTTTTGTTCATGGGTTTCCCTCGTGGCTCAGCAGTAAAGAATCTGCCTGGAAGGCAGGAGTCAGAGGTTCAATTGGCAACCCATTTTAGTATTTTTGCCTGGGAAATCCCATGGACAGAGGAGCCTGGTGGGCTACAGTCCCTGGGGTCGAAAGAGTTGGACATGACTTAGCAACTAAACAACACGACAAATAAATTGTCATGCACTGTAATTCCAGTATGCTCTCATCAAGCATAAAGTGAAAATAAGGCAGGAGTTATCCTTTCTTTTAAAATGATACATCTGTATGTATGTACACATATCACACACACAAGTACCAGCTCTTTCTTCTCATTCCTCTTTTTTGTACCTATATTTCCTATATATTCCTATATTTGTTACATGCTATGTGTCAAGTTATAAAAACAATGGAAGAACATATGCCAGGCCCTGGGCTATGCGTTACATGCATTATCTTATTTAATAATCACAATTATCCTAGGGCAAGTCTTCTACATTACATTTGTTTAGTGGGGTCACTATGAGAACTATTTAAGGATTAAATGAGTTAAGTCACATGCTTAGCATAATACTTTACACATAATAAATACATAATCATTCTCCCTCATTATTATCATGACAGGGTTAAAAGTCAAATAAGACATGCTCCCTGCCCTTGAAAAATCTAGCTTGGGGTAGGTAGAATTTTAAAATGGCTTCCAAGATTTCCTGCCCTATTAATATGACATCATGCCCATGACTATATCATAGTCAAGAGATTTTTCCAAATGTGATTAAGCTTACTAATCAGTAGACCTTGAATTAATCAAAAGAGAGATTATCCTGATGTGCTATATCTAACTACATGAGCCCTTAAAAAGCAACTTTCTCTAGCTGATTGGACAGAGAGATTCAAATCCTCCTGAAGGAGAATTTGGATGTGTCAGGTTTAATGAGCTACTGCTGACTTTGAAGACTGAGGGTCCACATATAGGGAATGGAGAGTGACCCCTGGCCAATTAACAAGCATGAGGAATGGAATTCTGATGACAATCTGAAAAAGACTGGAAGCAGATTTTCCCAAGAGCATCTAGATTACAGTCCAGCCTGGCTGACACCTTGATATGAGTTTTGTGGTATCCTAAGCAGAGAACCCACTGAAACTCATACAGATTTCTAACTTAAAGAAAGGTGAATTACAATATATTTAAAGTGATGAAAGCGAAGAACCTACAACCAAGAATACTTTACCCAGCAAGACTCTTGTTCAGATTTGATGGACAAATTAAAAGCCTTCCAGACAAGCAAAAGTTAAGAGAATTCAGCACCACCAAACCAGCTTTTCAACAAATGCCAAAGGAACTTCTTCAGGCAGGAACCACAAAAGAAGGGAAAGACCCACACAGAATAAACCGAAGACAATTAAGAAAATGATAAGAGAATCATACATATAAACAATTCCTTAAGTATAAATGGATTAAATGCATCAACCAAAAGATCTATAGACAGGCTGGGCAGATGAAAACACACATGCATGTATGGACTTCCATTTACCACATCACTCTATCTAATCACCTAAATTGTATGTAATTATTTTATATTAAGTTAATCATGTTTCCATTATGGCTTGCAATTGTAATTATCTTTAATTTTTGTCTGGCTATTGGTGTAAAAACTGATAAACATCTTTTACTATTGTGATTATACAAATATTATTCACTTTTAGAAAAGGCAGAGGAACCAGAGATCAAATTGCCAACATCCGCTGGATCATGGAAAAAGCAAGAGAGTTCCAGAAAAACATCTATTTCTGCTTTATTGACTATGCCAAAGCCTTTGACTGTGTGGATCACAATCAACTGTGGAAAATCCTGAAAGAGATGGGAATACCAGACCACCTGACCTGCCTCTTGAGAAACCTATATGCAGGTCAGGAAGCAACAGTTAGAACTGGACATGGAACAACAGACTGGTTCCAAATAGGAAAAGGAGTACGTCAAGGCTGTATATTGTCACCCTGCTTATTTAACTTATATGCAGAGTACATCATGAGAAACGCTGGCTGGAAGAAGCAGAAGCTGGAATCAAGATTGCCAGGAGAAATATCAATAACCTCAGATATGCAGATGTTACCACCCTTATGGCAGAAAATGAAGAGGAACTAAAAATCCTCTTGATGAAAGTGAAAGTGGAGAGTGAAAAGGTTGGCTTAAAGCTCAACATTCAGAAAACTAAGATCATGGCATCTGGTCCCATCACTTCATGGCAAATAGATGGGAAAACAGTGGAAACAGTGTCAGACTTTATTTTTTGGGCTCCAAAATCATTGCAGATGGTGACTGCAGCCATGAAATTAAAAGACGCTTACTCCTTGGAAGGAAAGTTATGACCAACCTCGATAGCATATTCAAAAGCAGAGACATTACTTTTCCAACAAAGGTCCGTCTAGTCAAGGCTATGGTTTTTCCAGTTGTCATGTATGGATATAAGAGTTGGGCTGTGAAGAAGGCTGAGCGCCGAAGAATTGATGCTTTTGAACTGTGGTGTTGGAGAAGACTCTTGAGAGTCCCTTGGACTGCAAGGAGATCCAACCAGCCCATTCTGAAGGAGATCAGCCCTGGGTCTTCTTTGGAAGGAATGATGCTAAAGGTGAAACTCCAGTGCTTTGGCCACCTCATGCAAAGAGTTGACTCATTGGAAAAGACTCTGATGCTGCGAGGGATTGGGGGCAGGAGAAGAAGGGGACGACAGAGGATGAGATGGTTCGATGGCATCACCAACTTGATGGACGTGAGTTTGAGTGAACTCCGGGAGTTGGTGATGGACAGGGAGGCCTGGCGTGCTGCGATTCATGGGGTCGCAGAGTCGGACACAACTGAGCCACTGAACTGAACTGCACTGAACATTGTATTAACAGTCAAGAGAAAATAACAGAATTCTATATCACTAAAACTACGATTTCGTGGAAAAAAACTGTAATCATTTTTTAAAATCCAGATGCATACCAGAATTATTTTGGAATTTTTGAAAAATGCAAATGCCCAAGTATTGCTTTTATTCTCCAAAGCTCTAGATTTGTTTCTAATGAGCATCCATGTTTAAAAACAACTGGACTATATGATGGTCTTTTACTTTTATCTCGTTTGTTTTACTTTTTCTATTTCATATTGTTTTACCGTTTCATTTAGCTTATGTTTTCCAATTTCTCTTTTTATTTTTTTGCTGTTGTTCTTTCTCAAGCCTGTATCAAGCATAGTAGAAAAGCTTTTGCACACATACATATATATAAATGGTATGTATAATATATATATTTTAGAAAACTTGTGAATGTTTGCCTGGCTAAAAAAATTTATGACATATTGATTCCACTTGTTGTACTTAGTATGAATAGAATGCCAGATTTCTAATTTATATTTACTCAAAACTTTGATATAGTTCCATGTATTTTACATCTATTATTACTGCTAAAAGACTAGAAAGTTTATTATCTTCATGATTTAAAAAAAAAATTGAATGAGGCTGGAAACATCTAATCCAATTCCGAGAATATAAAGAAATGCTATGTTGTAAAACAAAACAAAACAAAACAGGAAATTAACATGTGATATAGTATTATTAACTAAATTACAGATTTTGTTCAAATTTCACAAAATTTTATGCTAGTATCCATTATTTGTTTTCATACCTTCCTTATTCAAGATTACACATTGTATTTAACTGCATTGAGCAGCTGCAGCTGCACCCAATAAATTCTGATAAATTTTATTTTTGTTGTTACAAATATTTTCTGATTTTCAGGTCTACTATATCCTTCTACTTTTCTGTATATTCATTCTATTTATTTTTGAGAATTTTATATTGAAACTCCAACTGAAATATTCTATAAGGGTGTATCTATAGCTTCTTAGATACACCCATCATTTAAAAGTGGACACTTAATTTCTAAATACCTGTGGTTTTTAAAGTATCTTTGATATTAATTTCTCATTTTGATATTAATTTCTTATGTAAATGCTTTCTTCTCTGCAATCACACTGTTTTTTTAGTCTTCTAACTTTATTGAGGCTTTCAACAGCTAAGTCAAAGATCCCTCTTGGTAAATGTCACATAGAACTTGAAAATATGCGGCTTACTTTCAAATATCTTCGATATTGATTTCTAAACATAATTCTACAGTGTTAAGAGAACACACTCTGTATGATTTCAATACCTGTAGACCATGGAAGTTTTGCACCTTAAGTCCATAGATATGTTTCAGTGTCTTATAGTCTATTGGAATTTGAATAGAATTTGTATCCTACTATTGTGTGAAACAGAGAAGGCAATGGCACCCCACTCCAGTCCTTTTGCCTAGAAAATCCCATGGAGGGAGGAGCCTGGTAGGCTGCTGTCTACCAGTTCTACCCCAGTTCATGGGGTCGCTAGAGTCGGACACGACTAAGCAACTTCACTTTCATGCATTGGAGAAGGAAATGGCAACCCACTCCAGTGTTCTTGCCTGGAGAATCCCAGGGACGGGAAGCCTGGTTGGCTGCTGTCTATGGGGTCGCACAGAGTCGGACACGACTGAAGTGACACAGCAGCAGCAGCAGCGCAGCAGCAGCATTGTGTGAGTTGTATAAAGCTTAAAAATGTTGAATTGGTTCATGACGATTTTCAGGTCTATTACATCCTACTTTTCTGTATATTCATTCTATTTATTTTTAAGGATTTGATATTGAAACTCCAACTAAAATTTTAATGTATCTACTTAAAAAAAATAAGTATAAGATGTAGTGGAACTACATGTAACTCTGTTCTGTATTTTCCAAGCCTCCTTCTGTAAAGGTATTACCATACTTTCATAATTTAAAATATAAAAAGAGAAAAAATAAAGAAATGCTAGATAATGAAAAGGATTTTAAGTTGATGATAATGTGTTATGCAGAAGCAGCACATAACATTAATATGTAGGGGAACACAAAATACAAACAAGGACTCAGGCTATAAATGGAGTATACATAGAGCACAAAGGAAGGAGTGTAAGGGCACAAAGCCTTTGTGAACTTAGTGGTGCTACTTCTTGGAAAAATGAATAAAATCTGCTGACTGTGGGTTGAGAGGAGAATGTGTGAAGAAGAGGAGAGGAAAGATATTCTAGATAAAGAGAGGACAGCACAGATTGTTGAGGCCGTGTCCAAAGATGAGGACTACAGGAGGAGAGCACCGAGTAGGCCACGGTCGTTCCTGTAAATTGGGAAAGGTTTGGACTTTAACTCTGCTAGCACTGGCAGCACATTTTTAAAGAATCTTTTAAAATTAATTGGAAATATCTGGATTGAAGACTTGACAGAGTACAGACACATATGTATGTGTGTATATATAGATATATATATTTCTATTTCTACATGTAATAAATATAAAATAAATGTTTTAATACTTAAGATTAATAGATGGATAACTTAATACTTTTTCTCCCCTGTAAAATTAAAATCACTCCAACTAATTAAGCTGAAAACATGTTTCTAAACTGGCTAAATTCAACAAAGATACATCCATTCACAAAACCAAATTTTGTTTTCTTTTGAGTAAATAAAAATAAAATATATCCTGATACAACACTCAGGAAAGTATCCATTTTCAACAAAATTATCTATTTGGATATCTTGAAACATGTTTATGACAAAGCATAATTATGTATATATATCTTTTCAATATTTCTCTCCTTTAGTAGTTAACATTAAGAGATTACCACATCTCTCAAAGCAAATTGCTGCCATTTAAAACACAAGTTTAGCAAGATAGGAGATGATTTTGCCTATCAAACACACCAAGATTGGTATTTTTCCTATCTTGAGATAAATAAAAATGTTGGTTACTATTTCTTTAATAGTTAAAGTTATGTTATTTGAACATTAAGGTACTTTGTTCATTTGAGTACATTTCTTAGCACCAGCTGCTGGCTATGTCTTTTCTCTGTTTACCCTGATTTCACAACACTGTTTACTTCTATCAGTTTAGAGGACATACCTAAAGGAAAAAGTCCAGAAAATGTTTTCATGAATCAGTCTTTTAAAGTATACAAGTTTTAATCACATGACCTTGGTTTATCAATTTCTAATAGTTAAATATATGTATGTGCATAATTAATACTTTTTAATCCAGAATCCTGACCCACATTAAAAAGGTAAAAATTATAAACAATGCCAATTATACAAATACGCCACAGAAAATAACATTCTACAATATTTTCAAATGAAATCTTGTTTTTAAAAATTCAAAAAATTCTTGTTTTTAGGAATTCAAAATTCCTAGTATTAACCAAGAATAAGCACGATACAGAAGAGACCATTTTCATTATAACTATTACTAGCAACAATGCAGTTACACATGTGTAAGCATTTAAAAAGAGGAGTGTCTTTGAAATGTAAATGCAAAAAGTCAACTCTACTTACATCGTAAGTTTAAGACCAATAGAACACTGAAGACAACTATGAGAATATAAAAGGTCACGAAAGTTTAAATACTGTGTGATAATTCACTCTTTAAAAAGACAGTTTTGACAAATTCTAACCACAGGGACAAATATTTTTCCTGCCAAACCACTTCTCTCATTCATGGTGCAGCATTTTACCTCTGTCTAGTATGGTTGCTCCTTGTTCATGGTAACACAGGTGACTGCATTCAAATGGCATTTACCATAAATTGCACCGAACTGCCCTATAATTTCATTTGGACTGAATTAATTAACTTCTCAGTAGGTGGCTGAGGTACTGAACAGAAGCCTAAAGAAATATTTGACTGCTTAACCTACCTTCTATGAATTGTCTCTAAATCAAGGCAGCTTCCATTTTAATAAACAGTACCAGGTAAAATATATTTAGTAGGACCTAAAGGGTAAAGATAAGGCATTTATAATAAATGGATTTAGTTTTCCACAAGCATGCATGTCCATTTAAAAGAAGTCAGGGGGCACGGCAGACAGTTAGGATTTAACAAAACTAATCAAGAGTTGGCATGCCTGATATTTTGAAAGTCTGTTTACCTTAGGAGGTATGCATTTATATTAACAAAATGCCTTCTCTGTCCTTGCAAGATTTTTAATAAAAAGCTCACTACTTTGTAGCAATTAAAATACTACTTTAATGCTGTTTTAAGTAATTTATATCTCAGGGCTTGAAATGTAAATCTAAGTTTTAAAGATATTATCAGATCATCTGTATTATAATATCATAAAATACCTATTCTATTTATGATTCTCCAATTATAACATTATTAATATATGACAGTGAACTCTTTGTTTCAAATTTACAGTCTTCATATATCAAGAAGCAAATTAAAAGGACAAACAAGGAATGTGAAAAGTCAGCTCATAAAAAGCTGAAATGTTTTTTATTACGTGGCATATTTTTCTCTGTCATAAACTTCCAGTTTAGGAAAATGAGAAAACAAATAGTTCTTTTGGCAAACTCCTTGAAAAAGTGTTTAACTCAGTATTTTTAGATTTTTTTTTTAACTGTGGAAGAAAGAAAAGGAGGGAGGAAGAGAGGGATGAAAGGAGCCCCAACTTTGTATCATACCTTTTGCTGGGAATGGAGAGTGGGAAGAACTAACACTTAATGAGCAGTAGCTCAGAAGTACAGCTTAAGACTTCAACCCGATTTTAAAGGCTTTGTAACATATAGAAAGATGGGACCCCAGAAACAGTCTGAATAATTTTGGGGGAGATGGCCCTTGGTCAGGCTTCATCTAAATGGTTCTAGGAAGAAAGGCTTCAGCCTTATTTCAAAGTGCCCACTGAGGGCACAACTGCTAGGTAATTTCTCTAAGAACAAATTCTGGTTTCTGTACCATTTGAATCCTTCTTGATAATAATATGCATAAGGAGAAACAACAAGAATATAATTTGGAAGTTTTAAAACTGGTTTATTCTAAGGAAGGCTTTAACTTAACAAAAAAAGAATGCGTAGATGTCAGTTTCAGAAACAATTTTTCCTGCACATCTTCTAGCTTAGTAATTTAGTGGCAACAAGAGTCATTAATGCTGTCAAAAACAGCAGTGAGGTTTAAAAATAAAAATTCAAACAATAATATCCTTCACATTTTTAATATGTCATTTACTGAATTGGCAATCACAACTGAGATTTATGACAGCCTTCTAGTTAGAAAAAACAAATGAATCGTACCTTTTTAGGTTTTCATTGTCTCTAAATTTTATCAGGCAAGCATATAGGATTTCCTCCTCATCAAATGCTGTGTCTGTCCTGGTGTCTCCAGTCACAAGAGACCTTTTGTACCACTACTCCCTTGAGTCCCAATTCTTACTAGGAGTCCTGGGCAAACACAAAAGTAACCTGGCAGTTACATCATGCTACATAAATGAGAAAAGACTCTGCTATCTAAAAATAATGAAGGGATCCATTTAAATTAATGTTATTTTTTGTGAAGTAGTCATTTTACTTTGTAATAACGTAATTCTGATTCAAATAGAGTTCTTATGAGCTTTAAAAAATCTCTAGAGATTATATACAAGGCAGTAATTTAATTCTTATATTTTCATTTCTTACAATGATATTTGAGATTTTTAGTGCTGCTGCTGACAGCTTACGGAAACTGTTTTATTTGGAAATTCTGATTTTTAAAACTGTCCAGCTCTTATTTATAAGAAGCATAATTATTAAGAAAAAGGTTTTTTTTGTTCCTTTAAGGTATTCATTCTTTTGCTATTTATTCCTCACTTGATTTCATAATTCTGTTTGTGTCACTATGATTAGTTGCTATGGAAATTACCTCCTATGGAAATGATTCCAATGTCATTATTGTAATAATATGACTTTAATGACAAATATCAATAGCAGACACAACCCCTGCTAGAAAAAGGAAATCTAAATAATATTTTTAGAAGGATTAATTCTGAAATTATCACGGCCAAATTTTCTGGTATTTTTAATAGGTCATCTGCTTTTTAAATAAGTATTAAATGAATTTTAAGGTGTTAACAGCTACTCATTTCCCCAAATGCCAACGTCACAATGGAAATTAATACCATGCATAGAAAAGTGGAAGTAAAGAACATTTCATCTACCTGTTACCTAAACTTAAAAAATGTTTTGCTTTACATATGAAAGGTAATGTCAATAGCATTTCAGGGATCATCAAGGAAACAACTTTGAATAACACATTACATATTCCCTTTAAAGATGAAGAATTTAATATTCCAAAATTTATCCCAGGAATTTGAAAGGTCAGTCAACTAGTGAGTAAAACAATAGATGAGAGCCAGTGGACTATTAGATGAGAATTCCAGAATGCTAAGAAGAAATCTTCTTGGGTGGATTCTATAATTTGTGGTTTGAATGAAACTTTTGAAACATTCCATTAGGATTAAAATTCTCACAATGAGAATATGGCTCTCATTTAACACATTTTAAATTACTAGACAATCTCTCCCCAAAGAAATTTTAATGCTTTCTTCTGCCTAGTGCTTGTTCACCATGTAGTACTAATTTAGGAATAAATTAACCCTTCCAACAATTGAGATATTGTCTAGAAACTGCCTCTTATGCTCTGCTAGAGAAATAATTCTGAAAATTATAAAAGAGAAATCCATTTCTTAATTATAAAATATTTTTATACCTATTAATTATTGATTTAAATCACTATCACTATCATATTTACCTACATAATTCATATTACTATATCTACAGTGCTTCTGAATTAAGCTTCACAGTTATAGATTTTTAAAATGTTTACACATTAAGGGTTTTCTATACTTGTGTCCACCACCATGATCTAGGGTCCAAAATGTCTTTGATAGTTTTCTGCCTTGGAGCTGGTACTGGCTTGGCTTCAATACTGGTTTTAGTGTCTGTGTGTTCACCATCAGTTGAACTACTTTTCCTGGCAGGAAGAAGTTTTCGAGGAGCAGCCACCGGTTTCTGTAAGTGATGCATTGGGGTTGACAGTTTGGTATCCAAAGGCGAGGTCTGAGATACACTTGTTTTTTCCCAGTTGCCCTGAACCAATTGATTTTTGTTGCTCTGTGTTTTTAAGTTGAATGGCACTTTATCAGAAGGAGGAAGGGGAGCTCGTCTCTTTTTCCCTTTCTCTTCATGTAACTGCTTGCTTGCAGGAGATAATACCTTTTTCAGTGTGGCCCAAGAAGGAGATGAGGCTTCTTCATGCTGGCCAATTAGGAACTCTCCATTTGTCTCTTCAATTTTTTTTTGTATTATACCAGTTAAACTTTCAAGTTTCATAGGTGAATCAATGCCTGTAATAATTATTAGAAAAAATACATGGAACAAATTCTGAAGCAGTAAACCCTTTACCCAAGGACGTTATTCCACTATGTTATCTATATAATAGTTATCCAAACCAGACCAGGATAAGTTTTTTTTTTTTTAATATGTTTACTTGTAAAAATAACCATACTAATGGAACCAAAAAATAAGATCATGTACTGCATGCATGCACACACACACATACACACACATGCATAAGTATATTCCTAAATATACGTGGAAAATCCAGTTTTCAAAGGAGTTGAGCATCATCAGAATTTTTTTGAATTCTGCAGATTAAGTATTTATTAAATAACTTTTGTTGGGTTTAAAATCTATTCTGACTTATAGGTAAGAGTGGATTCCCTTTTATAAACCCCTGATAGGTAAACTAGGAAAATGTAACTGGATTAGTATTCCTTCCTGTAGACCAGCAAAGTCTTTGTAATAGGGAAAAAGTCCGAAACAAAACCCCCATGGAAACAGAGTGAAGCCTTAATACCACTTTGGTGATTTTCCTTGGGAAAAATGGGAGACATTTATGTCAATTACATGATATTTTCAAATGTGTAAGCTCAAATGTTTCATTTTAAATCCAACATTTAAAGGTATATGTAAGTGTAGGAACACTGGTGGTAAAATACACTAGAATTTAGCACTGATTTGTGCTTGTTCACAACACTGCTCACTGAGGCAATCACACAAAGATAAATAAATACACTTCAAACTGTGGGGAAAATGGAATATTTATGAGTCTAGAAATCTAAAATTTTCCAAAGTATTAAACTTAACCAATTTTTTTGCCTGAGAGGAAAACTTCCATTTATTAATATTCATTTATCAACACTACTTTAAAACAAATTTAATAAAATATGGAAAAAATTACTGAACATAATTACATTTTAAAACGTCAAGGTTTATATCTTCAGAATTTTCATCAGCTACTCAGCTAATATTTATTTTCAGTGTACCCTTATTCATTTTGAAGTCTTAACATTTTTGTTTGATCTTAAGCATTCAAACTATGAAAAATGTGTATTCATTAATTTTGTATTAATTCATCTTTTAAACATGAGTTTCTTAGTCTATAATCATAGTCTTTTTTCATTCATTTTTGACTGTGGCTTGAAAATTTTAGCATTTTAATGTCAATAGAATAAGCTGCTTGTTTGAGGACAATGTCGTTTTTGTTACCCTGAAGCTTAGAAAAGACAAACCTCACTTACTCATATCATGATAGACTGAGGTTGCCTCTTTTGTCAAGAACAAAGGTGGTTTCCGTGGTGACATAATCTCAATTTTCATAAGTTCTTCACAACAATGCTTCCATTGGCCTAAGAAAGAAAAAGGTAGGCTAGTTTAAAACAAATGTGAAATATATACTTAATTTTTAACAGATTATCAACACGTTTTTTGCTTTGAAAAAATAAGTGAATTCATGAAGTATTAGCTTAAAGAAGTTATAAAAACCTAGTACTACCCATTATTTCTAAGTCTAGGCACAAATGTACTCTATTTTAAATATAAATCTCTATGAACAGATATTAAGCTAAGTTCTGTAGGCTACTAAATACTATATTACTTCTCTAAATGGTCAATAACTGTTTATGGTAAAAGTTTGTGTAAGTTCTCTTAAATATTATATAAAAACATTCAGTATTTAAAACAGTTGAAAAGTAAAGATTAACTGAAATATAGTTAACTTGAAGGAAGCAAAAAAATATATAAGTAGTATTTCTCAGAAAATGATTTTAATTTTGAAAATTTTAATTAAGAAATAAGAATTGCTTACAAAAAATTCTTTTAAGATAATAATCATGCCCTCCTAAAAATCAGGAAAACTAGAAAAATGCTGTATTTTCATTTTATTTTGGGTACATAAAAACCTGTTACTATAAAGACAGATCATTCAAAATTCTAACTGGACGCGATGGACTTGAGTTTGAGTAGGCTCCGGGCGTTGGTGATGGACAGGGAAGCCTGGCATGCTGCACTCCATGGGGTCACAAAGAGTCAGATATGACTGAACTGAAATGAATTTATTTTAGGAAGGACACTTTAAAGCCATTAGGCATTCAAAATAATACTCAATAATAAAAATACTCTTGAGTAAGTTGTTTTAATATTTAAAATTGAAAGGTGTGGACCATAATAATTTTTCTTGTAATTACGGTTTACTATGTTCATCTCAAAATAAAATTCTCAGATTTATTTCTCCTGAGTGGATATAAAAAAATATTTAGCCTTTCCATCTTTATTGTGGACTTGTATGCTGAGTTTTGCCATTCTTACATGCTATTTTACATTAGCAAAGAAGTAAATGTAATAAACACGTGCCTTTTTATACTGATTTATGATCTGTATTTCTTTTTATTATATTCTCAACCTCTACATTCAACATCCAGCTTATTTCCCATGGCTTAAAAATTAAAGATACTTCATGTTTACTCAAATTATCTATTTTTGTTATTTTATGTCTAATTTATGTCATGTTAATATGGTAATATATATATAAATTTTAGATCCATCACTTTAAATAGTTAAGAAATAAAAAAAATCCCTTTCAATATGTTTTATTACAATGCTAAGTATAGAATATGGTAAAAAAATTTCAAAATATCTCATATAGCAATATATAAAGGGAATAAAATCTTGAGTTTAAGCCTCAAAGGTTGCTTTGTAGAATTTAAATCTAGTAGGATCTGAGATTTGATAACTTATTCCTCCTTTCTACTTCCTTTTTTAGATAAATATAGAAGCGCCAGCCTTTTCTTTTGGGGGGGCATGAAAAAATGGCCTTAAAATGGAAAAGTAATGAAACACTTTAAACCAGCAAACAATTCTCTGTCAAACCTTAGATAAGGAATATAGTACAGCATTGTTTCAATATTGATAGTTCAAAGCTTTTCATCGTTTAACTGATAGCAGAATACTATGTTGAAAACTGCAATATAAAGCCACATTATCCCATGTGTTACACAAGTCAGAGATATAAATGTGGCATGTTCACTGATCAAGACATTACAATTAAACACTTTACCAGTAAATAAATTAGCAAGCATAGGTATATGTAATATGAACATGCTAACAATAAAGGCCCAGTATGAGATATTAAATGGGTATATTTTGCTCACATAAAATCTGTATATTGAAGATGTTTCCTACCACATATACTATTATAATGCTCCCATTCAAAATAATCTATTATGTTGAGCTGCATATGAATGTCAGGTCCATGAATCAAGGCAAATTGGAAGTGGTCAAACAAGAGATGGCAAGAGTGAATGTCGACATTCTAGGAATCAGCGAACTCAAATGGACTGGAATGGGTGAATTTAAGTCAGATGACCATTATATCTACTACTGCGGGCAGGAATCCCTCAGAAGAAATGGAGTAGCCATCATGGTCAACAAAAGAGTCCGAAATGCAGTACTTGGATGCAATCTCTAAAATGACAGAATGATCTCTTTATTTCCAAGGTAAACCATTCAATATCACAGTAATCCAAGTCTATGCCCCAACCAGTAATGCTGAAGAAGCTGAAGTTGAACGGTTCTGTGAAGACCTACAAGACCTTTTAGAACTAACACCCAAAAAAGATGTCCTTTTCATTATAGGGGACTGGAATGCAAAAGTAGGAAGTCAAGAAACACCTGGAGTAACAGGCAAATTTGGCCTTGGAATACGGAATGAAGCAGGGCAAAGACTAATAGAGTTTTGCCAAGAAAATGCACTGGTCATAACAAACACCCTCTTCCAACAACACAAGAGAAGACTCTACACATGGACATCACCAGATGGGGAACAGCAAAATCAGATTGATTATATTCTTTGCAGCCAAAGATGGAGAAACTCTATACAGTCAGCAAAAACAAGACCAGGAGCTGACTGTGGCTCAGATCATGAACTCCTTATTGCCAAATTCAGACTTAAATTGAAGAAAGTAGGGAAAACCACTAGACCATTCAGGTATGACCTAAATCAAATCCCTTATGATTATACAGTGGAAGTGAGAAATAGATTTAAGGGCCTAGATCTGATAGATAAAGTGCCTGATGAACTATAGACAGAGGTTTGTGACATTGTACAGGAGACAGGGATCAAGACCATCCCCATGGAAAAGAAATGTGAAAAAGCAAAATGGCTGTCTGGGGAGGCCTTACAAATAGCTGTGAAAAGAAGAGAAGCGAAAAGCAAAGGAGAAAAGGAAAGATATAAACATCTGAATGCAGAGTTCCAAAGAATAGCAAGAAGAGATAAGAAAGCCTTCTTCAGCAATCAATGCAAAGAAATAGAGGAAAACAACAGAATGGGAAAGACTAGAGATCTCTTCAAGAAAATTAGAGGAACATTTCATGCAAAGATGGGCTCAATAAAGGACAGAAATGGTATGGACCTAACAGAAGCAGAAGATATTAAGAAGAGATGGCAAGAATACACAGAAGAACTGTACAAAAAAGATCTTCACGACCCAGATAATCACGATGGTGTGATCACTGACCTAGAGCCAGACATCCTGGGATGTGAAGTCAAGTGGGCCTTGGAAAGCATCACTACAAACAAAACTAGTGGAGGTGATGGAATTCCAGTTGAGCTATTCCAAATCCTGAAAGATGATGCTGTGAAAGTGCTGCACTCAATATGCCAGCAAATTTGGAAAACTCAGCAGTGGCCACAGGACTGGAAAAGGTCAGTTTTCATTCCAATCCCAAAGAAAGGCAACGCCAAAGAGTGCTTAAACTACTGCACAATTGCACTCATCTCACATGCTAGTAAAGTAATGCTCAAATTTAACTTAGTATATATTATTAAATATTTGAAAAAACCTTTCACTATTCCAAGCAGTAACCTATTTGATGGTCTAAAACAGGTGTCATTCCTCTTTTACATGTTAGCTCTCAGATATTAAAAATTAGCAATTACCTCCCCACTGCCTCCCAACCTCCTTCTCAAGCTGTCCTTCCACAGGCTAAACACACCTAGCTCCATTAGTGTTTTCTCATCATTTCCAGTTTTATCAGCCTCATGATTTTCTAACTCTCAAGCTAAGTCAAGTAATTGAAATATGTTCTAAGTATTACATTACTCTTACTTTATTCTGCCCTAGATATTTATCCTCTATTTTGTTGCATATATCACATTTCACTGAAGATTACAAGAAGCTACACTTATTACGAGGAGAGTAAAAATTCTAAAGCACAAGTCACTCTTTGGGATAATATATGCACTTCCATTTTTGCTTCAGATCTTCATATCTTACACAATGAATTCTAAACAGCAAATGTAATACTATTTATACTTTAAAAATTAGACTGGCAGATTTTATCTCCAAAGCATTAAATACTAAAGAAGTAGCCAGACCTGAGAACCTAGTTGTCATCACTTTATTACTTTGACAGTACAAAAATGTCATGAGATTCTTTAAGTTAATTTTTATTGGAGTATAGTTGCTTTATAATATTTAGTTTCTACTGTACAGCAAAGTGAAAGGACAGAATATACATATACGTATATTCCCTCTTTTTTGATTTCCTTCCCATTTAGGAAGGAACCATAGAAACAACTGAGTAGAATTCCTTGTGCTATACAATAGGTTCTCATTAGTTATCTATTTTATACATAGTATCAACAGTATCATTCCCAATCTCCCAATTCATTTCTCCTCAGATGTCATGAGATTCTTACCCCACCAACTGCCTCTTTAAGCATAATAAATTATTTTACATAATTTGAGGAATGAAAACATGAAATCATCTAACAGTAGTTGATATCTAGACTATATATACTATTCTCACATTTTTACTCCTCTTTCCTGTTTTTGTCTATACAAAAATTTTAAAATGCCAATGTGGATGTGTGCATGCTAAGTTGCTTCGGCCATGTCTGACTCTTTCCGACCCTATGGGCTGTAGCCCACAAAATACTGGAGTGGGTAGCCATGTCCTCCTCCAGGGGATAGTCCTAATCCAGGGATCAAACCCATGTCTCCTGCAGCACCTGCATTGAAGGCAGATTCTCTAATGCTAAGCCACTGGGGAAGCCCTTAAAATGCCAGAATCATTTCTAAAAGTAACACGGTCTTCTATAAGACAGACTTTATAAATTAAGAGCAGTTAGGTAAGTAGTTAAAATTTTAGCTGTAATCAACAAATGAGAGGAAGTTGTTGTCTTTTAAGTTACATACCTAAGATCAGCTAAAATTTTTAAATAAAGAAATGCAGTACATGCAGGTAAATGTATAACAAATATTTAAACATCTACTAGTGTTAGTTGCTCAGTCGTGCGCAACTCTTTGCAACCCCATGGACTGTAGCCCACCCAGTTCCTCTATCTATGGAATTCTCCAGGCAAGAATGTTGGAGTGAGTTGCCATTCCCTTCTCCAGGGGATTTTCCCAACCCAGGGATCAAACCCAGGTTTCCTGTATTGCAGGCAGATTCTTTACCATCTGAGCCATCAGGGAAGACCCATTTAAACATCTACTGAGTGCCAAGGGACAATACTTAAGGAAAACAAGTTCTGAAAAATCCAAGAAAGCCCTGGAAGGAGTCCTCTGGTTCCCTGCAATAAGCATGAAACCTATTCAGGATTCAATTTTCTCATCTTAAAAGCAGAGAGAAATGATTTCTACTTCACTGGGTTGTTATGAAAAATAAATGAAGCCATATGGTATTTGGAAGCTAATCAATAAATTTATTTCCCTTTTCTGCCCCCTCCCCAACCATCACTGTAATAACTGGCCAAGCCATGGATCAGAGTATGCTTACAAAAATTAACCTGAGGACTGCAGATATTAACTATTTTAGAGAATTCTCAGCAACAGCTCCTAAAATGTCTAGGATTAGGATCTAATCCTAGATCCTAAAATAACTCTAGGATTATCTCGAAGAGCTGCAGAAATAACTTCCTATTGTTTAAAAATGGTTTTACTTTGCAATTCTATAGAAAAGTATCATAAAGACAGAAAATACTGATTGAATCTAACAGTAGGCTTAGTTTGCTTAGAAATAGCCATTATCAATAGTCTACATTTTCAATATACAGTTTCAATATTTTTGTTGATAAAATTCCTCCTTAAATTGAGAATATTAGAACCTCGTATATTTTACATACTATAACTCCATTACATTACTATCACATTGTTTTTATAATCCATGCCATTGAACTGTATTATTGAAACTGAAAAACCATATGTGCTGTTTAAAAAAAAATCTCTTTGGATGATGTCCAAAATGATAGAATGAATCGGGAGTTAACAGAAGTCTACATAAAAATGAATCTCCTTCTGAACATTTCACTTATTTTATGATCATCACTATCCTAGAGAAGCTTTTTTTACTCATATAGCTTATTATCCTTTTGATTGGAGAGACTGCCTTAAGCCATTCAACCTAATATTTTGAGAAAAGGTGGTTTACTTGTTTTAGGGACCAGAACTTAAAAGTAACAGGCAATGATACTAGGAATTCACAGGTATTATCAGTCATGCACTGGGGAAAAATGGACAGAAAAAAGCATCAATGCATTGATGATATACTACCATTTTATTCAAGAGCATACAAATTCTTAATACAAACTATACAATTGTAATTTTAATATTTAGTTTGCTATGTACATCCTTTCATGCTACATGAATATACTATTAGAGAATCCAAATGTCAGCTTACTAAGATCAAAGAAATGCTGCCAGAAGGCTTCCATCCACTTCTGAAGATCTTCTCTATTGTCAGCTGAAAATATATGAGTTTCAGCCTGTCCAGCAACAGGGTTGATGACAGAGAAATTATTAATTCTTTTCGTTTTATCCTTATCCACTGCCCGAATTCTGGTTTCCTAAAAATAAGACAAAACTGATGTTTAACAAGAGACTATTTCTGTAATGATCAAATAAATGTGTTATTGCATAGCTACCATGTTTATACCAGATGCAATTACAATCTTATTGCTGATCAGTTGAAATTTAAAATACGTAATTTTGAGAATTTTCAACATACAAGCTCAAATCAAGAAAGTTTTTAAAAAATACTTTAAAAATACTGAGTAATGTTTCAAAGTATACTACACGTAGCACTAATGTTAAATTACATGAGATTAAAACATAACCTCTGTTGATCTCTCAGTTTAAGTAGGAGTTTGCTGTCTTTTATATACATCTTAAAATTTGTAATAAAACAAGTAAGCATGTTATAACTGTAATGAGTTATGTTAACTGTATTTCCAACAGTAATAAAATAATCAGTAAAGTATGTTTCTTACTGTAATATTCACTCATAGAATAGTGTTATCAGTTAAAGCAGTAAAATCATAATGTAACATTTACATAATGTAGTAAAGTTAGGCTTTCATCATTAACATTTATTTCATATGTAACATTCATTTACCAAGCTCATAGCTAAAGATCCATAAAGTAATATAAATTTGAAAATGGTAAAAAAATTATTTTTTAAAATGATGAATGCACCACTTTATAACAAAGGCAACCGCTTCATACATGCTGATACTCTAAACCTTTTCTTTAAATTTTTTTCAGTATTTATTTTTGGCTGTGTTGGGTCTTGTACTGGACATGGGCTTTTCTCTAGCTTCAGCAAGCAGGGCGGAGGGAGTGGGGTGTTAACTCTTCATTGTGGTGCACGGGCTTCTCACTGAGGTGGCTTCTCACATTGGGGAGCACAGGCTCTAGGCAAACAGCCTTCAGGAGTTGCAGCTCAAGAGCTTTAGAGCACAGGCTCGGTTGTTCCATGGCATGTGGATTCTTCCCAGATCAGGGATCAAATCCATGCTTCCTGCCTTGGCAGGCAGATTCTTATTCACTGTGCCACCAGGAAGTCCCAATCTAGGAAAAAGGAAAGTCCCTTTTTTCTGAGCGCTAGTAGGTATGACACCATGTGATCCGTCTTGTGTTTATGGGTAGAAGAGACTATTCCCAAGTCACATATATGCATTGCTATGTCATGTGATAAGCTAGCAACTACAAGTAGTTTCCAAGGAACTATGGAAAAAAAGTCTGAAATAGACCTATAAAGCAAAGATAGTGATCTGGCTGCCTGGATAATGACTGACACTTACATTTTTCTAGCACAATGCTGTTCACTAGAAATATGTTGTGTGCCACATAAGGAACTTAAGATTTTCCAGTAGCCAAATTTAAAAAAGGTAAAATGAAACTAGTGAAAATAATTATGTAATAATTAATATATTATTTTAAAATAATATATTTTTATAACCCAGATATTGAAAATATTTTAATATGTAATTAACTAAAAATGTTGAGATATTTTACATTGTTTTTTTCACACTAAAGTCTCAAAAAATTCCAGTCTGTATTTTTAGTTACACTATATGTCAACTTGGACTGGCCACATCTTAAGTACCTAACAGACACAAGTGGCTAGTGGCAACTGTACCGAGTAGAGCAGTTCTAGAGCTGGATGGCTAAGCCTACTGTAATGAATGCAGAATACTTGGCTGGCAGTTACAAAGGCTGGTTCAGAGTGGGAAGACATTATTCACTTTATACTGAATATAGAATGAAGAGAATCTGTGTGTAGAGTCACACACCAAAACCGATATATACATTTAATCATGTCCTATGTAGACATTTTAGAACTAGCAAAGAGTTTGGAAGAAAAGCTATCCATTCTCTGACAAACAGATAAATATGAGCAGGTGAACACCATACAGATGACATAAATTCTTTTCTGAAGGAACTCCTATTTAAATATCATGAGAAAAAATGTATGCTATATAAAGTAGTTCAGTTCAGTCGCTCAGTCGTGTCTGACTCTTTGCAACCCTATGGATTGCGGCACATCAGGCTTCCCTGTCTATCACCAACTCCCGGAGCTTACTCAAAATCATGCCCATCGAGTCAGTGATGCCATCCAACCAATCATCCTTCATTGTCCCCTTACTTCCTGCCTTCAATCTTTTCCAGCATCAGGGCTTTTCCAATGAGTCACATCTTCGCATCAGGTAGTCAAAGTATTGCAGTTTCAGCTTCAACATCAGTCCTTCCAGTGAATATTCAGGACTGATTTCCTTTAGGATTGACTGATTGGATCTCCTTGTAGCCTAGGGGACTCTCAAGAGTCTTTTCCAACACCAAAGTTCAAAAGCATCAGTTCTTTGGCACTCAGCTTTACTTATAGTCCAACTCTCACATCCATGGAAAAACCATAGCTTTGACTAGATGGACCTTTGTTGACAAAGTAACGTCTCTGCTTTTTAATATGCTGTCTAGTTTGGTCATAGCTTTTCTTCCAAGGAGCAAGCATCTTTTAATTTCATGGCTGTAGTCACCATCTGCAGTGATTTTGGAGTCCAAGAAAATAAAGTCTCTCACTGTTTCCATTGTTTCCCCATCTATTCGCCATGAAGTGATGGGACCAGGTGTCATGATCCTAGTTTTCTAAATGTTGAGTTTAAAGCCAACTTTTTCACTCTCCTCTTTCACCTCATCAAGAGGCTCTTTAGTTCTTCTTTCCGTTCTGCCATAAGGGTGGTGTCATCTGCATATCTGAGGTTATTGATATTTCTCCTGGCAATCTTGATTGTTTCTCATGATGTACTCTGCATAGAAGTTAAATAAGCAGGGTGACAATATACAGCCTTGATGTACTCCTTTCCCAATTTGGAACCAGTCTGTTATTCCATGTCCAGTTCTAACTGTTGCTTCCTGACCTGCATATAGGTTTCGCAAGAGGCAGGTCAGGTGGTCTGGTAGTCCCATCTCTTGAAGAATTTTTCAGTTTGTTGTGATCCACAGAGTCAAAGGCTTTGGCATAGTCAATAAAGCAGAAATAGATGTTTTTCTGGAACTCCCTCATTTCTTCAATGATCCAGCGGATGTTGGCAATTTGATCTCTGGTTCCTCTTCCTTTTCTAAATCCAGCTTGGACATCTGGAAGTTCACGGTTCATGTACTGTTGAAGTCTGGCTTGGAGAATTTTGAGCATTACTTTGCTAGTGTGTGAAATGAGTGCAACTGTGCAGTAGTTTGAACATTCTTTGGCATTGCTTTTCTTTGAGACTGGAATGAAAAATGACCTGGAATTTTGAGCATTACTTTGCTAGTGTGTGAGAGGAGTGCAATTGTGCAGCAGTTTGAACATTCTTTGGCATTGCCTTTCTTTGGAATTGGAATGAAAACTGACCTGGAAAATGTTGAGTAGAAGGACATGTGCTCATTTTCTCCTGTAAGAACTCCAAAACTACAACTCCTTGCTGAACAACTGTCGATTGGAGAATGTTGGATCCCACCAGAAAAGATACCCCATGTCCAAGGGCAAAGGAGAAGCCCCAGAAAGATGATAGGAGGAGCGAAATTGCGTTTATAATCAAACCCCTTATCCACCAGAGACGCTCAGAGGGCTCAAACAAACCTTGTGAGCACCAGGACCCATAGACCCCACAGAGACTGAGCCAGAACTGTGTTTTGAGTGTCTCCTGCAAAGTGCCTGCTGCAGGGGCAGGGGCTTTGGGTGCAGCAGACCTGGGTATGGCATAAGCACTCTTGGAGGTCACCATTAACCCCACCATAGAGCCACCAGAACTTAACACAGGACTGGGGAAACAGACTCTTGGAGGGCAGAAACAGAACCTTGTATGCATCAGGACCAGGAGAAAAGAGGAGTGACCCCACAAGAGACTGACCCAGACTTGCCCGTGAGTGTCCAGGAAACTCAGGCAGAGGCGTGGGTCAACGATGGCCTACTGCAGGGTCGGGGGCACTGAGTGCAGCAGTGGGTGCATGGGACCTTTAGAATAGTGGGTCACCATTACCTTCATTACCGCCACCATTGGCCTCAGGTCAAACAACTGGGAAGGAACACAGCCCCACCCAACAACAGAAAATTGGATTAAAGATTTACTGAGCATGGCCCTGCCCATCAGAACAAGACCCAGTTTCCCCCTTAGTCAGTCTCTCGCATCAGGAAGCTTCCATAAGCCTCTTATCCTTATCCATCAGAGGGCAGTTCAGTCCAGTCCAGTCACTCGGTCCTATCACACTCTTTGTGACCCCATGGACTGCAGCACGCCAGGCCTCCCTGTTCATCACCAACTCCCGGAGTTTACTCAAACTCATGTCCACTGAGTCAGTGATGCCATCCAACCATCTCAACCTCTGTCATCCCCTTCTCCTCTTGTCTTCAATCTTTTCCAGCATCAGGGTCTTTTCCAATGAGTCAGATCTTCGCATCAGGTGGCCAAAGTATTGCAGTTTCAGGTTCGGCATCAGTCCTTCCAATGAATATTCAGGACAGATTTCCTTTATGATTGACTGGTTGGATCTCTGTGCGGTCCAAAGAACTCTCAAGAGTATTCTCCAACACCACAGTTCAAAAGCATCAATTCTTCGGTGCTCAGCTTTCTTTATAGTCCAACTCTCACATCCATAGATGACTACTGGAAAAACCATAGCCTTGACTAGACGGAACTTTGTTGGCAAAGTAACATCTCTGCTTTTTCATATACTGTCTAGGTTTCGATCCCTGGGTCAGGGAGATCCCCTGGAGAAGGAAAAGGCAATCCACTCCAGTATTCTTGCTTGGACAATCCCATGGATGGAGGAGCCTAGTGGGCCACAGTCCACGGGGTCGCAAAGAGTTGGACACGACTGAGCGACTTCACTTCACTTCAGGTTGGTCATAACTTTTCTTCCAAGGAGTAAGCATCTTTTAATTTCATGGCTACAGTTACCATCTGCAGTGATTTTGGAGCCTCCCAAAATAGTGTCTGCCACTATTTCCACTGTTTCTCCATCTATTTGCCATGAAGTGATGGGATCAGAGGGCAGACAGAATGAAAACCACAATCACAGAAAACTAATCAAACTGATCACATGGACCACAGCCTTGTCTAACTCAATGAAACTATGAGCCATGCCCTGTAGGGCCACCCAAAATGGATGGGTCATGGTGGAGAGTTCTGATAAAATATGGTCCACTGGAGAAGGGAATGGCAAACCATTTTAGTATTCTTGCCTTGAGAACCCCATGTAGTTACAAAGCTTTGAAATTTTCAAATATCGTAAAATATAAGGATTGGTAACTTAGAGACAGTCTATCCTGTAGTTTTTTTAAAAAGTAGGAATGTATCTTCAGAGGATTATTATTTATGGCCAATATTGTAATTTTATTGTAATAGGATCTTTTTACACTCTTATGCCTTGGAATAAACTTCAGGAGTTAAGTTCATTAAGTAATTACTTATACAGTATTCAATAATGCTGCCCTAAATGGCATCTGGAGCCTTTGAATACATGTAATCAACCTTTTCAAATATAAACCTTATTATCATTAGCAGAGAATGACTTAAATCTCAAAATAATCTTTGATATATTCCTTTCAACCTAAATAAAAGCTGTTGCAGATATGGAGGGCTGCAGTGACAACCCTCTATTGCTGTTAATATTTAAAAACAAACCTGAATGATAAAACACAAACTACTCTTATTTCGCATTGTTGCTGAAACTGTGATTCCCTCCATTCAAATCGATCTTAATACAAATTCTGACTATCTTTTGTATTAGGTTGGTACAAAAGTAATTGTGGTTTTGAACCATGAACTGAAAATCATTATAACTAGGCTTAAACACATCTTTATTAATCAAAATAGGAACCATTACAATAACACATTTTTGCCAATGAGAACTAAGTTTGTTATTCCTACAAAGTAAAAATTCACGCTTTACAATTCAATGAACTCTTGGAAAGCATTTTCTGCCTCCTACTGGTTGTGCATGTGTTTTGCCTGCAAAAAGTTATCAAGGTACTTGAAGAAGTGGTAATCTGCTGCCAAGCCGTCAGGTGAATATGGTAGACGAGACAAAACTTTATAGCCCAATTCATTCAACTTGAAGCACTGGTTGTGTGACGTGAGGTCGGACGCTGTCATGGAGAAGAACTGGGACCTTTCTGTTGACCAGTGCCAGCTGTAGGCATTGCAGTTTTTGGTCCATCTCATTGAGTTGCTGAGCACACTTCTCAGATGTAATGGTTTCACTGGGATTCAGAAAGGTGTATTAGATCAGACTGGAAGCAGACCACCAGTGACCATGATCCTTTTTGGGGTACAAGTTTGGCTTTGGAAAGTGCTTTGGAGCCTCTTCTCGGTCCAATCACTGAGTCAGCTGTTGCTGGTTGTCACATAAAATCCACTTTTTGTCACATGTCATAATCCAGTTAAGAAATGGTTCACTGTTGCTGCATAGAATAAGAGAAGCTGAAACTTTAAAATGACGATTTCTTTTGATTCGCGGTCGGCTCATGAGGCACCCACTTATCAAGCTTTTTCACTTTCCAATCTGCTTTAAATGCCAAATGACCATAGAATGGCTGAAACTGAGTTCTTCAGCAACATCTCCTGTGGGTTTAAGAGGATCAACTTCTATGATCCTTTCAACTGGTAGTCGTCAACTTCAGATGGCCAGCCACTGTGTTCCTCATCTTCCAAGCTCTTGTCTCCTTTGCAAAACTTCTTGACCTACCCCTACACTGGATGTTTGTTAGCAGTTCCTGGGCCAAATGCATTTTGTTGATGTTGCGAGCTGTCTGTGCTGCTTTCTGATCCACTTTGAACTCAACCAAGAAAAAAAAAAAACACTAGAATTTGCTTTTTGTTTAACACCATTTTTATAATCTAAAATAAACATAAAATAAACAAGTAATGTCATTGGTAAAAAGATATAAAGCAAGATATGCACATTAAAATGATGTATAACCTAACCACATTTATTTAAGAATGTATTCCAATATTAAATGACAAAGTTCAACAATGCAAAACCACAATTAAATTTGTACCAACCTAATATACAGACTTAAAATGGATTTAATTTTTAAATAAGATTTTTATAGATGAATAGGCAGAATTTTTAATAATACCAATATACAATTTCAAACAAAAATAGCTATGTGGAAAATCTGACAACTTGATCATTTATATCCTTCTACAAGAAAACAGTACAACATAGAAATACTGAGCACTCCATTAACTCTGATAGCCATCAGTTCAGTTCAGTTACTTAGTCGTGTCTGACTCTTTGCAATCCCACGAATCACAGCACTCCAGGCCTCTCTGTCCATCACAACTCCTGGAGTTTACCCAGACTCATGTCCATCGAGTCGGTGATGCCATCCAGCCATCTCATCCTCTGTCGTCCCCTTCTCCTCTTGCCCCCAACCCCTCCCAGCATCAGGGTCTTTTCCAATGAGTCAACTCTTCACATGAGGTGGCCAAAGTATTGGAGTTTGAGCTTCAGCATCAGCCCTTCCAATGGCCGATAGCCATAAGTACCACTAAATCTTTATAACACAAGAGGATTTTTAAAGGTACAAATGAAACAGAAGATATCATCTGAATTAACTTCAATATGTTATCATCCAAAATAATTTAACTAGTGAGAAACTTTTTTCAACCAAGAAAGTGTATATCAAAGAAAAAGTGATTAAAAAGTTTCTGATAATGTCAGAAAGTTCATGCAATCAGTTTTTCACTGTGGAAAAAGTATCAGTAATAGTGCTCAGGACTTCACTTCCCAACAAGGAATGAATTAGAAAATACATGGTGCATTTTAGGACTGGCAGTCACTACGGGCTTGCACAATGTGTACATGTGGTGAGTTTCTCCTCTCAGCAGGGTGTGAAGGCGAACAACGTGGGTATTCTTGCCCCCATTATTTACACCAACTAAAACACTGCCTGGTACCCACTAACTGATTGAGAAATATTTGATGAATAAATGCATAACAAAAGAGTCACTCTGATAGCAATTAAAAGTTTGCTACTGAAAGACTCAGATCCTAGAGATAATCCATAGTCAGTCTTTATAGATGAGCAAACATGTTCTGAGATAAGTGTTCTCTCCAAGGTCAATTTCTTGTTTTGTTTTTGCTAATTCCAAAACTTTTAGCTGATCTGAGAGGCTTTAGAATAATACAAATACAATCTGAGAAGTCAATTTTGTAACAAAATACAATTAACTCAAGTCAAAAAGTTTTTCATTATTTTGAGTTAAAACTGTACTTTAACTTCTCTGTTTCTGTGGTAATGGAAAAATACCATATCAGAAATAGATGTATAATTTGTTTATTTTACTTTTGAATATGTGACTTTTAAAATGTCTACTATATACTCCGATTTTTATACTATATACTATGATTTTTAAATACTCTTTCCTACTAAATGGAATCAGAGTTCTTTAGAGAAATGGTTCATTTCCAGCCTGGCTCAAGAAATAGAATAAGCCTGGAACATCTTTCCTACCAGAAATCAAAGATTACTAAGGTTGTATCAAAAAGACTCAAGAGTAAACTTGAAGACGCTTCCAGTAGCCAATTAGAGGGCAACTGAACGTCAATAAGAATTACTACAGAAATGGTTTGATGCATGGAAAGTCTTAAAATCCACAAATTCATGATATTTAAAAACTAACTCATTGATCACCTCTGAAGGATGCTTGGGAACCACCTCATAGTTTTGGTAACTAGTGTATTAACTGTTGGAGAAGACTCTTTAGAGCCCCTTGGATTGCAAGGAGATCAACCCAGTCAACCCTAAAGGAAATCAACCCTGAATATTCATTGGAAGGACTGATCCTGAAGCTCCAACACTTTGGTCACCTGATACAGACAGTCAACTGATTAGAAAAGACCCTGATGCTGAGAAAGATTGAAGGCAGGAGAAGTGGACGATAGAGGATGAAATGGTTGGATGGCATCACTAAGTCAAAGGACATGAGTTTGAGCAAGCTCTGGGATATGGTGACAGATAGAGAACCCTGGTATCCTGCAGTCCATGGGTATGCTGCAGAGTCGGACACGACTGAGTGACTGAACAACAATGAAGTATATAAATGCAAAAATACAAGCGTTTATCCCGCCTTTCCTTTAAGAATTGTCCTTCAACCTAATAGCTGATAAAGCTGAGATATGCCAGCAAATAAACGAAAGAATGTTAAAAACAGCACCAGTTTGGAATCCCTGATGAAATAAAGAATTTATATAATGTTCATCAACAGACATTAACATGACTGGAAGACCCAGACAGTATTATACATCTATTGATAAAAATAGTCACATATATTCTTATCAACAAACCAACTGTTGTTATTGCCTAGTCACTAAGTCATATCCGATTCTTTGTGACCCCATGGACTGCAGCACAGTGGGCTTCATTTGTCCTTCATTATCTCCCAGAGTTTCCTCAAACTCATATTCATTGAGTTGGTGATGTCATCCAATCATCTCATCCTCTGTCGCCCCCTTCTCCTTTTGCCTTCAATCTTTCCCAGCATCAGGGTCTTTTCCAATGAGTCTGCTCTTTGCATCAGGAGACCAAAGTATTGCAGCTTCAGCATCAGTCCTTCTAATGAAAATTTAGGGTTGATTTCCTTTAGGATTGACTGGTTTGATCTCCTTGCTGTCCAAGGGACTCTCAAGAGTCTTCTCCAACACCACAGTTAAAAAGCCTCAATTCTTCAGTGCTCAGCTTTCTTTATAGTCCAACTCCCACATTCGTACATGACTACTGGAAAAACCATTGCTTTAACTACACGGACCTTCGTCGTCAAAGTGATGTCTCTCTGTTTTAATAAGCTGTCTAGGTTTGTCATAGCTTTTTTTCTAAGGAGCAAGCATCTTTTAATTTCATGATTGCAGTCACTGTCCACAGTGATTCTGAAGCCCAAAAAAATAAACTCTGTCACTTTCTACTTTTTCCCCATCTATTTGCCATGAAATGATGGGACTGGATGCCATGATTTCAGTTTTATGAATGCTGAGGTTCAAGCCAGCTTTTTCACTCTCCTCTTTCACTCACCCTCATCAAGAGACTTTTTAAGTCCTCTTCTCTTTCTGCCATTAGGGTGGTATCATCTGCATATTTGAGGTTGTTGATATTTCTCCTGGCAATCTTGATTCCAGCTTGCGATTCATCCAGCCTGGCATTTCACATGATGTACTCTGCACAGAAGTTAAATAAGCAGGGTGATGATATACAGCCTTGATGTATTCCTTTCCAAATTTAACAAGTCTGTTGTTCCATGTTCAGTTCTACCTGTTGCTTCTTGACCTGCATAAAGGTTTCTCAGGAGGCAGGTAAGATGGTCTGGTATTCCTATCTCTTCAAGAATTTTCCACAGTTTATTGTGACACAAAGGCTTCAGTGTAGTCAGTGAAGCAGAAGTAGATTTTTTCTGGAACTCTCTTGCTTTTTCCATGATCCAATGGATGTTGGCAATTTGATCTCTGGTTCCTCTGCCTTTTCTAAATCCAGTTGTATGTCTGGAGGTTCTCAGTTCACATACTGTTGAAGTCTAGGTTGACAGACTTTGAGCATTACCTTGCTAGCATGTGAAATAAGCACAATTGCACAGTAGTTTGAACATTCTTTGGCACTGTCTTTCTTTGGGATTGGAATGAAAACTAACCAATGAACAAACCTAAACCTGCTTCAGAAACAGAAAGAAAAAAGACAACTTGAAGATGCAATCAGCAAACTCTGGACTATAAAAACTGTGTAAGATAAATGACCAAATTTCTTCAACAAACAAATTGTGTGTAATTGTGTGTGTGTGTATATGTAAGAGAGAAAGCAGGGTGATGGTGGAATGAATGCCAACTGATTAAGAAATTTAGGAGACCTAATCAGTCAACTGCAGTATATGGGCCTTATTTGGATCCTGATTCAAAAAGCTGTTAAAAAAATCACAAGACAGAAATTTGAACACTGTCTGGATTTTTGATAACACACTATCTTTATATATAACTATAGATTTTCTTAAGTATGGCAATAGTAATATTTACAAGTAAAATGATATGATTGCTAGAATTTGCTTCAAAATAATCCTATGGTGGAGGTAATATTCTTTCTACATTTTGTCTTGAAATTTTTTCCAAAAAAAAAAAACAAACCATAAAATACAACTACAAAAATGAACTGCCTGCTTTCTTACTTATAATACAAAGATAAGATTGCACTCACATCTTCCTCAGAAACATGTTGTAAAGATAAATGAGTTCTTTGAAAGATGTCTGGGCTAAAGTCTTATTAACCAGGCATGAAGACAAAATTGTTGATGGCTAAAAACAAGCTTTAGAACTTATACATACTCTAATGACAAAGAAGGCATACCTTCTACAAACATATGGCAAGGAATGTTTGAAATAAAGCATAACCATAAGTTAAAATAAGTACTGGGTGTAATTAGCATTAGTGTGATATAATTATTTTCAATTTATGTCAGTGAAATTAGATGCAAAGTCCGAAGAAAAAGGTTGCTTAAAAAATTATTTTTGCTGTATTTAATAAAGGAAAATCTAAATAGTTGATAGGGTTCATACATTAAAAGGACTAACATAATCAGAAGAAAATCCCGTGTGCTTCATGATAATTTTACTTGCTAGGGTCCATGATAAATATAATGGTTAAAAGCCATTTCAAGACGTTTAACAAAGGACTATCACACCAACTAGTGTTATTGACTTGTTTAGTACAGATTTTATTATTCATTAAAATGAAGTCATGCATAGTATTTAAATCAAGAAAAGACTATTGATCTCAAAGACTCACACTTCTTTTCCATTCCACTCCCCACCCCACTGGCAATGGATAAAACTTTGGCTAATAAAATGCTTTCAACAATGTATAGGAGATTCAGTGGCTCCAGTTAAGTACCCTTTATTGAGGATGTCTAGCTCAACAACATTCATAGGGAAGTTTTTTGAAGTTAAACAATCACTTTGAAGTAAATCATCCTTTCAAATTTGGATTGAAAAGAAAAGGGGAATAGCTTTTAGGCTTTTCTTTTCTTAATGTGACTATTTCCACAGATGGCTCCCTCTGAAAATTAATGAACTGACTTAGCCTTACAGGAAATGCCATTTAGAAGGACAAGAATTATAGTCATAGAAAAGATCCTATGATCAAAATAGCAGAGCTATTATTTATATACCTTAGCAACTGTAAAAGTTATGCTTTCACATAATTTTTAAAGCAGCATTAAGCAAAATTACTATTTTCTAAATCATGAGAGAAGACAATCAAAAGAAAGGAATTTTGCTTTGTATTTAATATTTAACATTGTTAAGCATAAAAAGAAAGATCTTAGAGACCTAGTATTGGAAATACACTAACAAGTGAAACAAAAACACTATTCTTAAAAGTTTTATGTGGTACTTATCTGCTCTACCTATGAGAAAATACCAACTTGGCATTTATCAATGATCCTATTTATTTAAGAACACATTAATAGCACATCTTCCCTTAGAAATTTACAAATTAAGCAAAATAATTAAAACATCTATGTTATACTTCCCTCACGGCTCAGACAGTAAAGAGTCTGCCTACAATGTGGGAGACCAGGGTTCAATCCCTGGGTCAGGAAGATCCCCTGGAGAAGAAAATGGCAACCCACTCCAGTACTCTTGCCTGGAAAATTCCATGGATGGAGGAGCCTGGTGGGCTACAGCCCATAGTGTCGCAAAGAGTCAGACACGACTGAGCAACTTCACTTACTTACTTACCTTATATTTAAAACCAAGTAATTTAAAACACTGAGTAGACTGCATGGATTGAAATTTATGAGTTTATCATAATATTGGAGGTGGGACAGGACAATAGAAATGACACTCATATGCTACATCTGGGGGAGGTAATTCTACTCTAATACATGTTGCCAATATCAATATAATGTCAACATGTAAGACCAACTCCTTATTCTGAAAATTAGTCATTAACATTAAACATGAATCTAGCCTTTTCAGGAGTGACACAATTCATTCTTCTTTACAAAAGAGCACCAGCTAACACATATAGAGGAAGCACAGTAGGGAGAAAAGTATATGCAATCTCCAAAGTAATAACTGATCTAGATAAGGGCAATCAGTTCATTAAAACCATGTGAAAGGTTGTTGGACAACAAACATATTTACACTCTGGCTATATCACTGAACTGACTACTTGCTAGCTATAAAGACAAAAGTTAACATTTACTTTGAAGAGAGCTAGCAGTCATCACCTTAATCAAGTCATTAAACTTGTCATTGCCAACAGTGAGACAACCTGACATCATGTGACTCTGAACATAATGTCCTATAAAGTATTTGACATTATCCCTGAAATATTTTAATAAAAATGTGTAAAATGAATTTAATCAAGTCTCTAGACCTAATTTACAGTTTAGAAGAAGTTAGGATGCATAACTGTTGAAGTGGCCTAGATTGAAAGTGAAAGCTAAAAAGATGTTTTAGCGACAATGGGGAAGCGTGATTATGGACTGGACACTAGATGATACATAGGAAACCCTCCTAATCTGCCCAGCTGGGGTGATAGAATTATATATACACACATAATTCCATACATATAAATATAAATTACATAATTTGAGAGGCTCCTGTTTTTAAAAGGTGCGTGTTGAAATATTCAGGGATGAATTAACAATACTGGAGACTTATGTTCAAATGTCTCCAGAAAAAAAAATAGATAAAAGATTTTATAAAACTTTCAGCTAAATTAGGTCCAATAATCCAATGTAAAACATGGTGACTATAGTTGATAACAGTACTGTATAAGTGAAACTTTCTAAGAGAATAGGCTTAATGTTCTCATAAAAAATATCTAAACAAACTATAATCCAATAATGATTTTAATAATGATTACATAACTGTATCTTATTTGTCAAAATTATCAAACTATACCCTTAAAGACTTCCCTGGTGACTCAGAGGGTAAGGAGTCTGCCTGCAATGCCGGAGACCCAGGTTTGATCCCTGGGTTGGGAAGATCCCCTGGAGAAGGAAATGGCAACCCACTCCAGTATTCTTGCCCGGAAAATCCCATGGACGGAGGAGCCTGGCAGGCTACAGTCTATGGGGTCACAAAGAGTCAGACATGACTGAACGACTTCACTTCTATACCCTTAAAATTGGTGAATTTTATTTTATGTAAAGTATACAACCATAAAGCTGATTAAAAATTAAATACTACAAAAAGTGTTTAACCCACTCCCAAAAAAAGAAAAATAAAGAAATAAAGCAAATATGACAAAATTGTTAATGGGTGACTCTAGATGAAACACAAGTGTTCACTGAGGTGTTTTTTTTACAACTTTTCTATAAATCTGAATAATCTTATAAGTTGAAAAAATAAGTAAAAATTGCTTTAATAAAAAATGTATCTACCTCTATTTAATTTTGTATATATATTCTTTCTGTCTTTTCTTTCCTCTCAACATATTTGTTACTTTTGTTTGCATTGCTTTATTCCCCACTTGGCACCTTGCTTTAGTTTTGTTTTCCAGTTTGTGCTTTAGTTAGTTTTGTTCTTAACTGGTAGATGTAATTTTTGATTTCCTTTGTTTGCCAGGTCAATCTACTGTACTTTATTTTTGCTAGACTGTTTTGATTTTGCTTATGGGTGTGTGTATATATATATATATATATGTATATTCCATTATTTTAATTATTATTTGACTGATTTTGTAACTGCCATTTGTATGGGATTCAGCTTTGGTTTCTTGTTTTCGGGTATTTGTTTTAATCTCACTTAATGCCATAACAAACCATTTCTGAAATCTTCATTCCTGACCAGAGATCAAGCCCTGAGCCTTTGGAGTGGGAGCAATGACTACAAAATCCTAGACTACCAGAGAACTAACCCTCGGGAGTATCAAATAGTGAGAACTCACACAAAGGAAACCCCTTGAATACAAGACTTGGCATCACCCAACCATCAGTAGCACCCTGTGCAGGATGTCTCATCTAAACAACAAACGAAATAAAAGTACAAACCCAATCACCAAGCAGACAGGATCACCACCTCACTCAGCCTTGCCCACCAGAGGAAAAACAAAACAAACAACAACAACAAAACTCAGCACAAATCTTATGCTATAGGAAGCTCACACAAACCAATGGACCAAACTTAGGAGGGCAGAAACCAAAAGGAAGACAGAATTCAACCTTGAAGCCTGGGAAAAGGACACCTCAAATCCAATAAATTAAAAAAAAAAAAAATGTAAAGACAGAGAAACACTACACAAATGAAGGAACAAGCTAGAAACACAGAAGTCCAAATAAATGAAAATAGGCAAACTACCTAAAAAGGAATTCAGAATAGTGATAGTAAAGATCATCAAAAACCTTGAAAACAGAATGGAGAAAATGCAAGAATCAATTAACAAAGACCTAGAAGAATTAAAGAATAAACAGAGAGACAAACAACACAATTACTGAAATTAAAAATACTCCAGAAGGAATCAATAGGAGAATATCTGAAGCAGAAGAACAAATCAGTGAGCTGGAAGATAAAATGGTGGAAATAATTTCTGAAGAGCAGAATAAAGTAAAAAGAATGAAAAAAACTGAGGATAGTCTCAAAGACCTCTGGTATAATATCAAACACACCAACATTCAAATTATAGGGGTCCCAGAGGAAGAAGAGAAAAAGAAAGGGTACGAGAAAATTTTTGAAGAGATTATAGATGAAAATTTCCCTAACATGGAGAAGGAAATAGTCAATCAAGTCAAGGAGCTACAGTAATCAAAGCAGTACGGTACTGGCATAAAAACAGAAATACAGACCAATGGACCAGATAGCAAGTCCAGAGATAAACCCACACCTCTGGTCGAACTAAGCTATTACAGACGAGACAAGACTATACAATGGAGAAAAGAAAGTGGCTTCAATAAGTGGTGCTGGAAAAACTGGACAGCTACATGTAAAAGAATGAAACTACAATACTCCCTCACACTATACACAAAAATAAACTCAAAATAGACTAAAGACCTAAATGTAAGGCCGAATACTGTAAGACTCTTAGAGGAATACACAGGCAAAACACTCTCTGACTGTAAATCAAAGCAATCTTTTTGAACAACACCCTAGAGTAATGAAAATAAAAACAATCATAAACAAATGAGACCTAATTAAACTTAAAAGCTTTTGTATAGCAAAGGAAACCATAAACAGAACTAAAAGAATACTCACAGAATGGGAGAAAATATTTGCAAACAATGAGACTGACAAATAGACAAAAAACACATGCAGTTCAATTAAAAAAAAAAAAACACATACACAACAAAAAAACCCAATTAAAAACTGGACAGAAGCTCTAGACAGACATTTCTCCAGAGAAAACAAACAAATGACCAAAAAAGCATGTGAAAATATGCCCAACATCACTAATTATTAGAGAAATGCAAATCAAAACTACAATGAGTATCACTTCACACTGGTCAGAATCAAAGTGAAAGTGTTAATCGCTCAGTCATGTAAGCCTCTTTACAACCCCATGGACGGTAGCCCACCAAGCTCCTCTATCCATAGAATTATCCAGGCAAGAATACTGGAGTAGGTAGCCATTCCCTTCTCCAGGGTATCTCCCCCACCAAGGATCAAACCCCAGGTCTCCTGGATTGCAGGCAGATTCTTTACCAGCTGAGCCACCAGGGAAGCCCCCACTGGTCAGAATGGTCACCATCAAAAAATCTACAAACAATAGATTGGAGAGGGAGTGGAGAAAAGGGAACCCTCCGGTGCTGTTTGGGAATATAAATTGGTAGAACCACTGTGGAGAACAGAATGGAGGTTTCTTAAAAAACTAAAAATAAAGCCATCATATGATCCAGCAATTTCGCTCCTGGGCATCTACCCAGTTCAATTCAGTCGTTCAGTCGTGTCTGATTCTTTGTGACCCCATGGACTGCAACACACCAGGCCTCCCTGTCCATCACAAACTCCACGAGTTTACCCAAACTCATGTCCGTTGAGTTGGTGATGCCATCCAACCATCTCATCCTCTGTCATCCCCTTGTCCTCCTGCCCTCAATCTTTCCCAGCATCAGGGTCTTTTCAAATGAGTCAGCTCTTCGCATCAGGTGGCCATGTATTGGAGTTTCAGCTTCAACAATAGTCCTTCCAATGAACGCCCAGGACTGGTCTCCTTTAGGATGGACTGGTTGGATCTCCTTGCAGTCCAAGGGACTCTCAAGAGTCTTCTCCAACACCACAGTTCAAAAGCATCAATTCTTCGGCACTCAGCTTTCTTTACAGTCTAACTCTCACATCCATACATGACCATTGGAAAAACCATAGCCTTGACTAGATGGACCTTTGTTGGAAAAGTAATGTCTCTGCTTTTGAATATGCTATCTAGGTTGGTCATAAGTTTCCTTCCAAGGAGTAAGCGTCTTTTAATTTCATGGCTGCAATCACCATCTGCAGTGATTTTGAAGCACAGAAAAATAAAGTCTGACACTGTTTCCACTGTTTCCCCATTCATTTCCCATGAAGTGATGGGACCAGATGCCACATTGAGCTTTAAGCCAACTTTTTCACTTTCCTCTTTCACTTTCATCAAGAGGCTTTTTAGTTCCTCTTCACTTTCTGCCATAAGGGTGGTGTCATCTGCATATCTGAGGTTATTGATATTTATCCTGGCAATCTTGATTCCAGCTTGTGCTTCTTCCAGCCCAGCATCTCTCATGATGTACTCTGCATATAAGTTAAATAAGCAGGGTGACAATATACAGCCTTGACGTACTCCTTTT